>NC_048601.1:15659499-15967833 GCF_003668045.3 Cricetulus griseus
AGAACTTGGGAGGCAGAGGCAGGCGGATCTCTGTGAGTTTGAGGCCAGCCTGGTCTCCAGAGCGAGTGCCAGGATAGGCTCCAATGCTACACAGAGAAACCCTGTCTCGAAAAAAACAAACAAACAAACAAAAGATGGAATGATTCCGTGATAAAGCTATATAACCAAAAAATATATTTTCTTCATTATCAGTCATGATTCAGACTGCATTATGGGCTAAGTGGTTAGCAAGAATAAGTAAAGAGAACCAGAAAGAGAAGGGACAAACTGTAGAGAAAGAGAAAAAAGACATCGACTTCTACATGATTTTTATAGATGTTATACAGGGATGAGAAACTTTATCTTATTATAACTTACTTTTGTGTTTGTGTGTTTCAGAAAACACACAAAATGAATAAGAGGACAATGACCTTACCGGATTGTGTAACTGGAATAAGGTAGCCATAATTTATCTTCTTAATACCAATAAAATCACAAGCATGTATTTTTTTTTTAGGAAATGTGTCATTTTTTTCTTTTTTCTTTTTTTCTTCCTTTTCTTTCTTTCTTTCTTTCTTTCTTTCTTTTTTTTTTTTTTACAAAGGCTCATGGCTAAAAGTCTTGGGAAATTTTGAACTTGGACTGTTGAAGGATATTGATACTTTGGGGACTCTTAGAGGTAAGCTAAACACATTTTTCAATATGAAATGTTAATGAGACTGGGGGCAGGCAGGAAGTGGGACCCAATGACTTGAACATAAAATGGCCTATATACTGAAGGTTGGTTGTGAGCTGATAGATTTCTAGATGGTAATGGGATCCAGAGAGCACTGGTCTAATCACTCATTTTATTAACTCTTTAGTGAACTTAAAACATGACACAATTTTCAGGAGGTAACAAGACATAAGAGGTGGGGTTTGTTTGGAGAAAGTAGGCTACAGGTGATTTAGCCTTCTCCTCCTTCCCCCGCTCCAACCTTCAGAATCCACACTCTTGTATTACCATGGTACCAGGCCCAGAAACACATTATCAGGAGACCACTAACTGCCTCCTCTAATCCTGTGAGGTAAAGGGGTTTATTTTTCTCTCTTTTTTTGTAGTTGTTTTTTTTTAGTTTTTTATTTTTTATATATTTGAATTACAAACAAGATAGAATTACATGATGATCCCAGTTCCCTTCTCCCTTCCTTCCTCCTCTACCACCCCCAACTAAAATCCTATCATATGTCCTTTCTTCTAATCTACACCTGACTCGAAATTTCTGCTTCCTCATGACCTCTGCATCCTTTCTTTTCTTCCCTTCTCACCCTCATAGCTTCCTCCCCCTTCTTCCCATGCTCTCAATTTGCTCAGAGGATGGTGACCCTTTCCCCTTCTCCAGGGGACAGAGTTTGTCTCTTTTAGGGTCTTTCTTGTTTACTAGTTTCTCTGGCAGTGTGGATTGTAGGATAGTAATCCCTTACTCTATGTCTAAAATCCACATATGAGTGAGTACGTATCATGTTTGTTTTTTGTGATTGGGTTACCTCGCTCAGAATGGTTTCTTCAAGTTCCATCCATTTTCCTGCAAATTTCAAGATTCCATTGTTTTTTTCTGCTGAGTAGTACTCCATTGTGTAAATGTACCACATTTTATCTATCCATTCTTCGGTTGAGGGGCATCTGGGCTGCTTCCAATTTCTGGATATTACAAATAATGCTACTATGAACATGTTTGAACAGATGTCTTTGTTGTATGAATGACAAGCACGTAATTTTTGACTCTTGTCTCTGTTTATGGGTATAAGTTATCCTGGAATTGACTATCTTAGACACAATTTACTGGCACCCAGGACCCTATGTCATGAATGCTTCTACCTTTCTATCTTCCCATGTCCATAAACCAGCTGTCGGGTTAAAAAAAATCCATAATATACACAATTGACTGTTACAGGAGTCCTGCCTGTCTCCCGTTTCCTCTTTAGCCCCAAAAATAACATGCAAAGACTCTATTAGTTACAATGCTGCTGGCTAATATCTAGGGCTTCTTATTGGCTATCTCTGTTTTAGTATTAACCCATAATTAATAATATTTCTCAAGGTCGTATCTTACCGAGAATGCCAGGCTCATGTGTCCTCTCCTCCCAGGATCACATGGCAACTCCCTACTACATTTCCCAGAATTGTCCTTATCTCCCACCTATCTTGCTTCCCTATTGGCCAACAGTGATTTAGTCATCAACCAATATGAGAGACATATATACAGAGTGACATCTCCCATTATCTTTCTTTTCTGTTTAAATAAAAAGAAAGGTTTTAATTTTTATTTTAATTAGAAAGAAGATTATTTTACAGGTTAATCCCAAGTCCTTCTCCATCCCCTCCTCTCCTGCCTCCCCAACTAATACCCTACCTATCCCATACCCTATCTGCTCCCCAGGGAGGGTGAGGCCTTCCACAGGTGGTCTTCAAAGTCTGTCATATCCTTTGGGATAGGGCCTAGGCCAACCCTGCTGTGTCTAGGCTCAGGGAGTATCCCTCCATGTAGGATAGGCTCCCAGAGTCCATTCCTATGCTAGGGATAAGGACTGGCCCACTACAAGGGGCCCCATAGATTTCCAAGGTCTCCTCACTGACAGCCACATTCAGGGGTTCTGGATCAGTCCCATACAGGTTTCCCAGCTATCACTTTGGGGACCAAGAGCTCCCACTTGTTCAGGTCAGCTGTTCCTGTGGGTTTCACCAACCTGGTATGGTTCCATATGCTCATCAGTCCTCTTTCTCTGCAACTGGATTTCAGTCCAGTTCAAGATTTAGCTGTGGGTGTCTGCTTCTACTTCCACCAGCTGCTGGATGAAGGCTGTATGATGGCATATAACTTAGTCATCAATCTCATTATCAGGAAAAGGGCATTTAAGGTAGCCTCTCCTCTGTTGCTTAGATTGTTAGTTGGTGTCATCTGTGTAGCTCTCCAGACATTTCCCTAGTGCCTGATTTCTCTTTAAACCTATAATGTCTCCCTCTATTGTAGTATCTCTTATCTTGCTCTCTTCTGTTCTTCCCCCAACTTAACCTCCCTGCCCCATCATGTCTTCCTCACCCCTCCTCTGAAAGATTTTAATTTTAACATAGTCAAATTATATATAACAAATGAGTTGTCACGTAAGAACTATAGTTACAATATTTAGTCCATTAACACTTAGCAAGATTTAAAAAAATACTCTATGATCTATCCTATCTTTGTGAGTCTAAAGTCTTATATGTAACTTATCTTTTATCATAACTAAGGAAAACTATAACCATCACTATCTGTCATTAACTCCATCAAAGACAATAGAAGGATAATATATAAACTCTAGAATTGACAGAGACGACTTGCAGCCTGGTCAGTCACCCGAAGTTCTTCTGTAATGTTGGAGCATCCACCTTTAGCCCATAGGCCATAATGTGTCTGGCAGACTTTTCAGCAAAGAAGGAAATTTGAAAGTGTTTCATCTGTATTGGTAGCTTATCAGTCATTTTTCTCTGTGTCTTGTAGAATGTTTGACACAGTCTTCTATGAATCAGGAACCCTTTAGGACAGTCCATCTTGTTTTGTAAGTTCAGCAGTCACTTTCCTGTGGGTCCTGCATGTCCAGTTTATACAGCAACAAACAGTCCAGTCAAGCATCTTGCCATTTTGAAGGCAAACTCCATAATGAACTTTTTAAAATGCCCATCCTCCTTTCTGACATAATTGGTGTCCCAGACGCAGTTGTGTCTTATTGTCATGAAAACACCCTAAATCATTTTAAATGCCACATTTTGTAGGTCTTTGAAAGGTTTGAAAACTGTATATCCACCTTAAAAATATCTCTGTATATCTAGAAAACCTAACTAACCTAACTATAAGTTTTGACTATTATAGATAACTATCTATAATCTGTATTTAATCATCCATTACATTACATTTTTAAAAGAGCTGTATAAACACATACCTAAACAAGAGGGGAAATATACATATCACAAAATTGACCTTAAATTTGTGTCAATAAATGAAAATCCATTCCAATGCAAAGTATTCATTTCTATGCCATAATCTCCTTTAAAAAGAGATTGATTGTGATCATTAAACATTTATAACCATCCCCATTTAAGTGAAATCAAACATTTATAAACAATATTTTGGAATGTGGGCGTCCTTCTCTCTAAACTACTTGCTGCTGCTTGGAGACACTGTTTATACAATGGGGATCATGACAAAACACCTGGCCTAGGCCTTATTTTTGTATTCTGCAAAGGTGCATCGTCTCAGCTGTTTTAGATGTTGGATAAGCTGGGCCACTGTTTCAGGGGGTGTAACTTTGGCTGTCCTTGAACTCATTCTGTACTCCAGGCTGGCCTTAAATCACAGAGATCTGATTGCCTCTGCCTCCCAAGTGCTAGCATTAAAGGTGTGTGCCACCATACCCAGCTACTCTATTTTTATTTCTCCCAAGGATATATATATATATATATATATATATATATATATATATATTGCTGTAAATATTTATCATTTTGTAACCACATGAGTCTATCTGTTAGCTAACAGGTACAGTTTTGGCTGCTTACACAAATCAGGGAACTGGTCTTAAAAGGCATCTCGGCATGTCTCTCAACACCTGGGAAACAGAACTCACCCAAGAACATGTTGTTATCAAGAAGCTATGCTTGTCTCTGTTTTATTTGTTTGTTTCTAAAATCCCTTTTTAAGTTTTTGTCAAGTTTAAGTGGAAATTTGTGTCACACGTTGGGCGCCATTTTGTTATAGGAGTCCCACCTGGGTCCCGTTGCTGCTTAAGCCCCCAAAATATCACACAGAGACTCTATTAGTTATAATGCTACTGGACAATATCTAGGGCTTCTTATTAGCTAGCTCTGTCTTAAGTTTTAACCCATAACTACATATATATATATATATATATATATATATATATATATATATCATCCTCTCCTCCAGGGATCACATGGCAATTCCCTCCTATGTTTCCAGAATCCTCCTTATTCCCTAGTCCCATCTATCTTGTTTCCCTGTTGACCAACTGTGTTTTGTTCATCAACCAATAAGATAGACATATTTACAGAATGACATCTCCCATCATCTGACCATCTTCTAAGACATGTGTGTGTGTGTGTGTGTGTGTGTGTTATATAACATAAATCTTCAACTGATAGCCATGATGACTTTTTCATTTTATATTTGAGCAGTTAAAATATACATTACATGTCTTGCAAAAAAAATCTTCAACTGATATTCTTGTTGTTTTACAGAAACAGAAAATACAGATTAATTGTGACAAAAGTTTAGAAATAGATATTCTTAATATTTCCAAAAATAATTATTTTATTTTCTTAGGTTATTAATGTGTTTCCCATGTTATTTTACTTTCATACACTACCCTCTTTCCCCCTTCATGTTCTCATGTTGTCTTCAAACTATAGCCAGTATTTTTTATTAAAGACTACATAGATTCCTTAAAGTAGGCAATATGATAGATTTTAAAGAATAAAATTCTTGAAGTCCTTCAACAATCATTTGAGGCCTACAATCCAACACAATCCCCGTTGAATACCAAGACAAGTCTTTACAGATCTTGAAAGAACAATGCTCATCATCATCTGGAAAAACAACAAACTCAGGATAACTGAAACAATCCTATACAATAAACGAATGGCTGGAAGTGTCACCATCCCTGATCTCAAGTTCTGCTGCAGAGCTACAGTAATAAAAAAATGCATGGCATTGCCATGAAAACAGACATATTTATCAATGCAATTGAATTGAAGTTCCAGGCATAAATTTACACACCCATGGACACTTGATTTTTGACAAAGAAGCAAAAACTATACAATGGAGAAAAGAAAGCATGTTCAACAAATGTTGCTGGCATAACTGGATGTGAGCATGTAAAAGAGTGCAAATAGATCCACATTTCTCATCATGTGTAAAACTCAGGAAAGTGGATCCAAGTCTTCTAGTTACACTGAACCTGATAGAAGAGAAAGCGGGGAATAACCTTGAATACATTGGTACAGGAGACAACTTCCTGAATAGAAGACCAGTAGTATTGACATTGATTGACAATAAGTAGGACCTCATTAAACTGAAAAGCTTCCGTAAGGCAAAGGATACAGTTAGTAGAAAACATGGCAGCCTGAAGAATGGAAAACATCTTCACCAACAGAAGAATGTCAAATGGTAGAGAAACACTTAAAAGAATATTCAACATCCTTAGCCATAAGGGATATGCAAATAAAATCGACTCCAAGATTTCATCTTACATCTGTCAGAATGGCTAATATTGAAACCACAAATGACAGCTTATTATGGAGAGGATATGAAGCAAGGAGAATACTCCTAAATTTCTGGTAAGAGTGCAAACTTGTACAAACCCCTTGGAAATCAGTATGGCAGTTTCCTAGAAAATTGGGAATGAATCTACCTCAAGACCTAGCTATACCATTCTTAGGCATATACCCAAAGGATGCCCAGTCATAACACAAGGATACTTGCTCAAGTATGTTCATAGAAGCTTTATTAATAATGACCAAAACCTGGAAACAACCTAGATGTCCCTCAACTAAAGAACTGATGAACAAAATATGGTATATTTACTCAATGGATTAATACTCTGCCATTAAAACCAATGACATTGGGTAATTTGAAGGCAAATGGATGGAAAAAAATCACCCTGATTGAGGCAGCCCAGACACAGAAAGACAAAAATGGCATGTACTCACAAGTGAATATTAACTCTTAAATAAAGGATAAACATGCTACAATCCACAGACTCAGAGAGGCTAGGTAATCAGGAGGGTCCAAGGCAGCGCATGGACCTTCCTGGAAAGGGAAACTAAAAGAAATCTTTTTGGACTGGGTGTGGATGGGGCTGGGATCTTGAGGGATTGAATTGGGGGATGAAGTGGGAGAGGATTGAAGGAGGTGACTGAAAGGGGGGCTTTGGGGGGTCTGGTAGGAAACTGATATAAGGGAAACTCCTACAAATCTCCAAGGCTGACCTCAGCTAAGACTCCCAGCAATAGTGGATATGTAGTCTGAACTGTGTACACCTCCTGTGATCAGATCAGTGCCTATCCCAATTGTCATCAGCGAGCCTTCATAGTGAATAACTGATAGAAACAGATACAGAAACCGCCAACCTAAATGCAAGCAACAATATAGGCTTGTAGTCTTAAAGGAATGAAATACTGGAAGTGTCCATGAAATGACATTCTCTATCAGCTTGATGGCTGCTAGGATCTGAACTGTTATGGATCACTCAGAGATTAACCAACCTGACAATGAATACTATTTTGAGAAGAAAGGACTTTTTTATTATTCAGGGTTTTTTAATTTTTATATGTTTTCTAAATTCCTGCTGCCATCCATTTATATATCTGAGAAGCACATAATGATTTTCCGTTAAGAGTGTTTCATTTTTATAAGTGAAAACAGGGATTGTTGGGAAATTACAGATAATGATCCAAGCGTACCCAAACCTTATTTAAAGGACAACACATTAGAAATACAATGTAAGCATACCTTGTCCCAACCAGATAACTAACATTCCAACATCTTTCACTTAGCCATTGACATCGTTGAAAACTATCCTTATGCTTTGCGCATTTGTTTTTCTTCACAATTCTATTTTTCTAGGGTGCTACCTCAAAAATATTCTTAGTAATTGTTGCAGCAAAACATGCACAAAAGAAATTCATTTCACAGACTTTATACAGTGGGAGATACTGGAAATGCTCTAGAATAACGTGCCCTCTGTCTAATGCTACAATAACTGATACCATTTGGATCTGGATAAGACCTTTGATCTCTGTCTGTGACTGTGGGAACTCAGGTTTAACCATGAAGGATGGTACTTGATCCATAGAGCCAAGTTTATGCCAAGGACAGAGCCAGGCTATGCATTGATAATTGCTTCTTGGCTCCTTCACCAAGAAAGGACTTTTATTTAAAAATACTGGCCAGAATTGTAAGTGTTACAGCTCTGAGGGGAAAGACCTACCCCAGTGGAGGTATTATATCTCTCAGGTTGAAGATTTCTCCTGTGAAAGTATTGAACCTCTGAAGGGAAAGCCATCCTAGCAGTTGGAAGCCAAGGAATTCAAACATGTCACACAACACAACAAACATCACATGAGATTCTTTTTGGGAAAGACACAGCAGATGACTGCCCAGCAGGGAGCTTGTCAGGATGCAGGCTTTATATAGAGCTTTTTGGGGAGCAGAAATTTAAAGGGGAGATACTTCAAAGGTGGGGATTGGTGCAATTTCAAGCCAAGACCAGTGACTGGTAGGAGTTTGAGTTCAAGGATTGGTGGGATTTTAAGATCAAGGATTGGTAGCTTGATTGAGTTTTCAAACCTGGAAATAGGCTCAGACCAAACTTGTAATTCTATAGGAAAGGCCCTGGATATTGCTAACCCAAGGATTTTAAAGACAAAATGCACAAAGTTGCAATTTGGGGTGGTTGAGTTAATTCTGTCTGGGTCAGGCAAAGCTTGATCTTTGTAACGGATGTCTGACAGATGACTTAGTTATCCTGATCAAGTAATAACTTCACACAAAAGCTGAACTAGTAGTTGGCTTGTCAGTCTTGAGACCCATTACCTTGTAAGAATAACTGAGTCAGTGAAAGATTTTACAACATTCAGAAGTTTTTAAGAATAGCCCTATGCACCAAGAAGTAGTCCATCTTGGGAAAGTTAGTTGACAGGGTTCATTCAAGATAGGAAGAAACTTCTTCATGACTCACAAGGTAAAATCTATTTTGTATTTAGAAGTCTTTCCAGCACAATACATTGCCCTCTAAACATAATGTTTGCTATCACAGAACAGATTGTTTTATATCCTTCCACCACAAAGAACTAAAACCCATGTCAAATTAACTGATAACTAATACTTATTTTACAATGTTTTCTTGGATATGTCAGTCACCTCTATAGAAATTCAATATCGAGGTGGTACTGAGAAGTGGACTATTGCTGTGATTACCTAACAGACTGTTTCAGGAGCCTTTCTAATGGAGTCACAGAGGAAACTAAACACAATCAACGCAGGGGAGAGAAACCCTAGAATGCTGTAAGCAGAGCTTAAGGGGAGGATCAGCAGAAACTCAAGAGTAGAATTTCAGTAGAAATGTAGAAGGCTGAGATGACTCAGTGTTTCACAGAAGCAAAGAATTTATTTCTATTTGTTCATTGTCTGAAAGTTTCTGTTAACTTTAAAGATAACAGACTAATTAATACCGTGGAATTTCAAGGTGAACCAGCATTCAGTCCATGCATGGGTATCAATTCTTATTTTAGCACTGGTTAAAGTGAGAATTTGTGACCAAAAGTCAGAATGAAAACGTTAAAAAAAAACTCATAAACCTGACAAACATTGTTATAAGAAATCATAGTTTCTGGAGATATTTCTTGCCTTAAAAAACATATGGACTGCAGAAGAGATAGCATGAGAGTATTTCGGGGAATGGCTGGTTTTCACACACCACAGAACAGAGCACAGAGATGTAAAATCACATGGAACACTTTCCCTTAAGTAGAGTAATGCCAGGGCATTCTGCCTCAATGATCCTCTAAGAAGGCATTTCTCAAATTCAGCTTCCCAAGAACACAGATGTGGTCTCGCAGTCCCAAGGGTCTTTACCTGAAAGCAGAACTTGCATCATGCATGTGATGCTGATTTTGTAGACAAGCAGAATGCAAGGTTACAGGGACACAGACTTCCACCCAGAATTTACAGGAAGCCCTAGGAGACTCTACTGAAGGCAGGATATGGCACGAGGATAAATATTGTAGTGGCACTCATAGTCAGGATGGTGAAACCTGGAGCAGGGCAGATGCTAAAACCTCCCACTGTGAACTAAAATTTGTGTTTGAGCTTTTAGAGCAATCTGGATGTCAGGCATTGTCACAAGCCCCATTCCATGAATATTTATTCCAGCCATTTGAGCCAGGGATGGGTGAAATTCCTCACTGATGTGGGTGCTTGTTATGGAGGAAGTAACACAGTATTGGGGCCCTGTAGCTATAGCGATGGTATAGCAACCCAGAGGGAGCTGTTTCTAGGTGATTGCTTCCAGAGCAGAGAATTTTGCAATGCTGCATTGCAGGTTACTGGTGACTGTGAGCCCACTCTAGCCTCAGGGTGTGGCAAGGGTTAGACTATCTAGCATACTGAAATACCTCCCTGTCCTTGTCCAAGTATGGACTAGTGCAAACCTAGGTTTGGAAATCTTGCTAGTGCTGAAATAGCAACACTGCAGCAATTTACTCCCCATAATCTGGTTTTGGGACAACATCTAGTGTTGACATACTAGAAGTGGCTGAAGGCACAGGAAAGAGAACCTGGACTTCATTTCATAAAATACAGTCATTAAGAAAACTAGATCATGAGGATGGCACCAGGAGAAATCCTTACAAACAAAAAATTAATTATCAAACTTAACAATGAAACCCCATATAGTTAATTGTTTTTTGATTTTTTTCATTGACTTTGCATTGTTCTAGGCTGACTCTAATTGTGGACCCATAATGATGCTCTCTGTGTATATTCAAGTCTCTTCTGGACTGGAGTTACAGGTGGTTGTGAGCCATCCAATGTGGTTATTAGGAACTGAACACTGGTAAGAGCAACACTCTATAAATTCATAGCTTTGGAAAAATCAAAATTCTGAAATAAAAATTGGTATACAGGAAGTTGATTAAGTATCTGTTAATATGAAAAAAATTAAATATATATATATTTAAAATACAAAGTATCCAGTTGTCTTTTAAGTAACATCCGTGAATGTTTGTAATATCTTGACATTTTGACATAGTTTGACTCCAAGCCATGATTTTATTAATTCAAGTCTTTCCAAACTTTTGACAATTTTATTACTTTCAAAAATCAGATTCTAAATTAAGGTACCTCTTTTTTTTCCAAAGTAACTTTGGATAATTCGGGAGGGCTCTTGGATATCCCAAAGGAATTAATGCTCTTTCCTTATCAAAGAGGATAGATTAAATCATGATTATTGGATGTACTGAACTTTCACAGGAAACAGGAAATAATGTCACACCTTTATTGAGGTGCATAGATAGATATAATTAATATATGTTCAAGGAATTCTAAACCACAGGGTTACATTGCGAGATTGTGTGTGTGTGTGTGAGTGTGTGTGTGTGTGTATATGTGTGTGAGTGTGTGTGTGTGTGTCTGTGTGTAAGTGTGTGTGTCTGTGTGTGTGTGTGTGAGTGAGTGTGTGAGTGTGTGTGTATGTGTGTGTGAGTGTGTGTGTGTGTGTATGTGTGTGTGAGTGTGTGTGTGTGTGAGTGTGTGAGTGTGTGTCTGTGTGTAAGTGTGTGTGTCTGTGTGTGTGTAAGTGTGTGTCTGTGTGTGTGTAAGTGTGTGTGTGTGTGTGTGTGTGTGTGTGTGTGTGTAAGTGTGTGTACAGAGCGAAAGGGAGATGAGGGAGAGAGAGAAAGACAGCAAGAGAACACTAAGCAAACTAAACCAAAGAAAGAAAGAACCAAGAATAAATGTTGGCTGCCTATGAACAATCAGAGTGAGAATTAGGGTGATGATTCATGAGAGAATCAGCTTGCAAATACATTCATGTCTGAAACCTGGTTCAATTATAGAAATTGTAAGGATCATTGCTTCACAGCTTATTCCCCATTTCTTTAAAATTATAAGAGCATTAATAATAAATATTATGAAAACAACTTTCATACATTTTTGCCCTGTAGAATGCAGAGAAACATGAGACAAACCCAAGTCTTTCACATGAAACTTGGCTTGTGGGTAAAGGGAGAAGAGAAGCATTCCAAAAGCACTCACGAAAAAGAACCATGGATGCTCTGATTTTGAATCCACAGCCCTCATACTTACTACCCTCCATCCATCAAGAAAAGAGACAACACAAGAGGAAAATGTATTCTAGCTCTTTATTGTGAAGCTGAAGATATAGCTATGCTTCCAGTGGTACACTTTCTCTTATTTATTTGTGCATAATAGAGTCTTGGTGTGTAGCATAGGCTCATCTTGAATTCAGTCTCTTGAGTGTTGGGATGAGAAAGGAACAGCACCAGTAGCATAATTTTGGAGTGATATTTTCTCATTTCCTGTGTACAAACAAAAAACCAAACTAAGATCATGGATATGGACTGTTACAGCAGAAGGTTTCTGACTCTCATTGCATTCACTAACAAGAACAGCCAGGAGCCTGACTTCATGGCTTTTCTTCTCTTTCCATCCTCTTTTTTTTTTTTCCTGAGTGTTTTATTCATTGGCATTAGGCACACAGCACGTTATGTTCTTTAAGCTGTAGCTTATACCATGAGGAAATGAAGATTATTCCTAGTTAATTTATCTTTTAGCTATCATTGAAAATGAAAAATGACATACTTACAAAGTGGTCATTGTTAAATGCGAAAGTGACACTGAAATGCACACAAACACCTGTGAACAGGGTGTAATCAAAATTATTATGGCAAGGTTGCATAATGGTTGCTATACAATGAGGAAAATAGTGAAGATGGAAAAGGAAGCAAGAGGTTGAGAAGAATAGGAACAAAGAATTGGAGAGAAAAAGAAGAGAGTTGGGAAGGGAGAGAAATGAAGGAAGAAAAATACTAATAAAAGTTTTAAAGTTAACTGATACGGGAGGTTTTTTTAAAGAAATATGTCGCTTGAAACAGGAAGCAAAAGGTTTTTACTTATAATTTATAGGGAAAACTGATATTTGAACATTTCCAAGATGGTATCAAAAAAGCCATTCCAATGGAGGTTTTCAGTGAGGAATGTGGAGAAATATAAAATAAGACAGATGATTTTAAACTTGGCAGCATGTTGTTTCATTTTAACTGTTAGATTATTATTTTGTTTTATTTCTAGGTTGAGTATGGTGGTTCAATGAGCCAATTAAGCATTTGAAAGTCTAGACGATACACAGAAGTACAGACTTGAGTGTCACTTAACAGGGACATTGAACCTGAGTACTTGTTTGTAAAGCTACGGATTGTCAGGTGGAAGTCTGTCAGGGGAAGTCCTTGAAGCTGAAGAAGAAAGCAGAGGTCTCGGGAGGAAGATGACCCCAAATCAACACAGGTAAGAGAAATGAAATTACCAGAGAAAAGAGCACATTGAAACAAAGCTCCAGAAAAATAAAAATTATTTGGAATGACTTTTAAGAAACAAGAAATATACATTTATTGAAATAAAAACACTTAGAAATATGCTCTCTGGCCATGCTGCTTCACGTGTTCCCAGTTCACGTAGGGACTCTGAAAATGTGGAAAGTGTAGGAACTAAGGTATTTGCTGCATGAATAAAGCCTAATTCTAAGGGACACTGAATTTAGTTTAGTGAGGTAGTTGGCCTTCTGCCTTTGACATTTGACCTACTGAAAAGATAATGGAGCTTCCACAGGCTGAAATTGATGGAGTTATGTCTGATTACCTTTTATTATTTAGGTCACGGCGAGGAGGATGAGGCTGTGTCTGGTTGCCTTGGCCATGCTGAGGAGGACGGGGATGTGTCTGGTTGCCTTGGCCATGCTGAGGAGGACGAGGATGTGTCTGGTTGCCTTGGCCATGCTGAGGAGGACGGGGATGTGTCTGGTTGCCTTGGTCGGGGAAAGGAGGATGAGGATGTGTGTGGTTGCCTTGGCCATGCTGAGGAGGACGGGGATGTGTGTGGTTGCCTTGGCCATGCTGAGGAGGACGAGGATGAGTCTGGTTGCCTTGGTCGGGGAAAGGAGGATGAGGATGTGTGTGGTTGCCTTGGTCGGGGAAAGGAGGACGGGGATGTGTCTGGTTGCCTTGGTCGGGGAAAGGAGGACGGTGATGTGTGTGGTTGCCTTGGCCATGCTGAGGAGGACGGGGATGTGTGTGGTTGCTTTGGCCATGCTGAGGAGGACGAGGATGAGTCTGGTTGCCTTGGTCGGGGAAAGGAGGATGAGGATGTGTGTGGTTGCCTTGGTCGGGGAAAGGAGGACGGGGATGTGTCTGGTTGCCTTGGCCGTGCTGAGGAGGACGGGGATGTGTGTGGTTGCCTTGGTCGGGGAAAGGAGGACGGGGATGTGTGTGGTTGCCTTGGCCATTCTGAGGAGGACGAGGATGTGTGTGGTTGCCTTGGCCGTGCTGAGGAGGACGGGGATGTGTGTGGTTGCCTTGGTCAGGGAAAGGAGGATGAGGATGTGTGTGGTTGCCTTGGTCGGGGAAAGGAGGACGGGGATGTGTCTGGTTGCCTTGGTCGGGGAAAGGAGGACGGGGATGTGTGTGGTTGCCTTGGCCATTCTGAGGAGGACGGGGATGTGTGTGGTTGCCTTGGCCATGCTGAGGAGGACGAGGATGTGTGTGGTTGCCTTGGCCATTCTGAGGAGGACGAGGATGTGTGTGGTTGCCTTGGCCATGATGAGGAGGACGGGGATGTGTCTGGTTGCCTTGGCCATTCTGAGGAGGACGGGGATGTGTGTGGTTGCCTTGGCCATGCTGAGGAGGACGAGGATGTGTGTGGTTGCCTTGGCCATTCTGAGGAGGACGAGGATGTGTGTGGTTGCCTTGGCCATGATGAGGAGGACGGGGATGAGTCTGGTTGCCTTGGTCGGGGAAAGGAGGACGAGGATGTGTGTGGTTGCCTTGGTCGGGGAAAGGAGGACGGGGATGTGTGTGGTTGCCTTGGCCATGCTGAGGAGGACGAGGATGTGTCTGGTTGCCTTGGCCGTGCTGAGGAGGACGGGGATGTGTGTGGTTGCCTTGGTCAGGGAAAGGAGGATGAGGATGTGTGTGGTTGCCTTGGTCGGGGAAAGGAGGACGGGGATGTGTCTGGTTGCCTTGGCCGTGCTGAGGAGGGCGAGGATGTGTCTGGTTGCCTTGGCCGTGCTGAGGAGGACGGGGATGTGTGTGGTTGCCTTGGTCAGGGAAAGGAGGATGAGGATGTGTGTGGTTGCCTTGGTCGGGGAAAGGAGGACGGGGATGTGTCTGGTTGCCTTGGCCGTGCTGAGGAGGACGGGGATGTGTCTGGTTGCCTTGGCCGTGCTGAGGAGGGCGAGGATGTGTGGGGTTGCCTTGGCCGTGCTGAGGAGGGCGAGGATGTGTCTGGTTGGCTCCAACATGGGGTGGTCTTTCACTGCTAGCAGAGGGTCGGAGCGGGTATCCTCCAGAGGGTGGTCTCAGTATTATATACTCATCTTGATCCTTAGACTCTGTTTAAATATGATGCAGAATATATGAAACTAATGGTAGAAGACTTCCTTTGTATTTCTCTGACATCATCACACATTGCTTGTCTAGAAGTACTTTCAGCAGCCCGCTACTATTATGTCTACCTCCTGGTCTTGAGTATTGTTCCATACACTAATAATATGGTAGAATTCATATCTAAGCTACCGAGACAAGAAGTTTACCTTAAGTTTATCCAAAAAAATGAAATGTTAGATCATATGCATTACAATTCCAGGAAACAAAGTGGGGTGGTTATAAGGTTATAACAGACTTTCTATCATGACTGCTCTCACTACATGAACCGTACACTGAAACAAAAGATAGCTATTCGAGGATCTTTAAAAATGCAGAGAAATGCAGAGTGGAATAGAGAAAGACAGAAATTTACCTCAACAGACTCTGAATATTCACACTGAGTATTGTTTCAGGAATGCAGTTGGTTAGAGAAAGGAGGCATGCAACGCAATTTCTGTTCATTTAAAAAAATAAAACTATGTAATTCTTGAGGGGAATTTTGAGGAAGAATGAAGCAGCTTAACAAGTTTTAGTAACATGGAAGATTAAAAATAAGTGCACTTTGCATTGGGGGCCATCTCTCAACAGTCATTTCTCCTTTGGGGAACAGGGGGACTGTTGTTGAAATTGGTGGCTCCCAGAAATAGGGGTAAAGAAGGTTTTCTAAATTATTAAAATTAACATTCATTAGTTACTAACAACTTAAATGATTATATGTGATTTGAAGAACTTGAAAAACTCCTAATAAGAGGACAGAGGAAGAGAAACTTAACTTTATATAAGAGTAAGGAGAGAGTATCATCAAAGTTGACTTCTATGAAATAATATGCATTTTATCACTAATTTCAGTGAAATAAGGAACAGGAGTTTTCAAGAAGATGAAATTATAGGAAAACTTAGGCACCAATATTTTAAACCTCAAAAGCATCCAGTAGGGAGTTGTCCTCTAATCTCTGCATGATCTTGTCAGACACACTCTGAAATGTTCTCAAAGGGAGCAAAACACACAAGAACGGCAGTTTGATACACAAAAGGAACCACAACCATCTACCTAAAAACACAGCATCCCTTTCTGTCCTCCTAGAGTCACTCCAAATTTATTGCTAGTATTTGGTATGCTTATTTCAAGGCCAACTTTTGCTATATCATTACCTGTTTTATTCATCATTTCCTTTACTTATGTTAGCAAGATTTCCCAAGAAGAAAATAAAATAAAATAAAATAAAAATAAGAAAATAAAAATAAAAAAGAAAATAAAATAAAAGACATCTATACCATGTCACACATGCTACTGTAGCACACTGAAATCCTGAATGGGTGTGGGAGAAGACCCCACCCCCAGACAAAGAGCTACAGGCAATGAATGGCTGATGAGAAATGGAGAGTCAGTTTTCTTCAAAAGTGAATGCTCTAGTCGGTTATCCAATGATCAGCCCTAAACCCATCTACGTAATGCAACACTAAATAGTCTTAGTTGTGTGTGTGTGTGTGTGTGTGTGTGTGTGTGTGTGTGTAACAATCATAAAGAAGTCATGAATTTGAGAAAGAGTAGGAGAGAAACATGGGAGGAGTTGGAGGAAGGAGGGCAAGAATGGAAGCAATATAAATAGAGTACTCATATATGAAATCCTCTCCCCAATTTTAAAATTAAAAATGTGCAAATTGGGCCTTAACATGTCTATTTTTGCATATAAATTGTCAAGCTTGCTATGCAATTCTCTGTCTCTCTATCGGTTTTGATCCATGTTTATCTCCTCCATCTGTCTTGAACCTATTTTATGACAACACTACCTCACCAGCATACATACTTTGACCATAATACTAGTGTCCGCCATTCCCCTGCTTCTTTCTTACAGACAAAAATCTACTCCCAACCTGTTTTCTAATACCTTCACTTGAGCTCTGAGCTGAGCTCAGGGCCAGCAAAGTCACTGTCAAGAGGACCACCAGCATCCTGGAGGAGGCTCTGGAGATGCTTCCAGGTCTCACTTGGAGTGAACACAACAGGGGCAGTTCTCCTTATAAGAGGAGAAAAACAATGGTACTTTTGAGTTCCCTACAGGGTGGCCTCAGATGCCTTGCATCTTTTATTTCTTTTGGGACTTGACCCATAGAGTAGGCTGGAAAATAAGGCTGTCATTGTTTTATTTGTAAAAGCTTTAATGTGTGGCTTGAATAACATTATTGAAGGAGTACTGGGTGAAAAACCAGCACATGCATTCAAAGTTAAGTCTCAAGATATTTTGAACTTCAGTCTGTTTGATGAGACTGAGTCTGTTCTTCAAATGTGTGCTGTTGTGGGGAAGGGATATTTGTCAACAGTTTTCTCATATCACAAAAGGAAAACAGCAGGTACTTGTGACACTCTTTATAGCCCAGATTCCATCAGCCATAGTGTTTGTATTAGTGCTCATGGTGTTATTCACAACTCTAATTAATACAGCAGTCATTTCAGCTCAGGTCTGAAATTCACTAGGACATCACACTTGAACACATGGTAAATGGAGATAGACACTCATTCTACCCTGTTTCTTCAAGATTATACAAGATATCCAGGCTCTTTCCCTGATCAGTGAAACCTTAGTGCTATAGATCATTGGTAATGTAGAGTATTCCAACTTCTTAATATCCATGGGGCTTATGGTAGCTGAAATATCTACATATACCACCACTGGGTTTCCATGGAAGTCTCTTTTCCTTTACAAATGGCACTATTTCATGTCTCTAATATTTCAGTGTCCTCCCCTTTATGTGACCATGCTATATACATTTTGTTTTTTTCCTATTCCTTCTAGGAAATGCTTTAAATAAGCAGAGCTTATACTGATCACAATTATACAGACAAACATGATGGTCTGTTACCTCCTTTACAGTCCAACTTGCATTGAGTAAGTACTCTAATTTGCAGTAATATTCCTTGCGATTTTCTCTAACTGGCCTGCGCTGAGGAAATCTCTCAGAAAAATCCTGAAATGTATTCCCACCCTCCCTGTGTGACTGACTTGTCAATATGCTATGCTCTGACTCTGTCTTCCTGGGGTTATCATCATAGTATTTTTATAGATATTCTTTTTTTGTTTGTTTGTTTGTTTTTTCGAGACAGGGTTTCTCTGTGTAGCTTTGGAGCCTATCCTGGCACTCGCTCTAGAGACCAAGCTGGCCTCGAATAAACAGATATTCACCTGCTTCTGCCTCCTGAGTGCTGGGATTAAAGGTGTGGACTACCAACATCCAGCCTTTATGCATATACTTTAGAGAATTCCTTTAGTCAGATGTTTCCCTACTTATCATCTCACTAATATATGCCTGGAACTGAGCTCCACAGCAAACTACAATGCTGCATTTGAGCCTTGCTTTCTCAAGCATTGGAATATTCATCTCAACTCTTTTTCCCAGCATGCTGAGGAGGAGTGGCAGCCATCTCTCAACCACGGCACCATTAATAAAAACCCAGAAACAGATTTTGGGGTTCAAGCTGAAGATCTGAGAAGCAAAGCATCAGTCACTGGAGAGTTCTCACCTCTACCAGTATTCAGACTGAAGAGGCGATCCACTGAACCTCAGATTGCATCTCCAGACTGCGCTGCTCTCCACCAAGCCTCAGAATCCTAGACTGCTATGCTCTCCTCAGCCTGACTGGAGACTAATTGCCACATGAGACCCTTTGTTTCTTCCTTATATACCTCCTTATTTCTAGGATTAAAGGCATGAACTCTGTTACTCTTTTTGACTGATTCACTCTCATGTAGCCCTGGGTGGCCTTGAAGTCAGAGAGATCCATCTACTTCTGTCTCCTGAGTCCTGAGCTTAAAGGTATGTGCCATCACTACCCAGCTTCTACCACTATCTAGTGTGGCTGGTTTTGCATCCTGATCTTTCAGGCAAGCTTTATTAAATCATAAATAATATATCACCACACTCAACACCCAGATACTGTGATTCCATCAGGTTGCATACTGGGTACTGGTATAGAGATGTGTTCAGAAGATGTTGTTATCCAAATAAGATTGGATCTTGATTTCTCAGTCACAGGTTAGAATTTAATTCCTTCTTCATTTTTCAAGAAGTTGGGGTTCTTGATGTGGCTTAGAATTGGAAAAGATTCATGTGACTCTTGATTCTCAAACTCTGAGACTGTCATCAACTTAGCTGATATGCTAAGAACCAGAAAGCAAGAAACTTTCAAACCATATAAACCAATGCTTCTATTTCAATCATTTCATCTAAATAGTTCATGTCAGAGAATATATGAGTATGAGAGAAAAGTCCTCACTAGACATTGTATATGATGGTGCTGTGATCTTTCACTTTCATAACCCTGAATGTCTATTATTTGTAAAACAGTCTGGCTTCCCTTCTTATTTACCCTAAAATGAGCTGAGTAAGAAATGTTGCTAAGAAGTAGAATATAACCAACTCTAGTACCTTTCCACACAGACACAGATTTCAAAGGAGGTAGTGGTTAGAAGGATTTGGGAGCAAATTTGAGAAGTTTATGCTGCCAGAACTTAACATGTGAAAGTCAGTTGCAGTATTTTACCTGAGCAATGCTCTGTCTAGTGGCTACTTGTTGGAATAAAGAAACTGCCATATATTCTAATTTACTAAGTGCTGTCTATGTAATAATGTATATTTTAAGCAAAAAGATATAGAAGTAGGTTGATAAGTTACTAGCGTAAATCTCCTAGGGGAAATGTTTGGATTTCTTTTTATCATGAGACTGAAAACTAGTACACTGGATGGGAGGGTGGGTTAAGCGTCCTTGATTAAGGCTGGTAAACATAAGATAGCAACTGCTTGTTAAGGAATTTTTATAATGTGAAAGGAATGAGCTATTTGTTTAAACCGCTGTCAATCAGCTTTTCTATTAAATAAACTAAAAATATTCTTGGAAAAAAAAAAGATGTAGAAGTTGCACAATGTCTTTAGCAGAAAGAAATAGTCAGCTCTTAAAGAAAATCTGCTAATTCACATGGGATATATTCATTAATCACTTAAGCAAAATCTCTCTCTCTTAAGATCATCTGTCTGATTTATTTTGTGTAGCTTTATAAACTCTTAGAGAGTGACATCATGAATTGGAATGTCATTTAAAAGAAGTTTTCATTGTGTTCTTCTCTAAGAACTTATAGGAAGAATAATTAAAAATTTATAACACACCAAATGTCCCAAAACTCTAGTGGTCTAAGGCTCTAATCACTTCTCTATAGAGAAAGGGAACAACACATTCTTCTCTGGCTCTAAAATTCTAAAGATGAAGATGCTTCAAGACTTGAGAAACTGCTCATAAAGAAGAATGAAATAAGCAAATAGAATGTACAAATACATTCTCTAATAGACATCTTTTTTTTTAACCGATCTTCTTACTTGTTAGAAATTCACATCTACTGAAATTAGAAGAATCAAAGAGCATCAAAGGGCTGGGCATAGTGGTATATATGTATAGACCCAGAACTCAGGTAGTGAAGGCAGGAGGACCCTAAGGATTGGACTACATAACAAGTTCAAGGCCAGCCTGAGCAGCAAAACAAGATCATTTCTGAATAAGAAAAATATAAGATAATTAAGAAGAGGTTGGTGAGGAGAAGAAAGATAAGGACGGATAAGATACCATGGATGTGGAAGAACAAAAGAGTTATTATTATTAAAGAGCAAAGCATTTCATCTTGACCTGGAATCACGTCTTAAATCCCAGCACTGGGTGGGGGAAGGGCAGGGTGGGCAAAAGCAGTTTGTCAGCCTGGTCTATATAATGAGTTACAGGCCAGTCATAAAACCCCTTACCCGAAGGTTTAAAGACCATCGTGCAATTAGGAGGAAAGGCTGTAAGAGCAATTAGGAGTAAATATCTGTAATACAACAGCATTTGCTAGAAATGACAGGAAAGTTAGTTGCACACACAACTCACAATGGCTATCACTGTGTTCACAAGGCTTGCATAAGATCAAGCCAGTGAGAATCACAGCATGGATGAAGGGGGCTCTTATGAAGTTCTACTACTATCCGAGGCATTATTGGCAATTGGTGGCTGCTCTTGTGGAGGAGGACAGGAAGTTTAATTCAAGGATTCAGAATTTGGGCCTTGAGACCCATGCACCAGTAGATGCCCCACATCCTGGCACATACAAGCAGAACTAAACAGACTCAGTTGGTAATTTTGAAAAATGACAGGGAAGGGCTATGAAGTTAGGAGGTGATAAAGATGACTGTCGGGATGACAGGGAAGGAATTGGAGGAGCAGGAATGGGGGTTTAGATCTGATCCGAGTACATTGTATGTGTATATGCAAATTAAATAAAATATTAAAATAGTCCTTTAAAAATCAGATTTAAAAAGCATTAAATAAATTTAGTAAATGCATATATGCTCACCTAGAAAAAAATCTTTTCAATGTAAGATATACAAACATGATATTCATTAGTAGATTGCTTTTGTAGTTTTGAAAGGATCTGGAGCTTCTAATGTCTGCACTCTCTTTGTATCAAGAAGGATAGTACATCAGAAGCCTGGTGAATGTACTTATGATCTAAGAAATACAATTATTATTAGAACTTAGGAAATATTTCTACCGTTAAAATATAGCCTATTATAAATAATTTGTTTTCTGGATATTATCCTGCCTCACCTTCTATGTGAATACAAAAAACTCCAGAAAGGCTGTGGGGCATAGCAAGAAGGACTCAAGTTCTGAAACTTGCTGAAACCTAGACTATCAATTCCCTTTCTAAAAGATTTGGCTGATATCTCGGTCCTCTCATGCACAAAACTGAGACTGAAAATAATTGCTGCTACATTTAGAGTAGGGTAAATCTGAAGGTTAAATGACATAAGTGGTTGATAGATGTAACATGAATAAATAAATGACCTAGAGACTGATATTGGGGTTCGAGCTTCAAGCTGAAGTTTAGAAAAGCAAAGCAGCTGGCCACTAGTTCTCACCTCTAGCTCAGGCTGAAAGGGCTGATCGATGCACGAGCTCTTCACTAACTCTCAAACTGCTGCTTCTCCTCAGTATGGCTCGAGAATGAATGTTTCATACTGAATCCTGGTACTGATGTGTATACCTCCCATGAGTCCTGGGATTAAAGGTGTGAGCTACAATTCTCTTTTGGCTTAAATCATGTGTAGATCTGGGTGGCCTGGAACTCAAAGAGATCCATCTACCTCTAATCCTGAGTCCTAGGATTAAAGGTGTATAATACCTCCTCCTAGCTTCTGGCTGCTGGGATTAAAGGTGTGTGCCTGGATTCTGTAGCTGGTGAATGAATTTGCTTTCTGAATCCTCAGGCAAGCTTTCATAAATCATAAATAATACATCAGGTTGCATTATTCATACATCAGATATTTGCTACCTCCCATGATGAAAGGTGGTCAGGTGGTAAATTGGTATGTTGCTGACTGCACCAGACTGTTAAAATAGGTATTATGTGAGCAGTCATATTTAGAATGTATTTGAAACTGAGACCCAATTCCGTTTGATAATTGCGTCTGAACGATGAGACAATATAAATTGCCTTAACTGAGTGAAGATTTGGAGGTCTTCAGACTGATTTTATCCTAGTGCAGATCCTATGTGTAACGTGCACACCTGTTATCTCACAGAAGGACTGGATGAAGATGCATGAACCTTAAAGAGATGCTTGCATCATAAAGAGGTTGTTAGACTGGGACTCTGGAGAATCTGACTGGGATGGTACCCTTAAGGAAGAAGACATGTGAGCCCATAGGGAGAAACGAGGATGACATGTCCATGAGAAAAGCCCTATGTGAAGACCCAGTAAGGAGGCCATCATCTAGAATCCAAGAAGAGGCATCCAGAGCAAACAAATGTGTGGCCAGTGATGTTAGGCTCCTGAAAACTGTGACATAAATTTCTGTTGTTAATTATAACCAGTCGGTTATTTTTCCAGACATAGCACATTGAAAAGGACAAGAACTGGATTTGAGATCTACAAACTGTTAATTGTATGTTTCACACACGTTTGCTCAAGGATGCTCTCCCCTACACAGACCTTCATGCCCTGTGACAGGTTGCACTGCTTTGCTCTGCCTTTCCTGAAGGTCTCCTTGGTCAGCTCCTCTAGAACTGGTTTCGTTTTATTTGATGAGTTCCTAGGTGATATTTTTCTTTCATAATACACCAATATCTTTCACACTCGGCTGATCCTGGAGAAGGTCAGGGAAAGGGCACCAGCTAGGGGATGTTTGTCAGAATCAGAGACTCTGTTCCAGACTCAACAAGACAAAGACAAAGGGGACTTCCCCAAAGACAGCCGTTTCCTCAGCTGCTTACTCCATATCCTGGTTTCCCTATTTATTCCCACATATAGTGTGCAGAAATCAGACATGGGAATTAATTGTAAACCAAAGAGTTGGCTAGTCAGATTTGAACTTTTAGTGAACTTGCTTTCCAGGAGTAAAATGGATAGACAGCAGATGAAGGAATATTAGAGAATTTGTCACCATTACATACATACATACATACATACATACATACATACATAAGAAGGTCTATGTTCAATTTTCTAGCCAGAAAGAAAATAATATTTTTAACAGAACTTGAAATAAGAAGGCATACATGGAGAAATAACATCTTTTACATTCTCCTTGGGGGTTGGTTCTAAGACCAACTAAAAATTTGGATGTTCATGTCTCTTGGGTGAAATGTAAAAGCATATGTAGATAATAAATGCATATCTTTTCCTGTACCTAAATTACATCTACATCAGTCAGAATCCCCACCATGAAGTACATGATCAGCAGATGTTCGTGAGGATGCTTGTAGGATTGTTAATCAGTATGGAATTTGCTCAAAATCTAAAATAGATATTGCATTTATCATTTCAGCATACTCCAAAGATCACGTCTATCCAAGAGAATCCATGAAATATTCTTGGTAGCCAAGACTGAATGTAGGATAGATGTCCATCCATTGATGGACATATGATACATACAAAGAGTGGAGATTCACTGCCCTATAATGTTGCTATTTTCAGAAAAATGGGTAGAGATAGAGATCATCAGATGAAGAAAAAACACTAATGATGACAATATTGCATTCATGTCATAAAGTTTGAAGTAGAACAATGAGGGGAATGAGGTAAGAAGAAAATAAAAAGAAGGGAAATGTTTAAAAAAATGATGATTTTCATCCAGGAATCTGGATTTTGCTTCTTTAGGTAAGAGCCCTTACACTGTGAAATGACATACACGTCTGAGAGACATAAATGGAAACAACGTAGGAAATATCAAGAGACTGCCTTCATCAGCTTCATAAAAAGCTAGTCAATAGGAATCTCAGACAAGAAATAGCTTTTCCTTTGTGGGTTTTAATACTGTCCTTAATATTTGGAGAACTTTATATTTAGAATCCTTTGAAAGTGAGGCTGGCAAGATGCCTCAAAAGGGTAAAGGTGATTGCCACCTGAGACCAATGACCCTAATTTGAGTCCCAGAACCCACATGAAGGAAGGAGTAAATCAACTCTTGTAGCTTTCCCTCTGGCCCCCAAATGCAGTGTATCTTCCCCTCAAAATATAAATTTAAATTTAAGGTGGAATAAACCAGAATTATAGTTGGTATCAAATCTCAACAATGATATCAGAGACCATTGGAAAGAAACAACATAGAAGAAGCAAGACATACTCATAATTTCCTGGTTCTGATTTAATCTCACCTGAAAACAAAGAAATGGTTCCATTCACTTTCTAGACCAGATGCATCACGTCTAGATGGCCTTTACAGTTTGATGGACTTGTAGTAAATCTATAATTTCCAGGAAATCTAGGCTACAGCCTACCTTCGGGTATTACTCTTGGCTTTATGCCAGAGCAGATTTATCTCCATTGAGGAATGAGATGAGAAGGAATTCAGGACAAGTGAAAGTCATCATCTCCATTCACCACTCAACAGTTTCTGAAAATGGCTAAAGAACTCAATCTCCAACAAACACTGACACAGGAATCCTCTTTTGCTAATGTTTCCAGCTCCTAGGATAAAGCAAGCTCTGTTTTTGGTTTTTTTTTTTTTTCTGGCTCTCTAACTTGTTCACAACCTATTGTAGTTCTAAGCCTCTGAGCTGGGAAGGCAATCTAATGAATCTCTGTTCTGATCCTACAGAGTCACGGACACACCCACCCTCCATACACTGGAGGAGACTACTGAAAAATGAGTTCCTCCTGTCTGTAATAGAACTCTCACAAAATTTAGAAATTTGTTTTGTAATGCAAGACCAAGTTTGGTTTTCACCATGAACTCCAGACAACTTTAAATACTCTTGTTTGGCAAAGAATTTAAAAACTTCCATTAGCATAGTTGGCTTGTGTCATTTAATAATTTAAATACATTTTAAGATAATTTCTTTGAAATAATAACATATTTGAGATAAGTGAACTATTTAAGGAAGTACAAATTTTTAACAATGTGCATTTTAAAATTTAGATTGGTCAATAAATTTGGTAGTCATCCAGTAACTTCGATTAATTGAGATGGCCAACAAGGTAATTATCAACATCTATGCAAACAAACAGAAGAATAAGGGTGATAATTTTGTAAGACTTTCATTGAATATATCAAATCATTAAAAACCCAATATGAAAGGTTTGAATATCTTCCTGCTTCATAATATGGAATTCTTTATTGTCACTGTAAAAGGTATCCTGTTAGTGAATTTTGTCCTTCACTGTTTCTTTATGAAAACCATTACTTGAAAGAGAATCACTTTATTTATTTATTTATTTATTTATTTATTTATTTATTTATGTTTTTTTGAGGCAGGGTTTCTGTGTAGCCCCAGCTGTCCTGGAACTCACTGTAGTCCAGGCTGGCCTTAAACTCAGAGATCCGCCTACCTCTGCCTCCTGAGTGTTGGGATTATCTTTTGATTGATTTTAATGATGTATAAAATGAGGCTATATGTTTATATGATTCTGAATTCCCATGCTTATATTTTTGTTGTGTTTTTTGATGAAGAGGAGCCTTGAGACTCAGAAGATGGCTTAATTAACAAAGTGCATGCTGTACAAATATGAAAAATAAACGTCTTGTTTGGGAACAAAAGTATTGAAATGAAGGGTTCCAAGACAAAAAGAAACTTAGAAATGAATAAATATTGGAAGTGTGTGAGAAAGAGGGGAAGACAGAACACTACTTGTTCATGGCACTTTGAATTAGTTTTTCTTTTCCCCATCTATGAAGTGGTTTGCAGAGAAGAGGGACCTTATAACTTTAACTTTGTGAACTTTATTGTAATTTCAAAATAATCCAAAGGGAATTGATCAACAGTGGTGTTACTGTATGAAGGACAGCACATTATATCATCAGTGTGTGGAAGTAATCATGATTTTATACAAATACACTTGTATTTCCCCAGGAGAAGTATCTCAGCAACAATTCACCTGACACGTGTTCAAAACTAAACATTTTATTTCTTCTCTTGCCTTCCTAAGCATGTTCACAGCTGAAAGGCAATGGGGAATTGTAGATGATACCAGAATTGGCTCCTTGCTAGATAACTTCCTTGCACCAGACTTGGCTTGCAACTTCATCACTTCTGCCGAAGAATATGTCATCTATCCCCCAAAACAATGATTATAAAGATTAATGAGAACAGAGGAGTAAATGTTGAGTATATATTCCCTATTGTTCTCAGCCTTGGTTAGTGTGTGTCCATGTGATATTATTAATGGTTTGAGTGAGAAGAGCATGGCCTGATCATGGTTAGGAGGAGAGAGTAAATGAGTTGTCACTTTTCCAATGTATTTTAAAAGTATAGCCAATTGGACCATCCAGCAGACACTGACACAGAGACTGTGAAAATGAAAGTGACTCTTTAACATTTTGGTATTTGGGGAAAAGGCTGTCTTTTATGAGAAATTAATGTGAAAGGCTCTGAGCTCTGATTTTTCCCCAAGTGCCTAATATAGAATCTACATATGTAATGTAATCTATATAATGTAGGTCTAATGTAGAGTCCCTAACCCTATTACACTAGAATTTGACTGTGTTTGGAGACTGGCAGTTGCTTTTTAGAAGCTTATTAAAATAAAATGAATCTGTCAGGATGCAACCCAATAGAATATGTCTGACATTCTCATATTAAAGGACAGTTAAACACACAAGTGATGTAAGAAATGTTTGTGCAGAAAGCAACTCCATGTGAGAACATGCCAAAGAAGTCACTCCCTAGAATCCAAAGGAGGGGGCTACTGATGCAAATGTAACTCATGGAATACTAACAATGGCCCCATACCCTCAGAATTTATGTGAAAGAAACAGAATGTTAATAAATTCTTCATGGATTCCCTTTGTGGTTTTGGAAGTTCAAGAAAACAAATATGGGATAAGCTTGGAGTAGAATGGGAAAACGGTTAATCCTATGGGAATACTAACGTCAAAGTTCATGGTTAAGGCAAGGAGATTAGTTATAGGCTTCAGCACCTATTTATTTCCTAAGAAAGAGCCCACTGAGTACTGCTCATTGCTTACCATCTCCATAACTGAGTCTTCCCCGTTGTTCCTCTATAATTTGTTTGTGTTGTATTTCTTAAGTTTGTAGAGATTTTTTTTCATAAAAAATTAATCTCTTTCACTTGTTGCTGACTTTGGAGAAGAAAAAGGAAAGGGCTGTCACACAGGGTAATATTTTACAGGACCTGCTACTGTGTTCTGTGATGCAACTAACAAAGGACAAGGGTGATTTCCACCAAAAGTCTTTTGTTCTTACATCTTCCATCAATAAATGTGGTCCTAATGTTGAACCCTTGGTTAAATGGCTGTCCCTTCAGAAGAATTATTGTTAGGTGCTAAGAGTTAGGGTTTCACAAATACCCAAAGAGCTAGCTTTACTGTTAAATTTCTAATCCTCATTACCTCAGAATATGACTGTTTGGACATTGTGAACTGGGTCTTTAAGAATCAAAAAACGGTATTTAGAACATGGATGTTTATAAGATTATGTTGACAAAATAACGTAAGTAACCCATGAGAAGAAGGGCTAGTACATGGCAACATAGCTTTAAGGTTTCCTTCTAGAACCAGAGAAATAGAGCTCTGCAGAAAATATACTTGGTAGCATATTAATTTATGTGAAAATACATCTGTTATTTATTCTCTCAATCTGTGTGTGATTGTTGAAGCTTAGAAAATGAATATGAAGTAATGGGAAGTAGAAGGTAGAAGCTGTGGATGCTTTGGGGGTTAGTAAGTCCAAGGTACACTGATGTGGATGGGATGCTTTCTGCACACTACAAATATGTGTTGCTTTTATTGGTTGATGAATAAAGCCACTTTGGCCTATGGCAAGACAGAATATAGTTATGTGGGAAATCCAAGCAAAGATACAGGAAAAAAGGAATACAGGATCAGGAGAGATGCCAGAAGCCACCAGAGAAGCAAGTATGGGGTATTGCCACAGCTCCATGGCAAAATATAAATATTATGTTCATGCAGCTCACTTAAAATGTAATATACATTTAAAAAATACAAATTAATAGTCATCTATAATAGTCAAACTTATAGTCATGCTAGTTACGTTTTCTAGATATGCAGAGATATATTTCAGATGGACAGATAATCTTCAGACACTTCAAAGACCTTTAAATTGTTTTAAGTTAGACTTTTCTTGACAGTGAGATATTTCTGCTTCTGGCAGCACCAGTTACTTCAAGAGGATGATGGGCATTGAAATATCTCCTTACAGAGTTTTCTTTCAATGTGGCATGGTTAGACATTTGGGCAAGAAATTGCTTTTGCTTTGACTGCTTGACTGTATGCTGCATAAAGTGGACATGCAGGACCCACAGGAAAGTGACTGCTGAACTTGCCAAACCAGGATAGGACAGCCTTCAGGGTTCCTGTTCCATAGAAGAATCTTCCAGACATTCTACAGGATGCAAAGGAAAATTACTAACAAACTGCCAATATAGGTGGTACAGTTTCAAATTTCATGCTTCACTGAGAAGTCTGACAGATACTCTAGTCCTGTAGGCTGAAGACAGATGCCTCAAAATCACAGAACTTTGGGTGACTCTCTAGGCAGACAGATATCTCTGTAATTTCTAGAGTTTTGGAAGTTGCTTACAATGTACTTCCTATTTATTTGGGTAATATTATATCCTTTTGGGGTATTTGATGAAGTTGAAGACTAAATAGTTATATTTTTCCTTATTTATGATAAAAAATAAATTAGATATGAAACTTTAGACTCACAAAGATAGGATAGATGATGGAGTATTTTCTTTAATTTTGCCAAATACAAACAGAATAAATATTATAACTGTAATTCTAGCTTGATACCTGCTTTTGTTATATGTAATTTTACAAGGTTAAAGGTAAATCCTTTTTCAATTAGACAGGGAAGGGGGGATAATGTGGGAAGCCCTTCTGTATGCTGTCATATACCATGGCCATGTGGCAATAATAGAAACAGGTTAATTTAAGATGTAAAAGCTAGCCAATAAAAAGCCTGAGCTATTGACCAAACAATTATAATTAATATTAAGCCTTTGAATTATTGTTTTATATGTGGCTGTGGGACTGGGTGGGATGCAGAAAGGCTTCCAGTTACAGTACATATCCAGACATGGATGACTTAAGGACTCTAACAGCCTACAGGTCACTGGGAGCCTGGGGCATGCTGCCCATCACTTAACCTCACCTTTACTGAATGTCTTCCTGGTAAGCTATTCCATAACTTGTTTGTATTACACCTCATGAGTTCATAGGTGACATTTTGGGGGAAGTTAAAAGAATGGTCTCTTTCACACATTGCCAACACTGGAGAGATTCCAGGAAATGACAAAATGTTTGCAGCATTTCAGAGAATCTTCTGTTCTTTTCTAGGATGCACCAAGCCAAGGACAAAGTTGCCATCTCCCTACAACTACCTGTTCCACAGTACACACGTGTGAACAAATCTACCTACCTATCACTTATGCCCCTTGTCTCTGATTTCACTCTCCTTTCTGAAAGTCCAAAACTGGTCTTTGGGTGAGGACCACCTACAATGAATATAGGCGATTAACAAAAGCATACAACTGCACTTTACCTTCCAAAAAGCACATGACAAGATTGCTCTGATTTTCAAATAATCAGAGAAAATTTGTCAAGTGATAATTTAACCTGTTTTCATAATGCATCTATGATTAATATGGGAAAAGCCACCAATCATTGTATATCTGCAGTTTCCACATCATTTGTAAAAAGTACATGATTCAATTTGTCTGCATATTATATTAAAACACTTAGTCACAGAGGACCAGGATGCAACATCATACATACATAGCATAGGACCCATGACACACACTGAATAGGGGCTCTGTCTTAAGATACACAATCACATGGCCCTCAGTGATTTACCTTCACCCAATTTCTCTTCAAATTTCCTCCATACCTAGACACACACACACACACACACACACACACACACACACACACACACACACACACACCACTCTGAACTGAGCAATTACACATGTATTGTACAAGGTCAGTCATGAAAAGAAAATAGTTTATTCCTGTTAATGAGAATGCTCAGGTAAGTTCTGTAGATACACAAAATAGAAGCTAGGACAACAGATAGCAAGACCTACAGCAACCAAATTATGGCCTATAGCATACACAATGTCTTCTTGCCAAGCATTTAAGTAAAAAAAAATGAAATAATAATTACATAGGTGAGATTAGAGCGATGCATTGTTGGTGCATTCCTATAATCACAACACTTGAAATAGAGGTGGAAGAAGAGAAAATTGAGGCCCAACTAGTCATAAAAGTAAAACCAAACAGAAACATAAAGTAAACACTGATACGAGAGATAAAACAAAGGGATTCCTGGAAAGTATAAAAGGGTATAAGGTGATAAGTAATGGGATGGATGACAGAGAACACAAAACATCTATGAGTATTATTGAGGAGAAAAAGACAGAGGACTTTCTATTAGAACATTGGGAAGACTCTCTGCTGCTGATTAAGATGAGGGTGAAGATGATAATTCACAAGACAGACCATGACAGCAAGGAGGCAATCACCATCATTCTCTCCCTCCTCATTGTAGAACCAGCAAGGTCCACCCAACCTGGAAACCAGCAGCAGAATCACCTTCTTATTAGTGCCAACAAGAGCCACCTCAGCAGGAAGGAAGTACCACCAAGTTAGATGTTGAAGTTTTTCCATGGCTAAGCAATATGGAAGGAATATTCCTATGGGAAAGTAATAAAAAACATGGTCCCCTTGCCCATCTAGAAAACCTGGAGTTCATACTGACAGCAATTGCATAAAACAGAAACAATCCCCTTTGTGGTGATATATGATTTATGATTTAATAAAGCCACTGTGGATAAAAATGCAAAGCTAGCTACAGACATAGAGTCAGGAAGTGGTGATAAACACCTGTAATCCCAGAAATCATAATGGCTAACCATAGAAGCTGGGCAGTGGTTGGGCATGCCTTTAATCCCAGCACTTGGGAGGCAGATCTCTGTGAATCCAAGACCATACTGGGCTACAGGAAAAGGAACAAAGATCAAGCCTTTATTCCCAGGATTTGAGAAGTGTAAAAGGAAGAAGCAAATGGTCTCATATGAGATTTAGTTTCCAGACAGGTGGAGCCTTGCACTCTGAGGATTCATGGAGAAAATATCACACAATTCAGTCTGAGGTAGAGATAAGAGCTACTGGCTTGGCTGCTTTGCTTTTTCTGATCTTCTAGATCTAACCCCAATATCTGTCTCTGGGTCTTTATTGTTAGTGATGCACCCATCTTGAATTCCTTCAATAATCCAGAATCCTCTAACTTATGTATTTTAAATTCATTTTTTCTGTAAATGCTTTAACCATAATACTGTACATCCAAACAGTTAAGATACTATCTCAGAATATGTTGAAATTACATGTGACATCTCTCTAGCTTTTCTATTGTTTCATTGCTTCAGAAAATGAATAAAAGGATAATGCCCTTCAGAAAATACTTCAGTAATCTAATACCTCATCAATGGCAACATGTTACCTAAAAATGTCACCTAAAATCTGTGCTATATACAACTGTGTCATGGAGTACTTGCTTGAGCCCTGGACTCTTCCTCCAGCATATAAATAAATAAATAAATAAATAAATAAATAAATAAATCCTTCTTCCTGTTGCAAGTTACTTAAAACTTCAAGAAAACTACTTTATGCCTTCAGATTAATATTCAAAATGATTTTATGGATTTTAATAGATCAAGTCAGTATCCACTTTTCTCTGAAGCCCATTTAACAACAAAAATCGGTGAGCATGTGTTTGCTAACTTAAGGGTGCCATATTGTGTCATATTTCACATTCATAATGCACAGTGTAACCAAATCAGGTGGCATTAATTAGGTCTAACCCTTTTATATTTTATGTATCTTATTTCATGTGAATGGGTTTTGCCTTTGTGCATGAATGTGCACCATATGCATGTAGTGCCCAGGAAGGCCAAAAGAGAATCCCCTGGAACTAGAGTTATTAAGAGGTATGGCTCACCACATGGTTTCCCAGAACTAAACCCAGGTCCTCAGAAGAGGTACAAATTGTCTTACCTGCTGAAGTATCTTGGCAGCCCCAATGAAATAGTAACTGTGAACATCATTTCTTTAAATAGAGAGAATATTTTACACACAAATACATATACAAATTGTGTCATTATTAGGGAATATTCTCATTTTCTACACTGCAGTATACCTGTCATCTGAAAATAGCATAAGGGTATAAATGAAGGACATGCTTATCCTGGCCTCTGATTAAAGGATATTGTTTGAATTGAAGGAAAATATACTGTGTATCTAAGTGACTAAGGGGATGGTTCAGAAAAGATACCAAAACTATTTCACATAGAGACAGTGAAGTATTCCCTGGCAAGAAATGATGGTTATTGAGTGCAGTAATGAGGTTTCAAAGCTGTGTATATATAACACATTTTGCAATTTCATAAACACCCTGTCACAGGCCAAATCTCTCAAAAATAGTTACTAGAAGAATAGGTAGGTCAATTGCCTGAGAAACTACCTCATTCAAGACTCGTGATTTCATTCCTCTCTGAAAATACTAGTTTCTACGAATAATAAACTTTTTCAATATAGGAGAAGCTTAAGGAAAGCATTTATATCTACTATCGTGTGGAGGTAATTTATTGAACACACCATAACTTTCTCATCTTAACTGATGCAAAGATAAACTGCAAAGAAAAAAAACTTTGAGATTCATATTGTCCTAATATTTAATTATTGTTAAAATTGTGCCAATTTGGTTGTCTGAAATTAAGGAGTCTGAACAAAAAAACATATTCGAGCAAGTAATATAGTACATGCGAAGATATATACATATATATATAGATAGATAGATAGATAGATAGATAGATAGATAGATATATTTGAAAAGGAAGAAATGAATTTGAGAGAGACCAAGTCAGGATACATGGGTTAGAGGATGGAAGGGAGGAAAGAGAAGGGTGAAATGATGTAATTACATTTTAATCTCAAGAACATTAATAGTCAACTAAAGACCTTTGCCATTGTGTTTAAGACCTAATTTTATGTCACCCGAATCTCAGAACTAGCAGAATAGAAAGTAGTAGATGGGAAATACAAGACTTAAAATTTTCCAAATTTGAGAAAAAATAAGATATTTGCAAGAGTTTGTACACCACCATTGGTGCTCCTATAAAGAAGAACATAGTATATGTAGCTTACACTCAAGTAGCTTACATTCTTCTCACAGATATGAATGATGGACATTGTACTGTAGGTACCATTTTCTCATTACTTGCACACAAAGTAGGGAGAAAAGACAGCTTTGTGTGTTAGGACTAGTCTAATATCAGTGAACTTGCAAGAAACACACTTCCATAAAATCTCACATTACATTTTCTGATTTGAAATTAAGTATGTTGGGAAGAAAAATATTTAAACGACTACAAAGAAAAATGAAATGTAAATTTACTCAAAATATCTCCAAGTCAAATACATGATAACACAGAGAAATGTAAACTGATGAAAACTAATGGAGTGGAACAGATTTTCTATATATGCTAAAAGAGTAAGTGAAACAGAGAACATCCAGAATTACCAGAGCAATCAGGAAGAAGAACAATGTTTTAAAAAGCCTGGTGGGGAAAGGAAAGGAGCTAAAATTGCCAGATTCCCCTGAAAACTTGAGGGATGATAGGGTAGTTTTTTTGGCAGAGAATTTCAAGACAGGAGAGTGTTAGAAATAAACACGCAAGCTAGTTGGTGTGGGAAAGGAGGTAATGTGAAACTGTCCTCAGGATAAGCTTTCTTTCTAGTAATTTTTATTTAAATTAAAAACAATCTTATTTTACATACCAATCCCAGTTCCTCTCCCTCTTTTCCTCCCCAACCCCCCCATCCCACAACCTATCCACACTCCAGGGAGAGTGGGGCCTTCCATAGTAGATGATCAAAATCTGTCACATCATTTGAGGCAGGGCCTAGGCCCTCCCCCATGTGCCAAAGCTGAGAGAGTATCCCTCCATAGGGAATAGGCTCCCAAATTCTATTTGTGCATTAGAGATAAATACTGGCTACACTTCCAGAGGCCCCATAGACTGCCCACCCCCCCCCGCCCCGCCAACTGACACCCACATTCAGATTTGGTTTTATGTTCATTTCCCGGCTGTCTGACTGGGTTTGGTGAGCTCCAGTGTGCTTAGGTCCGTTGTTTCTGTGGATTTCCACAGCATGGTCTTGACCCCTTTGCTCAGCCTACATCACTCTCTACACCTGGATTCCAGGAGTTGAGCTCAGTGCTTAGCTGTGATTCTCTGGTTCTGCTTCCATCAGCTACTGGGTGAAGGCTCTCTGATGGTATTTAAGGTAGTCATCAATCTAATTATAGAGAAAGGACATTTAAGGTAGCCTCTCCACAATTGCTTAGATTCTCAACACAAGTATAACTAACAAAATATGGAGAAAGAATCTCAGGTGTTGAAGATACAATAGAGGAAATAAATTCATCAACCAGAGAAAATGTTAAGTCCAACAAATCCTTAATACAAAATATCCAGGAAATATGGGACACTGTGAAAAGACCAAGCCTAAAAATAACAGATATAGAAAAAGGCAAACAAGCCCAGCTCAAAGATGAAGAAAACATATACAAATAAATTATAGAAGAAAACTTTGCAACCTAGAGAAGGACTTGCCTATGAAAGTATGCAATAAGCTTTCTTAGGGGACTGTCTCATGACACTGGGGCAAAGATATGGTTGAGCCTTGAAGTGGAGTACGAATCAGGAGAGGGAGAACATTATCACAGAGAAAAGACAATGAGGTCTTGATGGGAGGGAGTAATTTCTCTTTAAAAAGCTTGGAAGGAATTTCATTAGGAGAGATAACTTAACGTGGAGACTAGGAGACAGAGTTGTCATCCGCACTATATGGGACTCCTGCAGGAACAGACTGACTCATCCATTTTCAGAGAAAGAAAGGAGGTTTTCATGGGATGATTGAAGAAAATTCTACCCCACATGAATTAGTCTGACTTGGTTCACATGGGATGATTCACAAAGGAAGGAAGTACTTAGAGGATGATAATTTTATGGAGGAGCAGCTATGCTTGTTTTTCTCTTTACCACTGGGACATGAGATTCTACTGAATAGCATATAAAATCCTTTGTTGTACAAGGGTACCTACTTCAGTTCTATTTCCAGAAACCAATGCAAAGGTAGATGGAGAGAGCCAACCTCAGAAGGATGTTCCAACATCTGCATATGAGACAAGGTGTGTATCTGTCTGTGTGTGTACATGCTCAAGTACATACTGCATGCACATCTGAACACACATACACAACTAACAATTATAAAAATTTCTGTAGAATATTTTTTCTCACTCTGACCTTCACAAGACTAACAATAAAGTTTACTTTGAATCAGAAAGAAGAGTTAGCTACTAGTTTGAATGTATCTTTTGATGGTCCATTATATTTATTAGAATTGGGAACAGAAAAATAGAAAATGAATAAAATGTGTTTCTTATTTTTTTAGTTCAAATTAGGAACAAGCTTGTTTCACATGTCAATCACTTTGACCTCTCCCTCTCCTCACCCCCATCCCTCCTCCCCCACCCCCAACCTACCCCACACCCCATTCACCCTCTACTCCTCAGGCAGGGTAGGGCCCTCAACAGAGGCTCCACAAAGTCCACCACATCATCCTGGGCTGGGCCTGGGCCCTTCCCCATGTGTCCAGGGCAAGAGTGCATCCCTTCAAGTGGGATGGGCTCTCAAAGTCCTTCTTACACCAGGGAAAAATACTAATCTACTACCAGGGTCCCCCTGGAGTGCAGAGGCTTCCTCATTGACATCCATGTTCAGGGGTCTGGATCAGTCCTCTACTGGCCTCCCAGACAGCATCTGGGGTCCATGTGCTCCCCCTTGTTCAGGCCAGCTGTTTCTGTGGGTTTCTCCAACCTGGTACCGACCCCTTCGATCTTCATTCCTCCCTCTCTTCAACTAAGTTCCAGAGTTCAGTTAGTGTATATCTGTGGATGTCTGTCTCTGCTTCCATCATCCACTGGATGAGGGCTCTAGGATGGCATAAAAAGTAGTCATCAATCTCATCTTAGGGGAAGGGCGTTTAGGTAATCCTCTCCACCATTGTCTGGATTGTCAGTTCGTGTCATCCTTGTAGGTCTCTGGAAATCTCCAGAGTGCCAGATCTCTCCTCAGACCTATAATGGCTCCCTCTAATATCTCTCATCCTACTCTCTCTCTCTCCTCTATTCCCCTAACTCAATATTTCTGATCCTCCATTTCCTCTCCTCCACTCCTCTTCTGCTCTCATTCTGGCAGCTCCCTGTCCCCTACCCTCATGCTCCCAATTAGCTCAGGAGTTCATGCCACTGACTGGGTTACCTCACTCAGGATGGTTTCTTCTAGTTCCATCCAATTGCCTGTGAATTTCAAGATTCCTTTGCTTTTTTCTGCTGAGTAGTACTCCATTGTATAAATGTACATTTTCTCTATCCATTCTTCAGTTGAGGGACATCTAGGTTGCTTCCAGGTTCTGGCTATTACAAACAAGGCTGCTATGAACATGGTTGAACATATGTCCTTGTTGTATGAACGTGCATTATTTGGGTATATACCCAAGAGAGGAATGGCTGGATCTTGAGGTAGATTGATTCCCATTTTTCGGAGCAATCGCCATACTGATTTCCAGAGTGGTCTTACAAGTTCACACTCCCACCAGCAATGGAGGAGTGTTCCTTTGTCTCCACATCCTCTCCAGAGTAGTTGGTCATTAGTATTTTTGATTTTAGCCATTCTGACAGGTGTGAGGTGGTATCTCAGAGTTGTTTTGAGTTGCATTTCTCTGATGGCCAATGATTTTGAGCACTTTCTTAAATGTCTTTCAGCCATTTCAGATTCCTCTGTTGAGAATTCTCTATTTAGTTCTGTGCCCCACTTTTTAATTTCATTGTTTGGTGTTTTGGTGGCTAGCTTCTTGAGATCCTTGTTTGTTTTGGAAATCAGCCCTCTGTCAGATGCGGGGTCAGTGAAGATCAAAGATCTCACCATAAATCCAGCCACACTGAATCTTCTAGAAAAGAAAGTGGGAGTTACCCTTGAACAAATTGGCACAGGAAACAGCTTCCTGAACATTTACTCCAGTATCACAGACATTGAGGTATGCAATTACTAAATGGGACCTCCTGAAACTGAGAAGCTTCTGCAAGGCAAAGGACACGGTAAGACAAAACAACCACCCACAGAATGGGAAAAGATCTTCACCGACCCCACATCTGACAGAGGGCTGATTTCCAAAATATACAAGGATCTCAAGAAGCTAGTTTGAATGTATTTTTAAAGTACAGCCAAATGCATTTTAAGATCATTTCCATCACTTCCTGTCCCCATTAAAACTCCTCCTGTGTCTCCTATACACTCTCAATTTCATAATCTCTTCTAAATTATTGTTATATACATATATATGCACATGTAATTATAACCTGGTGAAATGCATATATAGCTATAACCTGGTGAGTCTGCTTGTGTGTGTCTGTGTGTGTGTTTGTGTGTATGTCTGTGTGTGTGTGTGTGTGTGTGTGTGTGTGTGTGTGTGTGTGTGTGTGTGTTTATGCATATGAGTACAGGTATTTGAGAAGGTCAAAGGGTGATATTCATTCCACCGAGCTTAAGACACAGGTGGTTGTGAGACACTCAGTGTAGATTCTTGGAAGGGAACTCAGACATTCTATAAGAAAAGGACATGCTGTTAGCCTCCAAGCCATTTCTCCAGCTCTCCAGATGCACTTTTCTTTAGGCAGTGTAACAAGGTCATGAAAAATAAATGTGGGTCTGATATTGGACCCTTGGCTGTCATTTCAGAGGTATTTTTGTTAGGTGCTAAAAGTTAGGGTTCCCCAAACACTGAAAGAACTAGATTTACCGTTAGACTTCTAATCCTCATTTCCTGAGAATATGACTGTTTGACCATTGTCAATTGAGTATTTAAGAATAAAAATTAGGTATTTAGAACAAGGAGACTTATGAGTATGTTGACAAATTGACATGAGAAAAACATGAGCACAAGGGAGATTTTATGGTGACATGGCTTTAAGGTTTCCTTCAGGAATCAGAGAAGTAGAATGCTGAAGAAAATATACCTTGTAGTAGAATCTGTGTATGATTATTGCAGACTCTTTGAAAAAGAATATGAAGTAGTGGGAAGTAGAAGGTAAAAGTTGTGGATTTTATGGGGGATATTAAGTCCAAGTTACACATTCCAGACATGGATGACTTATGGAATCTAACATCCTAGAGGTCATTAAGAGCCTGGGGCATGCTGCCTGTTATTTAATCTCACCTTTACTGAATGTCCTCTGGGGGAGTTGTTCCATAACTTGTTTTGATTATGTCTCATGAGGTCATAGGTGTTATTTTGGGAGGAGTTAACTAAATGGTCTGTTTCACACATTGCCAACAATGAAGAGGTCAAGGAAAGGACAATATGTTTGCAACATTTCAGACAATCTTCTGTTCTTTTCTACGATCCAACAAGTAAAGGCCAAAGATGCCACCACCCTACAGCTTCCTGTTGCACAGTATACACATATGAACAAATATACCTAGCTATCACTTATGCCCCTTGTTTCTGACTTCACTTTTCTTTCTGAAAGTCTAAAACTGGTCTTTGGGTGAGGACCGCCTACAATGAATATAGGAGCTTAACAAAAGCATATACTGTACTTTACCTTCTAAAATATCCATGGGACAAGATTTTTCTGACTAAGTAAGCATTCTGCTGTCATAATGCATCTATGATGAATATAGAAAAAGCTACCAGCCATTGCATTTCTGAAGTTTTCACAATATCTATAAAAAGCACATGATTAAATTAGGTTTCATATAGTATTGTCAACACTTATGGGCATAAAAGACCAGAATTAAGACTCATACATACATAGCGTAGGACCCAAGGGACACACTGGAAAGAGGGTCTGTCTTAAGATGCGCAATCACATGGCCATCAGTGATTTAACTTCATCCAAAGTGTAATCAAATTACATCCACACACAAATACAACACACACACATACACACACACACACACACACACACACACACACACACCACACATACACACAAACACAACACACACACACACACACACACACACACACACACACACACAAACAAAACACACTTTGAACTGAACAATCACCATGGTATTGTACAAGGTCAATCATGAGAAGACTATACTCCATGCTTGCTAATAAGAATGTTCAGGTAAGCTCTTTAGATAAATGAAATAGGGGCCAGAAGAATAGACAACAAGAGCTAGAGCAACAAAATAATGGTTGCAGAATGCACAATGCCTTGTCACAAAGTTTTGACATTAAAAAAAGAAACAACACTTACAAAAGTAAGATTATAGGTACCTATAGAGGTGAATCTCCATAATCACAGCATTTGAAACAGAGGGAGGAGAATAGCAAAATTAGGGCAAAGTAGGCCTGTTCATAAAAGTAAAACCAAACAGGAACATGAAGTAAACACTGATATAAAGATGAAGAAAATGATTCCAGGAAAGTGTAATGGGCTATAGGATGATAAGTACTAGAATGGTTGATGGAGAACACAAAATATCCATGAGGAATTTCTATTAGAACATTGGGAACAAAACTCAGCCCAAGACCCTCTGCTGCTGCTGAAGATGAGGATAGAGATGAAAATTCAACAGAGAGACCACCACAGCAAGGAGGAAATTATCATTTTCACTTTCATCTTCATGGAACTCAGCAAGGCTCACTCATCAAAGAGGCTACCAGCAGAATCACTTTCTTCACAGTGCCAACAAGAGGCACCTCAGCAAGAAGGCAAATCCACCAAACTATAATTTGAAATTTTCACATGGATAGGAAACACGGAGGTCTCATTCCAATGGGTCAATCAGAAGCATCATCTCCTTTTTGCAACATGAATAATATGAACCCGGAGACAAATATTGGGGATCAAGATAAATATCAAAAAAATCTAAGCAGTCAGCCACTAACTCTCAGCTCTACCTCAGACTGGAAGGGTGATCCTGGCAACATTAGTTAGATCATAAAAAATATATCACTACAATTCCCCTTTTTGGTCCATTACAAGAAGGCTGTAACTAATATAAGAAAAACCATATACCATAAGTACAATAACTATATACAATACATATTGGCAATCAGTACATCAACAATGTCTACTCCATTGGCATTTGACAGAGTCTGAGAAAATGCTCCATTATCTATCCTATCTCAGTGAACACAAATTATTATACCTAATTTATTTTCTATTCTAATTTGCATTATCAAATTATTTTTATGTATCTCAAACTTTTATATTTTATGCCACTTTACTTAGTTTCTTTTCTGAATCTGGTAAACAAGGAAAACAATAACTCTACTGAACTTAACCTTTAACTCCCTTAAACAACCGAGAAGGAAATAATATTAACCAAGTAATCAGCAATTGTGAGCAAGTAACTTCCAGAAAATTTGAGAAATTAAAAAAACAGCTGGTTGCAGGACAATCACCCAAGACTCTTCTGCAATGTTGGTGCTTCCATCTTCGATCTATAGTCCTAGAATATCTGACAGAATTTTCTATGAAGGAGGATTTTTGAAGGACTGTCATGACTTGTCTTCAGAAGGTTTTGCAGTCCCTCTTGTTTGTATCTTGCTTGTCCAATTTGGACAGCATACTGCCAGCAGTCAAGACAAAGGGCATCTTCTTGTCCAGTGGCTTACATTTTTCACATGGAATGGCAACTCCATGTGGAGTTTCTTAGATGCTCATCTTCTTTTTTGAAGTCGATTGGTGCAGCCAGGAACAGTCATGACTCATTGTCATAAAGGAAAAGAATCAATGTTACCAAAACATCTAAAATGTCATATTTGGTAGATCTCTGAAGTGTTTGAAGATGATTTCTCTATCTAAAATATATCTCTGTTTTACCTTGAAAACATACCTATTGTGACTATAAGTTCAATTGTAATAAGTGATTAATCACTAAACTGCATTACCTTATTAACCTATACAGTTGGTAACAAAAACTTGCAAGGCCTATAAATTTGCATTATATTGCTAAATGAGACATATAGGTCCAATACCTTGAACAAGATTAGATTTATGTACAATAGGTTTTGACCAAAGTATTCTCAAATTTTTATCAGTATACAAAATTAATATACAACATACAAAAGTCTAATCCAGTGTTAAATATTTATAACTAGTAGTTGCTTTTTAAAAGTAGATTCAATAACACACACACACACACACACACACACACACACACACACACATATATATATATATATATATATATATATATATATATATATATATATATCCTCCCTTTTTATTTAGCTTTTTTCCTGACTGTTATCAATAACAACTTGTAACCAATCCTCCTAAAAATGACAAAAATCAATAATACATTGAAAGAGAAAAAAATATAACACCCACTCCACCTCTTGGAAATGTAGTCATCATGTTTTTAAATTTATTCTTGCTGATTGGGTGTGATGACATCTTTAGGGAATCCTGGAAAGAAACCTTTGGTTTAATTGCCAATTCCTGGGAGAGATAGCTGTTTCATTTTTGTTCAGTCTTTGTATAATGGGAAAGTGCAGGGCTTGTCTGAATTCCTGGCTAGAGTAGTCTGTGAGGTTGGTCATCTCAGCTTGCTACTTCAAAATTGTTCTAAGAAGTTGTAATCTAAAGCTGATTTTTAATTAGTGTTTCATCTTAGTGGAGTTATCATTGTCCTGGTAGAATCATTGTCCTGGAGTTCCATCTTCTTTTGGAGATTTCAGAGATTGCATTAGGTCAGATGATTTCTTTTTTGGGTAATTTTTTCTGGGTAGTTCTCCCTTATTCATTGTATGCTTATTTGTTCAAAGGTCTTTAAATTCTTCAAGATGGTTGTTTTCATTTTCATGAAAAGACAAAAACATACCCTGCCTAAACCTAACTTTGGAGAGATTCGTAATCTAATCTCTATCAATTTAGATTCATGCTCTCTTCTTAATTTTTTCTCCTCTATAGTTCTTCTATCATCCAGAGCAATATGGCTTCTTACAATAGGCATTAAGTTCTTTAATTGCTCTGGGAAGAAATTTCCACAGTGACAGGAAATAATGGAGCTGGATTTGGCCTAGAGGCCTAACATTGACCTCTCAAATAGTTTACTGATGACAAAGTATTGCCTTTAAACTCCCTTGTTGATGTACATTCATTAGTCAAAATCCTGCCTTTGCCACACCTTTTGCATAATCCAGAAGGGAGGTGTATTATGTTTGCATTATGTTTACAAAAGCATTGTTTCTGTAATGCCCATCTTACTGTCCCTTTTAAGGTGACCTTATTTTCCACAATTAAAATATTTGACATTTCAATTTTTCTTCAAACTTCTGGAAATCACCTCTCCTATCCATGCATCATTATGGTTATGACCTGCAACATTGAGTACATCTCGAATCCATTCCTCCAAAGCTGCTGATACTGCCTTTAATGCCTAATTATCCTTTTGCATTGGGCATTAGCCTTTTCAAAAACCATACTTTCAATTACTATTTCTTTAGCTTCTGAATGTTGTACCATTCTATTTACTGCTGATGTCAATCATTGTAAGAAATCAGTGAAGGTTTCCTTTGGGCCCTGTATAACTTTAGTAAATGACACCGTTTTCTTTCCTACAACTCCAATTTTGTCCCAAATATCAGAACTGCTGCAAGGCATAAAGCCAGGGAGTTGTCATCATATAGAGATTGTCTTTCTATAGTAGTATAATCTCCTACTCCAATAAATTGGCCTTGGGAGATTTCCATCCCTTTAGCTTTATACATTGTTCAATTAGCTGAGACTCTTCTCTGAATCAACTACATAATGAACCAGGCTCTAAGCCAACATTAACAATGCTTTTCCAGTTTTAGGGATAATTCTATTACAAACAGACCACAAGTTAATAGCTGTTTCTCAAAGGATGGATGCATGCCATATGAGATTACTACTTCCTTGTTTCTCTTTAAATCTAACATTAGCACAGGAGCCAATTAGCTTTTACAGAGCCTCAATCATTTGGCCATTCCTGTAAGGTTACTGAATATATAAAGTTTGGTTGTCTGAAAACCATAGGCTGTTCTTCTCTAACCTTGTAAAGCAATGATGAAGTTGGGTTTCCTTTAAATGCCTCCTTCTGGGTTTCAGTATCTCTATGATCTGCCTTAATAAGTTTTTCAAGGCCTGTATCTTATCAATCATATCAACCAATTATTTCAGACATAAACCTAGAACTATCATACTAACAATAGAAACTATCAAAATGCAGTTAACAGTATGTCAACCCCAGATAAGTTGATTATCCCTTCATTCAATTGTTCCATTTAAAATCATGCATTACATAATCATACAGACAACTACCACTCTCCATTGTAATAGTGTTTCCCATTTTTAATGCGAAAAAACATTCTCTTTCAAATAATTCCTCTGTTTAAGATTTCCCAATTGTATTACCAATCTGCTGACAATGTCTATTCAGATGATGGTGAATGTGAATCAGACTGATGCTGCCTGCATTGAACAGTAGAAACCTGAGCATCTTTCAAGGACACTATCTAGTTCAGTAGTAGCCTGAGAAGAGAGAAGGGGTTCAGGGAAAGCCAATTATCCACCAGAAGGAAACAAGCAAAAGAAACTACCTGCATGGGTGAACATAGGAAAGTGGCTAACTCCAGTGGTGTTTAGAGCCCACAGGCCTACAGATTTTGCCACAGAGATCCTGCCATAGAAATTTTCAGACCTTCTCAGAGTGCTTGGGGAAAAGAAAGGAAAATCTAGTCATCTAGTCATGGACTCACAGTTTTGTGGGAAACAAACCTTTCAGACTATTCAATGATGAAGGCAAATTCAATTGTATCACTCCCAAATACTCACAGTCAGATTGGATGAAGACAAAGAGGAAAAATTAATTGGTAGTCAGTGGAAGAGTTTTCAAGTACAATGCAAAATGTTATCAATAAAAAAAAACAACCATAAGAAATAAGTTAAAGCCAGAGGCTCCACATTTTGAAAATGTTGAAACACAAACAGTTACCTCCCAGGATTTCCATCTTGATTATTTTGCAAGTATAAAAGAAGACAAAACTAAGAGAATATTTTAGAACTTACAAGCTGCCTACATAGCTATAAGAATGACAGAATGTAATGTTTACATCTTGTAAGATGATAATGTCAAATTAAAATAATAAGAAATAAAAAGAAAATATGGATTGTTAATGATTACAAGATTGCAGTATATTTTAGTTCATTTTTAGGTTTTTTTTCCAAGACAGGGTTTCTCTATTGCTTTGGAGGCTGTACTGAAACAAGTTCTTGTATACCAGGCTGGCCTCGAACTCACAGAGATCCACCTGCCTCTGCCTCCTGAGTGCTGGGATTAAAGGTATGCTGCCCCAATGCCCAGCTATTATAGTTCTTGTCTTGGGTTGCAAAGTATGTTTTTATTGTTGATATGGGAAATATGGTGCTGCTTGATAGGACACAGAAAAAAATTTAATATACACAGAAAAATAAACTATCCACCTGCTGTCCTTGATAGCCTGGTTTCAGGAGAAATGTTATGACGAGAAAAGTATTTAAATCTCCATTTGTGAAATTGAAAATTATTGTATAGATCAGGCCAGGCATGGCAGTGCATGCATTTAATCACCTAATTTGAGAGACAGAGGAAGGCTGATGTGTGAGTTTGAAACCATCCTAGTCTACAGAGTGAGTTTCAGGACTACATAGAGAAATCCTGTCTTGAAAATAATAATAATAATAATAATAATAATAATAATAATAATAATAATAATAATACATTTGTAATAAACCCATGCCCTCCCATATACTTTACTTCTAGATTACACAATGGAAATAGGTATTATATTATATTGCAAATAAAATAAACAAAAGAATGTGTAACCATATTAAACAGATTACTACACTATGAATATTTTGATTTATGTGTGGTTGAACGAAAGTTTATGGAACCCAATGATACAGGGTTGTTTGTATTCAGAAAATACCACTAAGATGGGAGCACAAAAACATGATGGCACAGCCCCTGCTCAAATTATACTACTAGTGTATATTAAGAAAAACTGTGGTATAGGAACAAAAACAGAATTAATGGAATTAATTATATGGCAGAAACGAAGCCACAAAAGTGCAGTGACACAAAATTTTGACAAAGCTGTCAAAAATTGTCATTTCAGAAAAGACAGTTGTCAACAAATACTTCTGGGAAAAGTGTATGTCCACATGTAGAAAATGAGTTGATGAGTATCTATACCCTATAAAGAAAACAGCCCAAATTTAATCCAATTTTAATATAATCTTCACTGAACGAAATCAGAAACTATGCAACCATTCAAGAACATGCAGGGAACTTTAAGGTATATGCCTATGGCATTCTGAGAAGGATTTAAGTAGAAAATTAAGCCCTAAAACGGACAAAAGAGATTCAATGAAATTAAAGAGTTCCACATAGCATAAGAAACAATAAGTAGAGGAAAATAAAAACATTTGTCACATATGTATCAGATGAGACGCTAATATTCAGAATGCACAAAAGTCTCCATTAGTAGAAGTTAAACACAAAACATTGAAAGACCATTTCTCTGATATTCTTGGTTATGAACCTATTCTCAATGGCTGAGCCATCATTCTAGCCTTGAATGGATATGTCTCCATAGGAAAACTAAAAATGTTTAATGAATATTTTTGTACCTGTTCAACAATCTTGGTTTTCATAGAAATGTAAATTAAAACAGTGAGGTTATCCCATTTGGTATCAGTCAGAACAGTCATTACGATTCAAGAAAAGACCAACAAATTCTGCTTTGAAAGTGAACAAAGAGAAATTCCTTAAGAGAGAAAATGGGATGACAAGCAAAACTTATCCCATGATCATCAATACTGAAGCTTCACAAAGTTAAAACTAGAACTTGCATAGTGCTGGTCTCGTATTGTGGATCTTTTTCAGGAGTTCAGCAATAAACAGAACATGAAAATGTCTTTATAATGCCATGAATTTGAATACTCCATGAATGTAAGCAGAACATGTACAGACAGATCATGTGGAAAAGCCAATCTTCAGCTGCTTCAAAAACTAAAGTTCCTAAGAGCCTTTTTGCACTATGTCTATTATTTAAATCACCATAAATATTAATGACTGGAATATTCTTTCTCACATCCTCCACGTGTTTATGCTATTTCTGGAGAGATATGAGGTGACACATCCTTGCACAAAACAATAATCTCCTTCACACTCTGTTAACACTGGAAAGGGTAAAGAAAGGGGCATAGTTACGTGATATTTGGAAAAAAATCAACTTCTCTGTGGCAGGACCCACCTAACTAAGGACAAGGCTGACTTCTGCAAGAACAGCCAATTCCTCAGCTGGGCACACATGAATAAGAATGCCTAGATTTCTCATCTGTTCCTTCTCTGATTTTACCAGGACAAAGTCTACCAAAGCCGCACATGCTCAAGACACCTAGTCTTGTCTCCAGACCATTCACATCTTGTATATGCAGACACTAGAAAATTAACCTGTCAATATAGATTGGGCCACATCCACAAGATTCAATAGTTCCTGTCTTCAAGAAACATCACAAGCCTTATGAAAATTTCTCTTGTCTTCATAGAACCAAACAAAATTACCAAAATTACCCATTCAGAATACAACTATAGTCACCATAAGTGGGGGAAAGCCCACCTGGTTACACTACAGAATTGCACAGCATCTGTAGCAAAGGACATTGTTGTCGGTAACTTTTTTATTTAAATTAGTAACAATCTTATTTTATAAATATCAATCTCAGTTCGATCTCCATCCCATCTTCCCTTGTCCTGCACCAACTCCCATTAAAACCCTCTTCTACTCCATAGAATTTTGGTGACATTTTCTTCTGAGATAATCTCTATACTATTTGAAATGAACTGCCAGGTACATAGATAAGGAAAAAAGGAAATTGTTCCACACTGGATGATGGATCATGTAAATTTACAGTACATGGTGTTTCCTGCTGTATCTCATCCAAGTTCTCTTCCAAATTCTGTTAGCTCCAACCAAAAACTAAGCATTAATGAAGTCCAACATAGTCTCAGACATGAAAAAGCAGCCATTTTCAAATGCTGCTGTGCACCTCCCACAGTAAAATGACTCCTACCTGAAAGAGGAAAGAATATAGGACCCTAGAAGAAAGTAAGATTAGTATCCACCAAAAAACCCTTTAAACAAAATACATGCTAACCATTTGTTTGTTTTTCCAGACAGGGTTTCCTTGTGTAACAGTACTAACTATCCCATAAATCACTTTGTAGACCTGGATGGCTAGAAGCATAAAGAGGTGCACCTGCCTCTGCCCCTAAGTGCTGGTTTCAAAGGGAGGGACAACAAACCTGGTTATGTGCTAATCAATTTTTGAGAAGAAATTAAATAATGCTCATGAGGACTAAGGAAGCTGTCTTTGGTGTTTCACATCTGGCCTCCTAATATGTAGGAATTGGCTACAAGAACAAAAGTAAAGTAATGAGGTCAAATCACAAACAAGCTAAAGAACAAAGTAAATTTCTTTCAAATTATCTTCCAAATTATATGAAATTATCTTTCAAATCAAGGGATTCATTGGAAATGTAAGAAGCAGATAGATGGTGCTGGTCAGCACATCAGTGGGTTGTATTGATCTTAAAATCATCAGGGCAAAGAGAATGGAAAATATTGGTGCACTGAATATCAGAACATGGAAAATGAAATTCAACATGTTGAAGACCAGTCAAAGAAGGTCATCCATGGAGACTTTGAAGGTGATGTCAGACTACGTTGTTCATGTGTCTATCCAATCAAGAGTCATATTACTGAGAAAGAAATAATCCTGAAGAAACAATAACAAAACATAATCTAATTCAACATCCTAAAAACAACAATTAAAAAGTTGGAGTGCTGTGGTGCTGAGAAAAAAAGCATTCATGGGTCAGGTGACAACTACATTTACACTGGCTCTCTACAGCCATTCCTCTTAATCTAACAAAAGGACACGGAAAAGAACAGAATATCCAGGCTTCTCATTCTGTGTTAAAATACTTCCTCTAATTTGAACCAGATCCGGGGAAATCTGGACAGCCTGCCTAGAGCCAAACAGGCTGTCTTTTTGTTTCTCTCAATACTATGCATCCATACTTGGTGTCCTAACTCCCTGGAAAACTGAACAAAACAGTCGGCTAATCTTATAAATATATGCAACATCTGTGTATAATACCATGAATGAAGTTTTGCACTTAATAGCAGAAATGCTATCCATTTTAACCTCAATGACAGGAATAATATGGTCAAAAATATACATGGATGTAGAAGAAAATCCTCAGATAATCACATTTAACAGGGTCAGAGTAACTGTTAAATCAATATCTGTGAGTTAAACATTGATAGACTTTAAACTAGGATAGAACTATATAACTACTATCTGAACTTTGCCTGTATCACTTCAACATTGTTGTCCAAATGTCATGTTGTACCATTTAGAAATGAGTAAGCTCCTTCCCACTGCATCCTGCTAGGCAAGAGTCCCAAAGAAAAGTCAGGGATGCAAAGGATCCCTGCTTTGTCAGCTCAGGTCACCAGTAAGGATTTGAAAGTTGCCTTTGTTCTGCCTGCCTTATAAAGACTGTGGCTTTGCTTCCCCAACACAGACTTGGGAGCAACTCTAGAGCCTCCTCCAAGATGCTGGTGGTCCTACTGACAGTGGCCTTGTTGGCCCTGAGCTCAGTTCAGTACTCAAATGAAGGTACAGAGTAGGGGAAAGGGTGGTACAGTGACATGGGGTTGGGAGGAATAGAAAAAAATGAATAAGAAACCGAGGCAAAGAATCAGGAGAACAAGTATTAGATCATTTACATTACTATTTTAACTCTAGAACTTAGACTTTACTTATAGTATAATATAATCATATAGTCTTGCAACAAAATAACATGAATGCATTTACGAAAATACCTTTTTGGTGGTGGGTGATGGAGGGCAATGTGCTACAGTTGACAGAGGGAAACACAGTTCTTAAGTTGCTATGAGAAGCAGAGGTGAACGATGCTGGGGTCTGTTCAGAGTACAGAGAAAAATGAAGGAAGTAAACATGTACCAGAGGTGTTTTTGAGAAGAGGAAAAAGATAATGAATTTGAAAGTCTGTACAAAATGAGCTTCAAATATTGTGAAATATTTTTTTAAAAAAATTATAGAACATGTGTGTGCTTGCAAAATTGTCAGGGTATGCACATACACACATGCATACTTGCATATATATATATACATATATATATATATATATATATATATATATAGAGAGAGAGAGAGAGAGAGAGAGAGAGAGACTTTGCTTGCATATTCACATTCCAGTCCACATGATTAGAGGAACTGGATTCAGGTCATATGGCTTGTACATTTACCCACAGAGATATCTTGTGCACTTATTGCAATATTTTAATATCCCATAGGAAATATCCATTGTTGTACACATAGGATTTAAAGCAGTATTTATTCTCACTTCAATGCACATAATGCCTGTGGATATATCAAGAGGAAGTGTAGGTCAAGAAGAAAAACATAAATAATGTAAATCTGTGATATTGAAATTCCTAATTTAAATGAAGATTAACAGTAAGGTTTGTCAAAGATAATAAGGAACAAAATAGTGGTTGCTACGGATCATAGAAACCATTTGGCAGCGTTATCTGCAACCTTACCTAAGAATGAAATTCTTCTTCGTGGATGTGAAGCTGGGGTTAATGTCCTCTTCACTGGGAAGCCTGAAAATGTGATAATTAATTTAAACTTATTTTGTACTTATTTCTAGAGACCATCTATGAAGACACTTTTTTGCAACTCTCAGGTAAAGCCAGATTCATCCTCTATGGAACTTCTAGGCAAACTTTACTTTTCTCAATATTTGGCTCTGTAAATTATCTGTATCATTTGGTTATTTATGACATAGTGTGAGATAGTTTCCCCGGAGACATATAAGAAAGCTTCCCAACATCGTATCTAGGACCTTGAGTGGGAATATACACCGGAAGAGAAGAAATCCAGGTTTTATAAGAATAACATTTTGTCTCTCACCACATTGACTCAATGCCTTGCATGTTATGAGCATATTGGGTATCCTCATTTAAATGAAATCATGGCACTATGGCTTGCTCAAAGTATTCTTCATTCACCAGTGACTAGAAGTAGAATTATATGCTAATGCACTAGATACAGAATTACACACTCTCATGGTCTCCCATATTTTAAAAGTTAATTTTTACTCATTTCTGTAGCCACAGCTGAATAATCCATAAAAATTCATTTCATAACAATTGAATGAAACATCTTTTCATCTCTTGCCTACATTTCTTTCTTATCCTCCACATGATTATAAGAACTTGAGCACCATGATATATTTAGGAATAGAGCATTGCTGTCAGTATTTTGCTATTCTGCCAAGTTCTAACCAGTGACATTAACAAATCTTTCCATTTTCTACACTTCTGTCTGAAAATTGAAAGGAACACAATATCCTCTTTTATGCACCGAATTTAAGAAAAATCTTTGTTCAAAAACTTGAGACACAAAAAAGATCAAATGTTGAATATAAAAGTAAGAAAAAGTACAACAAGGCACATAAAGTTGGGGGGTGTTGTGAGAAAGAGAAGGTGTGAGTCCCTCTTCTATTGATCTCCACCCATGCAGAGGAAGAGCAGCAAAGACAGGGCCCTGGTCAACCTTATCAGAGACCCCCACCTGGAGAATTACCCCCGAACCCTTCTGCATCTGATGAAGAGGGTGATGATGACGGTGAAGGAGAAGGAAATGCACCTGAAAGACCACCCCAGCAGGGAGATGAGCACCAGAAACCTCGCCCTCCTAGACCTGGAAACCATCATGGAGGCCCTCAGCATGATCGCCCTCCTAGACCTGGAAACCATCATGGAGGCCCTCAGCATGATCGCCCTCCTAGACCTGGAAACCAGCAAGGTCCACCCCCTCAGGGAGGCCCACAGCAGAACTGCCCTCCTAGACCTGGAAACCAGCAAAGTCCACCCCCTCAGGGAGGCCCACAGCAGAACCAAGGCCCTCAACCTGGAAACCCGCAAGGTCCACCCCCACAGGGAGGCCCACAGCAGAACCGCCCTCCTAGACCTGGAAACCCGCAAGGCCCACCCCCACAGGGAGGCCCACAGCAGAATCGCCCTCCTAGACCTGGAAACCAGCAAAGCCCACCCCCCCAGGGAGGCCCACAGCAGAACCGTCCTCCTAGACCTGGAAACCAGCAAGGCCCACCCCCACAGGGAGGCCCACAGCAGAACCGCCCTCCTAGACCTGGAAACCAGCAAGGCCCACCCCCACAGGGAGGCCCACAGCAGAACCGCCCTCCTAGACCTGGAAACCAGCAAGGCCCACCCCAGCAGGGAAGTGAGGAACAGACAAATTACCTGTAGACATTTTATGCATGACCAAGAGGTTCCTCAGTAGTACAAAGGTAATAACATATGTTATCCTTCACACCAGCTCCCTAACTCTAGAGATCAGCACCCTCTTTCTAAAGGCAAAATCATATATACATCCAAAAATTAAATGGCTCCTATAACCTGGAATTCTATAATGGCTGTGATTTAAATTCACTCTGCATCAAATGCTTTAACTAAAGGAATTACAAATCCATAGAAAAGAAAAAGATACTTCAGGAAACGTTGGAATTGCCCATTGTGTTTTCCTCTCCCTGACCTTTTAAAATTTATTTATTTCAGGTGAAGTAGAAGACAGATAGCTTTAATGTCATTTCAATGGAACAATGATGTTGTAAGTGTACTTTCAACATTCTAATAAAGCATTTAGCATGCAGTTACTGTTTGCTGTTTCTTCTTCTGAGCATGAGTAGTGAAATCTGGGGCATGTGGCCACATGCAAGGTGATGATAGACCCATTCATTCACTCACTTATAGAAGGGCCCCACTTTCTCCCTTTACCAATCAGTCATCCATCACTTAAGAGACTCCCTTTTTTCTCTCTTACCTGCAGTTCTACCCACATCTTTGCTGTATTTCCCAGACTCTTGTGATGGTAGCAGGAGACTTCACAAAAGACATGGATTTCAAGATTAAACTACACAAACAGATTAAACTACATAAACAGATTAAACTACATAACATGATCTGGGTATGCCATGTCCCTTGTTTTAGCAGTACATTTCAGAATACCTGCAAAAGGGGTCTTTGTTTCTCACAGGTAACATGCTCTTAGTTCAAAATTTACATGTGAGGTAGCACCTGTTCCTGCAGCTAATATTCTATGGGCATTCAATACCAACAAGCTCACATTCTTTCTCTGATTTGGACAATGCGATACACACAGTGGTGTCTAGGGGACATGATGCCCATTCTCTTCTTTGCCCTTTGTTTTTTTTATAAATATCATATACTTGGCCCTTAGGACAAATGAAAATTTTAAATTGTTTTAGTATATTTTGGAACAGTCTTTCAATCTAATTTTGTTGGGTTTGTAATTATACATACATTTTGCTTTACCTTTTGTTGAATTTTAATTAAAAAGTGAAAAGATAAAATGTATAGAAGTTCTAGTGGCTGAGGACTCCTTAAAATTCCCATAATATTTGTGCCCTAATTCATAGAAGCTGAATTTGCTATTCTTTGAATGTTTTGTTTGAGTTTTATTCCTTCAGCATGATCAGATCCTTCTTCCTGTCCATTCACACAATATTTTATGAAAACTTGGGTGACTTTTTTGGTAGTCAGACAGTAGTGGATTCTCGGAAGTGTAAATTTGGGTCATTCAGACATGTTGACATTCAGTTTGCTGTTTCTGTAATTCTTTGGATGGCCACAAATACACTATAGCAGTGAGAAGTATAGATGGAATGCCAGGATTTGTTAAGGTCTGTATGCAGTATCATAGACCCATGCTAACCATGTTCATCTACATTATTCGTGAAACTGTATATTCTAGTGAAACCACTCACTTTCATGATTGTCAGCATCCTCAATGATTCATCAAACACCCTGTGTTCCATATGAGTCCTCTGTTTACTTATAAGCAGGATTTATAGGCCTAAAACAACAGTGTCATCAACCCGAATGACTATAACATTTCATTCATAATACAGGAGGGATATTCCTTGGGAAAGTCTCAAAAAAATCAGGAACCTACCAAATTTACTTGAAAGACATAGTTTGGTGTTAGATGTAGGAAAGGGTTTGAAAAAATTCATTATATAAATCCAAAATAGGCAGTTCTGTGGTGGTGATGGTCTTAAATTAGTCCCATTACTTGGGAGGCAGTTGCAGGTGGATCTCTGTTAATTTGAGGCTAGTCTTGTCTATAAAGGGAGTTCCAGGACAGTCAGGGCTATTAAACAGAGAACCTCTGCCTCAACAACCCCAAAAAAGAAAAACATTGTGGAAATAAATACATTTTAAAGTCAAGAATACATGAATATACAATACCACAAAATACTCAAGTGGAAAAATATTATGAGGAAAAAAATGCTTTCAGGAAAATACCTACATTTAGCTCATTCTAAGCCCAAAACCAAACTGAAGACTGTCAACACAAGGAAGAAAAATTCCTTTCTTAGTTTCTTTGTGTTTAATAACTTAGTACCATTATTTATTTTAATCTTTATATGATTTATTCACCTAATATTTGATAATTTCACACATGTATGCATTGACTGTATCCATCCACAAGTTCTCTATATCTCCTGACACAACTGACATGTAATTCAATATCATTTTTTCATATTTATATCTATACATGTCTATACAACTGTTTCATCAAGTGCTTGTTTGACTTGTTTGAGCCCTGGACTCAAACTCCAGCATATAAATGAATAAATCATTTTGCTTGTTACAAATTAAAGTTTTAAGGAAACTATATTTATGCTTTCAGATAAATATTCCAACATGATTTTGTGGTTTTTAACACATCAAGCATTACTGTTCTCTGAAGTTCTTTTAACAGCAGAAATCAGTCAGCATGTGTTTTCTACTTTTCTTGTAGTTGCCTGACATAAAGTAACGTGAAGGTGGCATATTGTGTCATGTGTCACATTCATAATGCACAGTATGATCAAATCAGGTGAAGATGATTAGGTCTAACCCTTTTGTGTTTTATTTATTTTATGTGAATGAGTTTTGCCTATTTGCATGAGTGCATACCACATGCACATAATGCCTAGTATGTCAAAAGAGAATCCACTGGAACCAGAGTTATTAAAAGGTATGATTCACCACATGGTTGGCCAGAGCTAAACCCAGGTCCTTCAAGGAAGAGTTACAAATAGTCTTACATGCTGATGTATTTTGGCAGCCCAAAAGAAATAGTAACTGTTAACATGAGTTCTTTAAATAGAGAGAATATTTTACACAAACAAATGCATATACAAATTGTGTCCTAATTAGGGAATATTCTCATCCTCTAAATCCCAGAATCCTTGTTGTCTGAAAATAACATCAAGGTATAAATGAAGAATATGCATATCCTGGGCTCTGATTAAAGTATATTGTTGGAATTGAAGGAACATATATGGTGTATCTAAGCAATTAAGTGGATGATCAGAAAAAAAATAGCATCTGTCTCCCCAAAACTACTTCACATAGAGACTTCGAACTATTCCATCAAAGGAAATAATGGTTACTGAGTCCAGTAGTAAGATCTTAAAGCTGTGTGTATATAATACTCTTGGCAGTTTCATAGACACCCTGTCACAGGCCAAATCTCTCAAAAAAGTTACAAGAAGAATAGAAAGGACAGTCCCCTGAGCAACTAGGTGGTTGAAAAGATGATTGATTTCATTCCTCTCTCAAAATACTAGTTTCCATGAAAAATAAACTGTTCCAATTTAGGAGATGCATAATGAAAGACTTTGTATTTGCTATAATGTGGTGGTAATTCATTGAACACACCCTAACTTTCCCATTTTGGATGATGCAAAAATAAGTTCCAAGAAAAAAAAACATAAGATTCATATTGCCACAGTATTTAATTATTGTTAAAAAATAGTGCCAATTTGGTTAACAAAACTATGGAGTCTGCATTAAAATCTAATTTAATCAAATAATATAGTATATGCTAATCAAGTTGCATTTATATATTTATATAGATATCAATGATTTATTGAATATGAGGAAATGAATTTGTGAGAGAGAGAAAGGCAGGATACATGGGAGGATTGAAAGGAGGAAAGGCAAGGGTGAAATGATGTAATTACACTTTAATTTCAAGAAGGTTGATATTCATATAAAGACATTTGTCCTTGTGTGTAAGAGGTAATTTTATGTCTCCTGAATCCCAGAACTAGCAGAATAGGGGGCACAAGGAGATGAGAAATATCAAGACTTAAAAAGTTTCAAATTTGAGAAAACATAAGATATTTGCAAAAGTTTGTACACTATCATTGGTGTTCCTATGAAAGAAAAACATACTATTTGTAGCTTACACTCAAGTAGCTTCCATTCTTCTCATGGATATGAATGATGGACAATGCAGTGTAGGTACCATTTTCTCATTACTTTCACACAAAGCATAGAGCAAAGACAGCTTTCTGTATGAGGACGAGTCTAATATCAGTGAATTTGCAAGAAACACACTTCCATAAATACTCACATTAGATTCTGATTTGAAATTAAGTATTTTGAGAAGAAAAATACTTAGATTAGTATGAGGAAAAATGTAATGAGAATTTTCTCAAAAATATCCCAGTCAAATACATGATAATACTAACAAATATAAACTGTTGAAGACTAATGCAGTGGAACAGATTTTTCTACACAAGCTAAAAGAGTAAGTGAAAACAGAAAACATCCAAAATTAGCAGAGCAATCAGGAAGAAGAACCATGTTTTAAAAAGCCTGCTGAGGAAAGTAAAAGGAAATTAAATTTCATATTCCTGTGACAAATTGATGGATGATGAGTTAGTTTGTTTGGCAGAGAATGTCAAGACAGGAAAGTTTTATAAATATAAAATACAGGCTGGTTGTTTTGGGAAAGGAGCTAAAGTAAAAGTGTCCTCAGAATAAGCATTCTTTTACTATTAATTTTTGTTAAATTAAAAACAATCTTATTAGATATACAAATCCCTGCTCCCTCTCCCTCCATTCCTCCCTCCCGCCTATCCAAACCCAAGGGATTGTGAGGCCTTCAATGGGAGATCATAAATATCTGACACACCATTTGGGGAAGGACCTAGCCCCTCCCTCATGTATGTAGACTGAGAGAGTATCCCTCCATAGGGAATAGGCTCTCAAAGCCCATTCCTGGATTAGTGATAAATACTAGTTCCACTGCCAGAGGACCCATAGACTCCCCAGGGCTCCCAATAGACAGGTGGTCTGGTTTGGTCAGAATGGAGTCTGTGAGCTCCCCATATACTCAGGTCAGTCATTTCTGTGCATTGCCCCAATATTGCATTGAACCCTTTGTTCAACATTCCTCTCTTGCTGCACCTGGAATCCAGGAGTTCAGCTCAGTGCTTAGCTGTGAATCTCTGCTTTTGCTTTCAGCAGGAACTGGGGAAAGGCACTGTTATGCCATTTAAGGAAGTCATCAGTCTCATTATAGGGGAAGGGTACTTAAGGTAGCCTCTATTGCTTAGATTCTTAGACACAAGCATAAACAACAGAATACATGAGATGGAAGAGAACATTTCAGGTGTTGAAGATACACTACAGGAAATGGATTCATAGAACAAAGAAAATCTTAATTCCAACAATTCCTTAACACAAAATATCCAAGTAATACGGGACACTGTGAAAAGACCAAACCTAATAATAATAGGTACAGAAAAGACAAAGAACCCCGGCTCAAAGGTGCAGAATGCATACTCAACAAAACCATAGAAGAAAACTTTCCCAACCTAAAGAAGGACATGCCTAAGAAAGTACAAGATAAGCTTTCTTAGAGTGTATCTCAGAGCAATGGGGCAGGGACAACATTGGTCCTTGAAGTGGGGTAGGAATTAAGAGAGATAGAACATCATCACAGAGACAATACAATGACATCTTGAAGGGCGAGAGTATTTTCTCTATAAAAAGCTTGAAAGGAATTTCATTAGGAGAGATAACTTAATGTGGGAGACTATAGGAGACAGTTGTCATCAACAGTATTGTGGGACTCTAGCAGGAACAGACTGACCCATCCATTTTCAAAGAAACAAAAGAGGTTTTCATGGGATGACTGAAGAAATATCTACTCCACATGATTTAGTCTGGGCTGATGCACATTCGATGATTCACACAGGAAGGAAGTACTTAGAGAATGATAATTTTATGGAAGAGCAGATATGCTTGTTTTTTGCTTTACCACTTGGGCATGTGATTCTGCTACATATTATATAAAAGACTTTGTTGTACAAGTGTGACTACTTCAGTACAATTTCCAGAACCCAAATGAAATTTAGGAGAACCAACTTCAGAAGGATGTTCTAACTTCTGCATATGAGACATGCTGTGTATCTGTCTGTGTGTGTACATGCTCAAGTGCATACTGCATGCACATCTGAACACACATACACAACCAACAAATATATAAAATTCTAGGTAAAATTTTCTCCTCACTCTGACCTTTCCAAGACTACAAATAAAGTTTTCTTTGAATCAGAGAGAATTAGCTACTAACTGAAATGTATTTAAAAGTAGAATCAAATGCATTTTAAGATCATTTCTTAAAATGATTAATTATTGTTAAACACATATATGCATATGTAAGTGTAAACTGGTCAACACACATATAAGTCCATTTATAAATATAACCTGGTGAGTCTGCTTGACTCTGTGTGTGTGTGTGTGTGTGTGTGTGTGTGTGTCTTCTGTCTGTCTGTCTGTGTGTCTGTCTGTCTGTCTGTCTGTGTGTCTTTATGCATAAGAGCACAGGTATTTTTAAGGTCAAAGGGTGATATTCATTGCTCAGGAGCTTAAGTTACAGGTGATTGTGAGACACTCAGTGTAGATACTTGGAAGGGAACTCAGCCGCTCTATCAGAAAAGGACAGGCGATTACCCTCCAAACCACTTCTCTAGCCCCCCAGATGCACTTTTCTTTAGGCAGTATAACAAGTTCATGAAAAATAAAAGTGGTTCTAATGTTGAACCCATGGTGAAATGGCTTTCATTTCAGAGGAATTATTGTTAGGTGCTAAAAGTTAAGGTTCCCCAAACACAGAAAGGACTAGATTTTCTATTAAATTTCTAATGATCATTACCTCAGAGTATGATTGTTTGTCCATTGTCAATTGAGAGTATAAGAATCAAAATTAGGTGTTTAGAACATGAAGGCTTATAAGAGTATGTTGACAAAGGGACATAAGAAACCCATGAGTACAAGGGATATTTTATGGTCACATGGCTTTAAGGTTTCCTTCGGGAATCAGAGAAGTAGAATGCTAAGAAAATATACCTTGTAGCACAATCTGTGTATGATTTATTGCAGACTCTTTGAAAAAGAATATGAAGTAGTGGAAAACAGAAGGTAAAAGTTGTGGATTCTATGGGAGCTATTATGTCCAAGTTACACATTCCAGACATGGATGACTTAAGCAATTTAATGTCCTACAGGTCATGAAGAGCCTGGGGCATGCTGCCTGTCATTTAACCTCACCTTTACTGAATGTCTTTTGGGTGCGTTGTTCCATGACTTGTTTTGATTATGCCTCATGAGTTCATAGGTGATATTTTGGGGAGAGTTAACAAAATGGTCTGTTTGACACATGGTCAACACTGAAGAGGTTTAAGGAAAGACCAAAATGTTTGCAACATTTCAGAGAATCTGCTGTTCTTTTCTAGGATGCACCAAGCCAAGGACAACGCTGCCATCACCCTACAACTGCCTTTTCCATAATACACACATATCAGCAAATGTACCTAGCTATCACTTATGCCTCTTGTCTCTGACTTCACTTTCCTTCCTCAAAGTCTAAAACTGGTCTTTGGGTAAGGACCACCTAAAATGAATATAGGAGCTTAAGAAAAGCATATAACTGCACTTTACCATCCAAAGTGTGCATGGGACACGATTTCTCAGACTAAAATAACCACAGAAAATTTGCCAAGTGATAATATATTCTGCTTTCATAATGCAGCATTGATGAATTTGGAAAAAGTCATCAGACATTGTATTTCCTCAGTTTCCACAATATCTATAACAAGCAATCAAGTCAATTAGGCCTCATGTAATAGTGTCAACACTTAGGGACATAGAGAAGCAGCATGAAAATTCATGAATTCATAGCACAGGACACATGGGACACAGGAAAGGGGCTCTGTCTTAAGATGCACAATTACATGGCCCTCAGTGATTTACCTTCATCCAAAGTCTCTTAAAATTTCCTCCATACCTACACAGAGGGAGACACACACACACACACACACACACACACAGAGAGAGAGAGAGAGAGAGAGAGAGAGAGAGAGAGAGAGAGAGAGAGAGAGAGAGAGAAAGAGAGAGAGAGAGGGAGGGAGAGACAGACAGACAGACAGACAGACAGACAGACAGACAGACAGAGACAGAGAGAGAGAACATAATTTGAGCTGAAAAATTACACAGGTATTGTACTAGGTCAATCATGAAAAGACTTTACTCTATGCATGTTAATAATAATGTTCAGGACATTCTATAAAGAAACAAAAAGAACGATAGCAACCAAATGATGGCTTGTAGAGTGTATAAAGCCTTGTCTCAAAGTATTAAAATTTAAAATTAAAATGAAACAACACAAAGGTAATATTACAGGTACCTATGTGGTAGATCTCTATGATCACCACATTTAAATAAATTGGCGTGAACAGCAAAATTAGGGCAAACTACGACCAGTTATAAAAGTAAAACCAAACAGAAACATGAAGTAAACACTAATACAAAGATGAAGGAAAGGGATTCAGGGAGAGGGCAAAAGACTATGAGATGATAATTACTGGGATGGTTGCTAGAGATCACAAAATATCCAGGAGGAATTTCTATTAGATCATTGGTAACAAAACTACAAACAATGCACTATGCTGCTGATGAAGATGAAGATAAAAATTCAACAGAGAGTCCAGCACAGCAAGGAGGAAGTCAGCAGCATTTTCACTCTCCTCATGCACTCATGCAACTTAGTAAGGCCCACTCAACAAAAAAGCCACCAGCAGAATCACCTTCTTCATAGTGCCAGCAAAAGCCACATAAGCATGAAGGAAATGTTGACCAAGTTATAATATGAAATTTTCCCATGGACAGGAAACATGGTGGGACCACGGCACTGGACCAATCAGAAGCATCAGCTCCTATTTGTAGCAAGAATAATATAAACCCAAAGACAGGCATTGGGTTTAACTAAATATCAAAAAATCAAAGCAGCAAGTCACTAGCTATTAGCTCTACCTCAGACCGAAACAGTGATCCTAGCTCCATAAAACTACACCATGAGTGGAGACTGTACACCTGTTCTCAGACCCTTCTGCTGTCTTATATACCTCTCTAGTACTAGGACTAAAGGCATGTACTATTACTGCCCACTCTATGGATAACTAGTATGGCTGCTGGACTTGAAGACCTGCCTGGCCTCTCTGGCTGTGGATAGCTTTGCTTTCTGATCTCCAGGCAACATTTATTAGATCATTAAAAAAATATATCACCACAATTCCCCTTTTTGTCCATTACAAAAAGCTATAACTAATGTAAGAAAAAAACATGTACAGTAAGTAACATAATAATATGTAATATATATTGGCAATCAGTACCTCAACAACATCAAGTCCATTTGCATTTGACAAATTCAGAGAAAATACTCCATAATCTAGCCTATCTCACTGAACCCAAAGTCTTGTATCTAATTACTTTCTCTTCTAATTTGCATTAACCAATTATTTGTTATATATATATCGAACTTTTATACTTACACCACTTTAGTTAATTTCTCTTCTGTGTCTGGTAAAAAGTTAAACAATAACTCTACTGGTCTAACCTTCAACTTTCTTATAGACCCAAGAAGGAAATGATATTAATAGTAAGCAGGAACTGTGAGCAAGTGAATCCCCCCAAAATATAAGAAAGAACAAAGACAGCTTGTTGCTAGACAGTCACCAAAGGTTCTTCTGCAATGCTGGTGTATTGATCTTTGGCCTACAACCCTAGCATATCTGACAGACCTTTCTGTGAAGCAGGATTTTTGAAGGACTGTCCATACTTGTCTTGGAAAGGTTTTGAAGTCACTTCCTTTTGTATCCTGCTTGTCCAATTTGGACAGCTATTGTAGCCGAGATTGTCTCAGTCCCAAACCACAGAAGCCATGAGGTCTGGCCTGAGTGGGAGAGTGTGGACTTGGAAATTCCTAGCAACTCAACAGCAATAAGGACCAGACACTGGCATCTTGTCATCTTTGGAAAGCTCTCAGTTCCAGGCTGCAAACTGAAGTCTCCCATTAATTCCAGCATATTCCTCAACTGCTTTATAACCATTCTCCCCTGACCACAGACGATTTCTCTTCAACCTCTCTCTAGACCTTATCCCCAGGTACTCAAAACCATCTCTCCTCACAAAGACCTAGCCCTCTTATCTGGTACAGGCCTATTCAAATGCTTAGTTCTGTAGAGATGCAAAACTAGGGGACATTCTCCACTGAGGCTATGTGATTCAACCGCAAATCAGCTAGCATCTGCAATATAATGGAGCCTAGTACTCCCAGATACTGGAACCAGAGATCTAGACCCTGAGAAATTCTCTAATAGCATAATTTTTGACTGCCAACAACTCCCTTCTCTTAAATTAATAAAAAAGAAACCCGTGCTTCTGAAACGGGACAGAAGACTTGCCTGGTTTAGTGGCTCCCTTCAACCTAAGGGAGCCCGTCAAGGAACCATGCATTCTGTCATGCATGTTCTCTCTTAGGAATCATCGGAGGCATGGAAAAAAACTTTCCTGTGTCTGGCTGGAACCAGTTGATGTAGCAAAGAAGATTAATGGGGGATAGGCCATGGTCCAGCTCTGTATGTTCCTGAATCAGAAAAATCTACCCAGTAGTAGCACCTGAGCTCCTGCAGCTGCAAACTTTCTCCAAATTCAGTGGGATCCAAAACACCCAGAGACTTCCAAGGACCCAGGAATTGTCTTGCCTCCTTCCAGGAGAAGAGGACTGACATCAGAGTATTGGATCAGTTTACATCTACCAGAAGGGAACCATGGAACGGTACCTACCAGGAGAGTAAGAGACTCCTGATACACCCTCCAGAAGAAAGGATGGGAAGAAGACAATATTCAACAACAGAAAAACCAATATGACACCACCGGAGACTAGGGAGCCTACAACAACGAGACCTGAATATCACAATGCAGATGAAGCAGAGGAGAATGACCTTAAAAACATCTTCATGAAAATGATAGAGGGCCTCAAAGAAGATATGAGAAAATCCCTTAAAGAAATGGAAGAAAAAACAAACCAAAAAATACAAGATATCAACAAATCTTTCAAGGAAACAGTTCCAAGACCTAAAAAATGAAATAGAGACAATAAAGAAAGCACAATCTGAGGGGATGCTGGAAATATAAAAGCTGGGTAAAAGATCAGGAACTACAGATGTAAGCATTGCCAACATAATACTAGAGATGGAAGAGAGAATCTCAGAAGTTGAAGATACACTAGGAGAAATAGACTCATCAACCAAAGAAAATCTTAAGTTCAACAAATCCCTAATGCAAAATATCCAGGAAATATGGGATACCATGGAAAGACCAAGGCTAAGAATAATAGGTATAGAAGAAGGTGAGGAAATCCAACTCAAAGGTGCAGAAAACATGTTCAACAAAATCATAGAAGAAAACTTTTCCAACCTAACAATAGACATGCCAATGAAAGTACAAGAAGCCTACAGAACACCAAATAGAGTTGACCACAACAAAAGGTCACCTTGCCACATAATAATCAAAACCCCAAACATACAGATGAGAAAATATTAAGAGCAGCAAAGGAAGAAGGTCAAGTAACATAAAGGCAAACCTATCAGAAATACACCTGACTTTTCCATGGAAACTCTGAAAACCAGAAGGCCCTGGATACATATTCTACCTACACTAGGAGACCATGGATGCCAGCACAGACTACTATACCCAGCAAAGCTTTCAGTCAATATAGATGGAGAAAACAAGATATTCCATGACAAAACCAGATTCAAAAAATACATATCCACCAATCCAGCCCTACAGAAAGTTCTGGAAGGAAAACTACAACCCAAGGAAGTTAACCACAACCAGAAAAATATATGCAATACATAATCCCACTTGACTGACAGCCAAAAGAAAAGAGGGGTTGAAACCCACACACAATTTCACCAGCAACTCCAAATCCAAAACAAACAAGAATGAACAATCAATGTTCGTTAATATCCCTCAATATTAATAGTCTTAATTCACCTATAAAAAGACACATGTTAGCACAATAGATAAGAGGACAGAATCCATCCAGACCAGCCTGGTGCATCCCACAGAAACAGCTGACCAGAACAATGGGGAGCTCTTGTTCCCCAGACTGATAGCTGAGAAACAAGCATGGGAAATCCAGACCCCAGGAATGTGGGTGTCAGTGAGGAGACCTTGGAAATCCACAGGGCCTCCTGTAGTAGATCAGTACTTATCCCTAGCATAGGTGTGGACTTTGGGTTCCCATTCCACATAGAGGGATACTCCCTGAGCCAAGACACATGGGGGTGAGCCTAGGCCCTATCCCAAAGGATATGACAGACTCTGAAGACCCCCCTATGGAAGACCTCGCCTTGGGGAGCAGAAAGGGTATGTGATATGTAGGATTTCAGTTAGGATGAGGAGGGGAGGGAGATAGAACTGGGATTGACAGATAAAACAATCTTGTTTCCAATTCAAATAAAAAAATGGAAAAAAAATAGTATGTCAATCCCAGCTAAGTTGTTTCTCCCTATATTCAATTGTTCTTTTTTTAAATTATCCATTGCATAATCATACAGGGACCTAACTATCTCCATTGTAATAGTGTTTCCCATTTTAATGTGGGTAAATACTCTCTTTCAATTAATTCCTCTATTTAAGATTTCCCACCTGTCTAATCAATCTGCTGACAATGTCTATTCAGATGATGGTGAATGTGAATCAGACTGATGCTGCATTGAACAGTAGAAACCTCAGCATCTTTCAAGGAGGCTGTCTAGTTCAGCAGTAGCCTGAGAAAAGAGTCTAAGGTGCTCAGGGAAAGCCAATAATCCACTAGAAGGAAACAAGCCAAAGAAGCTGCCTGCATAGCGGAACATAGGAAAGTGGCTAACTCCTGTGGTTTTTGGAGCCCAAAGGCTACAGATTTTGCCACAGAGAGCCCCCATAGAAATATTTCACACCTGCTCAGAGTGCTTGGGAAAAAGAAAGGGAAATCTAGTTGGCTAGTCAAGGACTCACAGTTTTTTGGGAAACAAGTCTTTCAGACTATTCAATGATGAAGGCAAATGCAATTGTATCACTCCTAAATACTCACAGTCAGACTCGATAAAAACAAAAAGGAAAAGTTAAATGGTAGTCAGTGGAAGAGTTTTTCAACTACAATGCAAAATGTCAATAAAAAAAAAACATAAGAAATAAGTTAAAACCAGAGGCTTCACATTTTGAAAATGTTGAAACACAATCAATCACCTCTCAGGATTTACATCTTGATTATTCTACAAGTGTAAAAAGAGACAAAAAAATACAAGAATATTATAGAACTTGCAAGTTGTCTACATAGTTTTAAGAATGACAAAATGTAATGTTTACATCTTGTAAAAATGATAATAAATCAACTTAATATAATAATAAAGATGAAATGTGGAGATGGTAATAAATACAAGGATGCAGTATATTTTAGTTCTTGTCTTGAGTTGCAAAATATGGTTTATGGTTGATATGGAAAATATGTTACTAGTTGATACGACACAGAAAAATTTCAATGTACACAAAAAATAAACTATCCACCTGCTGTCCTTGATAGCCTGGTTTCAGGAGAAATGTTATGACAAGAAAAGTATTTAAATCTTCTTTTGTGAAATTAAAAATTATTATATAGAATAGGCCAGGCATGGCAGTACATGCATTAAATCACCACATTTGAGAGACAGAAGAAGGCTGATGTGTGAGTTTGAGACCATCCTAGTCTATGGAGTGAGTTTCAGGACTACAGAGAGAAACCCTGTCTTGAAAAAATAATAATAATAATAATAATAATGATAATGATAATGTATTTTAATAAACCCAATGCTTCCCACATACTTTACTTCTGTATTACAAAATGTAATTAGGTATTATATTATATTTCTTAAAAATAAGGAAAAGAATGTGTAAATATATTAAACAGAGAGCTACATTATGAATATTCTGACTTTTTTGTGGTTGAATGAAAGTGTTTGAAACCAAATGATATGGGGCTTGTTGGTTTTTTAGAAATTTTAGAAATTTCTACTAAGATGGGAGCACAAAAACATGGTGGCACAACCCTGCTCAAAATTATACTCAGTGTATATTAAGAACAACTGTGGTATAGGCACAAAAACATAATTAATAGATTTAATTAAATGACAGAAATGAACCCACAAGAGTGCTGTGACACAAAAATTTGACAAAGCTGTCAAAATATTCATTTCAGAAAAGACTGTTGTCAACAAATACTTCTGGTAAAAAGCGTACATCTACATGCAGAGAAATCAAAGTAGATAAATATCTACACCCTACACAGAACTCAGCCCAAATTTAATCCACTTTAATGCAATCTTATCTTAGTGAAATCCAGAAACTATGCTACAATTCAGGAGCATGCAGGGAACTTCGAGGTATGTACCTAGAACATTCCGAAAAGTATTTAAGTAGAAAATAAAGCCCTAAAATGGGCAAAAGAGATTTGATGAAATCAAAGAGTTCCACACAGAAAAAGAAAAAATAAGCAGAGGAAAATAAAAACATTTGTCACATATGTATCAGATGGGAGGCTAATATTCAGAATGCACAAAAGTCTCCATTTGTAGAAGTTAAACACGAAACATTGAAAGGGCATTTCTCTGATATTCTTGGTTATGAGAAGTCTTTAATGGCTGAACCATCCCTCTAGTCTTGAATGGATATGTCTCCATAAGAAAATTAAAAATGTTTAATAAATATTTTTATAACTGTTCAACATTCTGGGTTTTCATAAAAATGTAGTTTAAAACAGTGAGGTTATCCCATTTGGTATCAGTCAGAACAGTCATTATGATTCAAGAGAAGAACAACAAATTCTGCTGAGAATGTGAGCAAACAGGAATTCCTTGAGAGATAAAATGGTGTGACAAGCAGAATTTATCCTGTGGACATCAATACTGAAGCTTCACAAAGTTAAAACTAGAACTTGCATATGTGCTGGTCCCATATTGTGGGTATGTTCAGGAGTTCAGCAATAAACAGAACATGAAAATGTGTTTATATTGCCATGAATTTGAATTCTCCATGAATGTAAGCAGAACATGTACAGGCAGATCATGTGGAAAAGCCAATCTTCAGTTGCTTCAACTACTAAAGTTCCTAAGAGCCTGTTTGATTTATGTTTATTACTGAAATTTCCATAAACAGCTGTCATTCTCATTTGTCTCAATACTGTCATTCATGATTGATGTTGTAACTCTTTGCAAAACTGAATAATGAGAGATAGAAAGATACATAGGTATGTACCACCTTTGTATAATACCAGAAATGGGATTTTTCACTTAATACCAGAAATATAATCCATCTTTAACATCAATGACAGGAATAACATAGACAAACATATACATGTATGTAGATGCCAATCCACTGACAATCACACCTAACATGGTGAGAGTAAATGTTCTGTCAATATCTGTGACTTTAAAAATGATAGACCTCAAACAATGGAAGAACTAAATATCTAATATGTGACCTTTGCCTTTATCACTTCAACACTGTTGTCCAAATGTCATGTAGTATCATTTAGAAATGAGACATTGATAAGCTCCTCCCAATACATCATGCTAGGCTACAGTCCCAAAGAAAAGTCAGGGATGCAAAGGATCCTGCTGAGTCAGCTCAGGTCACCAGTAAGGACTTGAAAGTTGCCTTTGTTCTGCCTGCCTTATAAAGACTGTGGCTTTGCTTCCCCAGCACAGACTTGGGAGCAACTCCAGAGCCTCCTCCAAGATGCTGGTGGTCCTACTGACAGCGGCCTTGTTGGCCCTGAGCTCAGTTCAGTGCTCAAATGAAGGTACAGAGTAGGGGAAATGGTGGTACAGTGACATGGGGTTGGGAGGAATAGAAAAAGATGAATAAGAAACCGAGGCAAAGAATCAGGAGAACAAGTATTAGATCATTTACATTACCATTTTACCTCTAGAACTTAGACTTTACTTATAGTATAATATAATCATATAGTCTTGTAACAAAATACTGTGAGTGCATTTATGAAAATACCTTTTTGGTGGTGGGTGATGGAGGGCAATGTGCTACAGTTGACAGAGGGAAACACAGTTCTTAAGTTGCTATGAGAAGCAGAGCTGAAGGATTCTGGTATCTGTTTAGAGTACAGAGAAAAATGAAGGAAGTAAACATGTACCAGAGGTGTTTTTGAGAAGAGGAAAAAGATAAAAAGATAATGAATGTGAAAGTCTGTACAAAATGAGCTTCAAATATTGTGAAATATTTTTTTAAAAAAATATTATAGTACATGTGTGTGCTTGCAAAATTGTCAGTGTATGCACATACACACATGCATACTTACATATATATATATATATATATATATATATATATATATATATATAGAGAGAGAGAGAGAGAGAGAGAGAGAGAGACTTTGCTTGCATATTCACATTCCAGTCCACATGATTAGAGGAACTGGATTCAGGTCATATGGCGTGTACATTTACCCACAGAGACATCTTGTTGCACTTATTTCAATATTTTAATATCCCATAGGCAATATCCATTGTTGTGCACATAGGACTTAAAGCAGTATTTTTTCTCACTTCAATGCACATAATGCCTGTGAATATATCAAAAGGAATTGTAGGTCAAGAAGAAAAACATAAATAATGTAAACCTGTGATATTGAAATTCCCAATTTAAATGAAGACTAACAGTAAGGGTTGTCAAAGCTAATAAGGAACAAAATAGTGGTTGCTAAGGATCATAGAAACCATTTGGCAGCGTTATCTGCAACCTTACCTAAGAATGAAATTCTTCTTCGTGGATGTGAAGCTGGGGTTAATGTCCTCTTCACTGGGAAGCCTGAAAATGTGATAATTAATTTAAACTTATTTTGTACTTATTTCTAGAGACCATCTATGAAGACACTTTTTTGCAACTCTCAGGTAAAGCCAGATTCATCCTCTATGGAACTTCTAGGCAAACTTTACTTTTCTCAATATTTGGCTCTGTAAATTCTCTGTATCATTTTGCTATTTTATGACATAATGTGAGATAGTTTACCCTGAGACATATAAGTAAGCTTCCCAACATTGTATCTAGGACCTTGAGTGGGAATATACACCGGAAGAGAAGAAATCCAGGTTTTATAAGAGTAACACTTTGTCTTTCCCCACATTGACTCAATGCCTTGCATGTTATGAGCATATTAGGTATCCTCATTTAAATGAAATCATGGCACTACGGCTTGCTCAAAGTATTCTTCATTCACAAGTGACTAGAAGTAGAATTATATGCTAATGCACTAGATACAGAATCACACACTCTCATGGTCTCCCATATTTTAAAAGTTAATTTTTACTCATTTCTGTAGCCACAGCTGAATAATACATAAAAATTCACTTCATAACAATTGAATGAAACATCTTTTCATCTTTTGCCTACATTTCTTTCTTATCCTCCACATGATTATAAGAACTTGAGCACCATGATATATTTAGGAATAGAGCATTGCTGTCACAATTTTGCTATTCTGCCAAGTTCTAACCAGTGACATTAACAAATCTTTCCATTTTCTACACTTCTGTCTGAAAATTGAAAGGAACAAAATATCCTCTTTTATGCACCGAATTTAAGAAAAATCTTTGTTCAAAGACTTGAGACACAAAAAAGATCATATTGTTATATTGTTGAATATAAAATTAAGAAAAAGTACAACAAGGCACATAAAGTTGGGGGGTGTTGTGAGAAAGAGAAGGTGTGAGTCCCTCTTCTATTGATCTGCAGAGGAAGAGCAGCAAAGACAGGGCCCTGGTCAACCTCATCAGAGACCCCCACCTGGAGAATTACCCCCGAACCCTTCTGCATCTGATGAAGAGGGTGATGATGACGGTGAAGGAGAAGGAAATGCACCTGAAAGACCACCCCAGCAGGGAGATGAGCACCAGAAACCTCGCCCTCCTAGACCTGGAAACCATCATGGAGGCCCTCAGCATGATCGCCCTCCTAGACCTGGAAACCATCATGGAGGCCCTCAGCATCATCGCCCTCCTAGCCCTGGAAACCAGCAAGGTCCACCCCCTCAGGGAGGCCCACAACAGAACCAAGGCCCTCACCCTGGAAACCAGCAAGGCCCACCCCCACAGGGAGGCCCACAGCAGAACCGTCCTCCTAGACCTGGAAACCAGCAAGGCCCACCCCCACAGGGAGGCCCACAGCAGAACCGCCCTCCTAGACCTGGAAACCAACAAGGCCCACCTCAGCAGGGAGGCCCACAGCAGAACCGCCCTCCTAGACCTGGAAACCCACAAGGCCCACCCCAACAGGGAAGTGAGGAACAGACAAGTTACCTGTAGACCTTTTATGAATGACCAAGAGGTTCCTCAGTAGTACAAAGGTAATAACATATGTTATCCTTCACACCAGCTCCCTAACTCTAGAGATCAGCACCCTCTTTCTAAAGGCATAAATCATATATACATCCAAAAATTAAATGGCTCCTATAACCTGGAATTCTATAATGGCTGTGATTTAAATTCACTCTGCATCAAATGCTTTAACTCTAAAGGAATTACAAATCCATAGAAAAGAAAAAGATACTTCAGGAAATGTTGGAATTGCCCATTGTGTTTTCTTCTCCCTGACCTTTTAAAATTTATTTATTTCAGGTGAAGTAGAGGACAGATACCTTTAATGTCATTTCATTGGAACAATGATGTTGTAAGTGTACCTTCAACATTCTAATAAAGCATTTAGCAAGCAGTTACTTTTTGCTGTTTCTTCTTCTGAGCATGAGTAGTGAAATCTGTGGCATGTGGTCACTTGCAAGGTGATAATAGACCCATTCATTCACTCACTTATAGAAGGGCCCCTCTTTCTCCCTTTACCAATCAGTCATCCATCAATTGAGAGACTCCCTTTCCTCTGTCTTACCTGGAGTTCTACCCACATCTTTGCTGTATTTCCCAGGCTCTTGTGATGGAAGCAGGGCCTTATGGGGAATTGAAATTTTTAAATTGTTTTAGTATATTTTGGAACAGTTTTCAATCTAGTATTCTTGGGTTTGTAGGTATTCATACATTTTCTTCACATTTTGTGAATCTTAATTAAAAATTAACATATAAAATGGATACAAGTTGGGTGGTGATGGTCCAGTCCTTTAATCTGAACACACGGGAGGCAGAGGCAGGCAGATCTCTGCGAGTTCAAGATCAGCGTGGTCTACAAGAGCTAGTTCCAGGACAGCCTACAAAGCCACAGAGAAACCTGTCTCACAAAACAAAACAAAAAAATGTATAGAAGCTCTAGTGACTGCAGAATCCTTAAAACTTCCATAATGTTTGAGCCTAAGTTCACAGAAGCTAAATTTGCTGTTCTTTAAATGTTCTCTTTGAATTTTATTGCTTCACCAAGATCAGATGCTTCTCTCCCTCCATCCACACAATTCTTTATGAAAACTTGAGTGATTTTTGGAAGTAGCATAAGAGTGGATTCACAGAATTGAAAATTCTGGTCTTTCAGGCATATTTACATTCAGTCTTCTATTTTTGTTATTCTTTGGATGACCATTATTCCACTATAGCAGTGAGAAGTGTAGATAGAATGCTAGGATTTAGTAAGGTTCGTATGCGGTATCATAGACATATGTTAACCACATTCATCTACAACTTTAGTGAAACTGTGTATCCTAGTGAAACCACTCATTTTCATGATTGTCAGCATTCTGAATTATTCATCAAAATTCCTTGTGTTCCAGATGAGTGCCCTGCTTACTTTTTAGCAGTTTGTTGCCCAAAACAAGATTGTCACCAAACCTAATGACTATGACTTTTTCTTTCATAATTAGGGAGGAAAATATCTTTGGGAAGTCCTAAGAATATCTGGAACCTACCTAATTAACCTGAAAGACATAGGTTGGGGTTAGATGTAGGAAACATTTTGGAAAAAATCATCAAATAAACCTAATAATACGCAGTTCCCTGGTGCTGCAGGACTTTCATTAAGCACAGCACTTGTGAGGCAGAATCAGGTGGATATCTTGTAGTTTGAGGCCAGTCCTGCCTACAAAGAGAGTTCCAGGACAGTCAATTAAACAGAGAAACCCTGCCCCTGAAAAGAACAACATTGTGGTAATAAATACATGTTAAAAAACAATAATACATAAATAATCAATACCGTAAATTACTCATGTGGACAAATATTATTATGCAAAAGTGTTATCAGAAAAATACCTATGTTTAGCTCATTGTAAGCCAAAAAACTAAAAGGAAGACCCTTAAGACAGTAGAGAATAGTTTTTTTCATATTTCCTTTGTGTTTAATATCTTAGCATCATTGTCTATTTCAATCCTTTTTTGTTTTTGTCTTTTTGTTTTTATATATTTGAATTACAAACAAGATTGAATTACATGACAATCCCAGTTCCCTTCTCCTTCTCTTCATCCTCTACCACCCACCCAACTAAAATCCTACCTATCATATGTCTTTTCTTCTAATCTACACCTGACTCAACCTTTCTGCTTCCTCATGACCTCTGCATCCTTCCTTTTCTTCCCTTCTCACTCTCATAGCTTCCTTCCCCCTCTTCCCATGTTCTCAATTTGCTCAGGGGATGGTGACCCTTTCCCCTTCTCCAAGGAACAAAGTTTGTCTGTCTCTTTTAGGGTCCTCCTTGTTTACTAGTTTCTTTGGCAATGTGGATTGTAGGATGGTAATCCCTTACTCTGTGTCTAAAATCCACATGTGAGTGAGTACATATCATGTTTGGCTTTTTGTGATTGGGTTACCTCGCTCAGAATGGTTTCTTCAAGTTCCATCCATTTTCCTGCAAATTTCAAGATTCAATTGTTTTTTCTGCTGAGTTGTACTCCATTATGTAAATGTACCACATTTTCTCTATCCATTCTTTGGTAGGGGGGCATCTGGATCTTGTGGTAGACTCATTCCCATTTTCTTGAGGAGTCGCCATACTGATTTCCAAAGTGGCTGTACAAGTTGGCACTCCCACCAGCAGTGGAGGAGTGTTCCTCCTTCTCCACATCCTCTCCAGAAGATACCAGAAAATGGAAAGATCTCCCTTGTTCTTGCATAGGCAGGATCAGCAGAGTAAAAATGGCAATCTTACCAAAAGCAATCTACAGATTCAATGCAATCTCCATCAAAATCCCAACACAATTCTTCACTGACCTTGAAAGAACAATTCTCAACTTTATATGGAGAAACAAAAGACCCAGGATAGCCAAAACAACTCTGTACAATAGAGGAACTTCTGGAGGCATCACCATCCCTGACTTCAAGCTCTATTACAGAGCTATAGTCCTGAAAACAGCTTGGTATTGGCACAAAAATAGACAAGTAGACCAATGGAATAGAGTTGAAAATCCTGATATTAACCCACACACCTACGAACACCTGATTTTTGACAAACAATCCAAATATATACGCTAGAACAAAGAGAACATCTTCAACAAATGGTGCTGGCATAACTGGATGCAAACATGTAGAATACATATAGACCCAAGCCTTTCGCCCTGCACAAAACTTAAGTCAAAATGATCAAAGACCTCAACATAAACCCAGCCACACTAAACCTACTAGAAGATAAAGTAGGAAATACCCTTGAATTAATTGGTACAGGAGACTGCTTCCTGAACATAACACCAGTAGCACAGACACTGAGATCAACAATTAATAAATGGGACCTCCTGAAACTGAGTAGCTTCTGTAAGGCAAAGGACACAGTCAGCAAGACAAAACGGCAGCTCACAGACTGGGAAAAGATATTCACCTACCCCACATCTGACAGAGGGCTGATCTCCAAAATATACAAAGAACTCAAGAAGCTAGTCTCCAAAACACCAAACAATCCAATTAAAAAATGTGGTACAGAACTAAGTAGACAATTCTCAATAAAGGAATCTAAAATGGCTGAAAGACACATAAGAAAGTGTTCACCATCCTTAACCATCAGGGAACTGCAAATCAAAAAAACTCTGAGATACCATCTTACTCCTGTCAGAATGGCTAAAATCAAAAACACAATGACAGTCTATTTCATTCTTTATATGGTTGATTCATTTAAACTTTGATAATTTTATACATGTATGCATCAGTTGTATCCATCCCCAAGTCCCTTATCTATATTCCTTGACACACCCAACATGTAATTCAATATCATTTCTTCATATCTATATTTGTATCGATATCTGTACATATATATATATATATATATATATATTCAACTATACTGCATATTGGAATATTGATAGAAGAAAAAAATACTCCTTAAGCCTTCTAATTCCTCATCAATGCTAACATGTAGCCTAAAAATATTACCTGAAGTCTGTGATGTACACAACTGTGTCTTTGAGTACTTGTTAGACTTGTTTGAGCCCTGGACTCAAACACCAGTATATAAATGAATAAATCACTTTGCCTATATAAAGTTACTTAAAGTTTTAAGGAAACTATGTTTAGGCTTTCAGATTAAAATTCCAACATGATTTTGTGCTTTTTAACAGATAAAATGAGCATCCACTCTTCTCTGAAGTTCATTTTATAGCAAAAATCAGTCAGCGTGCATTTTCTGCTTTTCTTGTAGTTGCCTGACATAAAGTAACTTAAGGGGGACATATTGTGTCATGTGTCACATTCATAATGCACAGTATGATCAAATCAGGTGAAGATGATTAGGTCCAAGCCTTTTATGTTTTATTTATTTTATGTGAATGGGTTTTGCCTTTTTGCATGAGTGCATACCACATGCATGTAAAGCCTAGTGTGTGCAAAAGAGAATCCCCTGGAACTAGAGTTATTAAGAGTTATGACTCACCACATGGTTGGCCAGAGCTAAAGCCAGGTCCTCAGGAAGAGTTACAAATAGTCTTACCTGCTTATGTATCTGGCAGCCCCAAAGAAATACTAACGTTAACATCAGTTCTTTACATAAAGAGAATATTTTACACACACAAATGTTTATATAAATTGTGTCATAAAAATTAGGGAATATTCTCATCTTTTAAGGCCCCATGATCCTTATTGTCTGAAAATAGCATCGAGATATAAATGAAGGATATATCCTGGCCTCTGATTAAAGTATATTGTTGGAGTTGAAGGAACATATACAGTATATCTAAGTGATTAAGGGGATGGTCCAGAAAAAATACCATCTGTCATCCCAAAACTACTTCACATAGAGACTGCGAACAATTCCCTCACAGGAGATAATGATTACTGAGTCCAGTAATAAGGTCTTAAGGCTGTGTGTATATAATACACTTTACAATTTCATAAACACCCTGTCACATACCAAATCTCTCAAAAAAGTTATAAGAAGAATAAGTAGGTCAATCCCCTGAGTAACTAGGGCATTCAAAATACTATATTGATGTCAATCCTCTCTCAAAATACTAGTTTCCATGAAAAATAAACTTTTTTCAATTTAGGAGATACTTAAAGAAAGCCTTTGTATTTGCTATAATGTGGTAGTAATTAATTGAACACACCCTAACTTTCCCATCTTGGCTGATGCAAAAATAAGGTGCCAAGAAAAAAAAAATGTTCAGACGAATATAGCCCTAGTATTTGATTATTGTTAAAAAAAATAGTGCCAATTTGGTTGTTCAAAGCTATGGAGTCAGCACTAAAATCTTATATAATCAAATAATATAGTACATGCTAATCAAGTTGTATTTATATACTCCACTATATACATGCATATATACATACAAAATATATTATATATATATATCACATATATAAAACAACAATTAATAAAAGAGCTAATTTCCTCTTGAATCTCAGAAGTAGCAGATTAGAGAGCACAAGGAGATGAGAAATATTAAGACTTAAAAAGTTTCAAATTTGAGAAAGCATAAAATATTTGCAAAAGTTTGTACACCTTTGTTTGTGTTCCTATAAAAGAAAAGCATAATGTACATAGCTTACATTCAAGTAGCTTACATTCTTCTCACAGATAAGAATAATGGACATCGTAGTGTAGGTACCATTTTCTCATTACTTTCACACAAAACATAGAGCAAAGACAGCTTTGTGTATAAGGACTAGTCTAATATCACTGAACTTGCAAGAAACACACTTCCATAAAAGCTCACATTAGAGTTTCTGATTTGAAATTAAGTATTGTGAGAAGAAAAATATTTAGACTACTATCAAGAAAAATGTAATGAAAAATTTCTCAAAAATGTCCCAGTCAAATACATGATAATACAGACAAATATAAACTGTTGAAGACTAATGCAGTGGAACAGATTTTCTACACAAGTTAAAAGAGTAAGTGAAAACAGAAAACAACCAAATTACCAGAGCAATCAGGAAGAAGAACCATGTTTTAAAAAGCCTGATGAGGAAAGCAAAAAGAGATTAAAATACCATATTCCCATGACAAATTGAGGGATGATGCTTTAGTTTGTTTGGAAGAGAATGTCAAGACAGGAGTGTTACAAATATAAACATGTAGGCTGGTTGTTTTGGAAAAGGAGCTAAAGTAAAACTGTACTCAGGATAAACTTTCTTTTATTATTAATTTTTATTTAAATTAAAAATATTTTCTTATTATATATTCAAATCCCTGCTCCCTCTCCCTCTGTTCCTCCCTCCCACCTATCCACACCCTAGGGATTGTGAGGCCTTTAATGGGAGAACATAAAAATCTGTCACATTATTTAGGGCAGGACCTAGGCCCTCCTCCACGTATGTAGACTGAGAGAGTATCTCTCCATAGGGAATAGGTTCCTAAAGCCCATTCCTGCACTAGTGATAAATACTAGTTCCATGCCAGAGGCCGCATAGACTCACCAGGCCCCCCAACTGACACCCACATTCAGGGGTTCTGGTTCAGTCAGAATGGGGATTGTGAGATCCCCAATTGCTCAGGTCAGTCATTTCTGTGCATTTCTCCAGCATGGTATTGAACCCTTTGTTCAACATTCCAACTCACTAAACCTAGATTTCAGCAGTTCCACTCAGTGTTTAGCTGTGAATATCTGCTTTTGCTTCCAGCAAGAACTGGGTGAAGGCTCTATGATGCCATTTAATAGGGAAGTCATCAGTCTCATTACAGGGGAAGGGCATTTAATCTATTGCTTAGATTCTTAGATGCAAGCATAAACAACAGAATATACAAGATGGAAGAGAACATTTCAGGTGGTGAAGATACACTAGAGGAAACAGATTCATGGAACAAAGAAAATCTTAAGTCCAACAAATCCTTAACACAAAATACCCAGGTAATATGGGACACTGTGAAAAGACCAAATCTAACAATAATAGGTGTATAAAAGGCAAAGAAGCCCAGCTCAAAAGTGCAGAACACATACTCAACAAAACCATAGAAGAAAACTTCTCCAACCTAAAAGAAGGATATGCCTAAGAAAGTACAGGATAAGCTCTCTTAGGAGAGTGTCTCAGAGCAATGGGGCAAGGACAACATTGGGCCTTGAAGTGGAGTAGAAATTCAGAGAGACAGAGCATCATCACAGAGAAAATACAATGACATCTTGAAGGGAGAGAGTATTTTCTCTATAAAAAGCTTGAAAGGAACTTCATTAGGAGAGATAACTTGATGTGGGAGATTAGGAGAGAGAGTTCTCCTCTGCATTCTTGTAGGATTCTTGAAGAAACTGACTGACCCATCCACTTTCAGAGAATGAAAAGAAAGAAAAGAGGTTTTCGTGGGATGACTGAAGAAATATCTACTCCACATGATTTAGTATGGGCTGATTCACATTCGATGATTCACACAGAAAGGAAGTACTTAGGGGATGATAATTTTATGGAGGAGCAGCTCTGCTTGTTTCTCTCTTTACCACCAGTATAATGTGCTCAAGGTATAGCGTGCGCTTAGGACGATCTGTAGTAAGGCTAAGATTTCTTTATTCAGATAAACACCAGCCAAATGCAAGCCAGATCGTGCCCAGAGGCAGCAAGCTAGGAAGGCCAGAGAGAGAAGGGGTCTCCACCTGTCCATGGCCCCTTAAGAATCCCCCCTTGCGTCATCCTCCATCTCCCCTGACAACGCCCTCAGGGGCGTGGCCAGGCACACCTGTAGGGGCTTCTAGGAGGCGGGGCTACACACTAGGTTATGAGATTCTACTGAATAATATATAAAAGCCTTTGTTGGACAAGTATGACTACTTCAGTTCAATTTCCAGAACCCTTTTCAAATGTAGGAGAGCCAGCTGAAGAAGGATGTTCTAACTTCTGCATATGAGTCGTGGTGTGTATCTGTCTGTGTGTACATGCTCAAGTGCATACTGCTTGCACATCTGAACACACATACACAACTAGCAAATGTATAAAATCCTAAGGAATAATTTCTTCTCACGCTGCCCTTCCCAAGACTACAAATAAAGTTTTATTTGAATCAGAGAGAATTAGCTACTAGCACAAATGTATTTTAAAAGTTGAGTCAAATGCATTTTAAGATCATTTCCATCAATCCTTCTCCCCATTACAACTCCTGCTGTGTCCACAATACACTCTAAATTTCATACTCTCTTATTAATTATTTTATACACATATATGTGTATGTAAGTGTAAAGTGGTGAACACACATATAAATCCATTTATAACTATAACCTGGTGAGTCTGCTTGTCTGTGTGTGTCTGTGTGTCTGTGTGTGTGTGTGTGTTTGTGTGTGTTTGTGTTTGTGTTCTGTGTGTGTGTGTGTGTGTGTGTGTATCTGTCTTTATCCATATGAGTACAGGTATTTGAGAAGGTCAAAGGGTGATATCCATTCCTCTGGAGCTTAAATTACAGGTGATTGTGAGACACTCAGTGTAGATACTTGAAAGGGAACTCAGCCACTCTATCAAGAGGAAATGCCCTCAGCCTCCAAGTCATCTCTCTAGCCCCAAAGATGCACTTATCTTTAGTCAGTGTAACAATCATGAAAAATAAATGTGGTACTAATGTTGGACCCATGGTGAAATGGCTGTCATTTCAGAGGAATTATTGGTAGCTGTTAGGGTTCCCCAAACACAGAAAGACTTAGATTTACTGTTAGATTTCTAATCCTCATTACCTCAGAGTATGATTGTCTGTCCATTCTTAATTGAGTGTTTAAGAATCAAAATTAGGTATTTAGATAATGGAGTCTTTCAAGAGTATGCTGACAAACAGACATAAAAAACACATGATCTCAAGGGGTATTTTATGGTAACACGGCTTTAAGGTTTCCTTCAGGAACCAGGGGAATAGAAGGCTTTAGAAAATGGACCTTGTAGCACAATCTGTGTATGATTTGTTGCAGATTCTTTGAAAAAGAATATGAAGTAGTAGAAAGTAGAAGGGAGAAGTTGTGGATTCTATGGGGGCCACTATGTCCAAGGTACACATTCCTGACATGGATGACTTAAGGGATCTAACAACCTACAGGTCACTAAGAGCCTGGGGCATGCTGCCTGTCCTTTATCCTAACCTTTACTGAATGTCTTTTAGGTGAGTTGTTCCCTAAATTGTTTTGATTATGCCTCATGAGTTCATGGGTGATATTTTGGGGAGAGTTAACAAAATGGTCTGTTTCACACATTGTCAACACTGAACAGGTTCAAGGAAAGAACAACATTTCAGAGAATCTGCTGTTCCTTTCTAGGATGCACCAAGCCAAGGACAAAGTTGCCATCTCCCTTCAACTGCCTGTTCCAAAGTACACACACATATCAGCAAATGTACCTAGCTATCACTTATGCCCCTTGTCTCTGACTTCACTTTCCTTCCTCAAAGTCTAAAACTGGTCTTTGGGTGAAGACCAGCTACAATGAATATAGGAACTTACAAATATAGGAATATAGGAACCAACAGGCCTTGTATTTCTGCAGTTTTTACAATATGTATAAAAGCACGGGATTCAATTCAGCTTCATATAATATGGACATAGACAAACAGCATGAAAACTCAGGCATTCATAGCAAAAGACACATGGAACACATTGGAAAGGGGGTCGGCTCCAAAGCTACACAGAGAAACCCTGTCTCAAAAAACCAAAAAAAAAAAAAAAAAAAAAAAGATGCACAATCATATGTCCCTCAGTGATTTACCTTCATCCAAGTCTCTTCAGATTTCCTACACACACACACACACACACAGAGAGAGAGAGAAAGACAGAGACAGATACAGAGACAAAAACAGAGAACACACTTTGAATTGAACAATTACACAGGTATTGTACAAGGTCATTCATGAAAAGAATGTACTCCATGCTCTTGAATAAGAATATTCAGTTAAATTCTATAAATAAACAAAATATTGGCCAGAACAATAGAAAACAAGACATACTGTAACTAAATAATGGCTTGTAGAGTGCACAATGCCTTTTCGAAAGTATTAAAATTTAAAATTAAAATGAAACAACACAAAGGTAATATTACAGGTGCCTATGTGGTGGTTCCCTATGATCACCACGTTTAAGACAGAGTGGGGAGAACAGCAAAATTAGGGCAAAATAGGACCAGTTACAAAAGTAAAACCAAACAGAAACATGAAGTAAACACTAATACAAAGATGAAGGAAAGGAATTGAGGGAGAGCGCAAAAGACAATGAGATGATAATTACTATGATGGTTGATCACAAATATATCCACCAGGAATTTCTATTAGATCATTGGTAACAAAACTACAAACAATGCACTATGCTGCTGATGAAGATGAAGATAAAAATTCAACAGAGAGTCCAGCACAGCAAGGAGGAAATCAGCAGCATTTTCACTCTCCTCATGAAGTCATGCAACTTAGTAAGGCCCACTCAACAAAAAAGCCACCAGCAGAATCACCTTCTTCATAGTGCCAGCAAAAGCCACATCAGCATGAAGGAAATGTTGACCAAGTCATAATTTGAAATTTTCCCATGGACAGGAAACATAGTGGCCCCATTCCACTGGACCAATAAGAAGCATCAGCTCCTTTTTGTAGCATGAATAATATAAACCCAGAGACAAGTATTGGGGCTCAATTAAATATAAAAGAAAGCAGCAAGTCGCTATCTCTTAGCTCTACCTCAGACTGAAAGGATGATCCTGGCTCCATAAAACTACACCATGAGTGGAGACTGTACACCTGGTCTCAGAACCTGCTGCTGTCTTATATACCTCTCTAGTACTAGGACTAAAGGCATGTACTATTACTGCCCACTCTATGGCTAACTAGTGTGGCTGCTGGACTTGAAGACCTGCCTGGCCTCTCTGGCTGCAGATAGCTTTGCATTCTGATCTCCAGGCAACATTTATTAGATCATTAAAAAATATATCACCACAATTCCCCTTTTTGTCCATTACAAAAAGGCTATAACTAATAAAAAACATGTACAATAAGTAACATAATAATATGTAATATATATTGGCAATCAGTACCTCAACAATATCAAGTCCATTTGCATTTGACAGATTCAGAGAAAATACTCCATAATCTATCCTATCTCGTTGAACCCAAAATCTAGTATCTAATTTCCAGTATCTAATTTGATTTCTATTCTAATTTGCATTAACAATTTATTATATATATATATATATATATATATATATATATATATATATATCAAACTTTTATCCTTACACTACTTTGGTTAGTTTCTTTTCTATGTCTCATAAACAAGGTAAACTATAAATCTACTGATCTAACCTTCAACGCCCTTAGACTTGAGAAGAAAATAATATTAACAGTAGGCTGTAATGGTGAGCAAGTGAATCCCCCAAAAAATACAAGAAACAACAAAGACATCTGGTTGCTGGACAGTCACCCAAGGTTCTTCTTCATTGTTGGTGCATATATCTTTCAACTATAGTCCTCGAATATCTGACAGACCTTTCTGTGAAGCAGGTTTTTTGGATGACTGTCCAGACTTGTCTTGGCAAGGTTTTGCAATCACTTCCTTTTGTATCTGCTTCTCCAGTTTGGACAACATACTTCCAGCAGTCAAGACAAGGGCACCTTCTTATCCAGTGGCTTACTTTTGTCACAAGGAATGGAAACTCCATGTGGAGCTTCTTTGAAGCCCATCATCTTTTCTGAAGAAGATTGGTGCTGCCATGAGCAAACATGTCTCATTGTCATGAAGAAAAAGGATATATGTTATTAAAACATCTAAAATGTCATATTTGGTAGATCTCTGAAGTGTTTGAAGATGATTTCTCTAACTAAAATACATGTCTGTTTCCCCTTGAAAACATACCCAATGCGACTACAAGTTCTATTTTAAGAAGTGACTAAGCACTAAACTGCATTACCTTATTATCCTATAGAGTTGGTAATAATAACTTCCAAAGACTACAAATTTGCATTACATTGTTAAATGAGATATATAGGTATAATATCTTGAGCAAGGTTTGAAACATCCAAATGGATCAAAGACCTCAACATAAATCCAGCCACACTGAACCTCTTAGAAGAGATAGTGGGAAGTACCCTTGATGAATTGGTACAGGAGACAGCTTCCTGAACATAATACCAGTAGCACAGACACTGAGATTGACAATTAATAAATGGGACCTCCTGAAAATGAGAAGTTTCTGTAAGGCAAAGGACACAGTCAACAACACAAAATAGCAGCCCACAGATGGGAAAATATGTGCACCAAATTTGTATCAATAGACAAAATTTGTATACAAACTACAAAGTTCAGTCCAATGTTAAATTTTTAAAACTGGCAATTGCTTTTTGAAAGTAGATTCAATAAGCTACTTTTTTATCTTCTCATATATACATCCTCCCTTTGTCTTTTCAGAGTAGATTCAATAGTTTACCTTTTTATCCTATCATATCAGTATCTATCTGTATCTCACTTTTCTCTTTTCAAAACAAGAACCCTGAATCTAATCTCCTTTATTTAGCTTTTTTCCTGACTGTTATCAATAACAGCTTGTACTCAATCCTTGTAACAATGACAAAAATCAGTAATACAGTGAAAAACAAAAACAACAACAACAAAAAACCCCACCCAACCCACGTCTCAAAATGTAGGCATCAAGTTCTTCTATTTATTCCTGCTGTCTGGGGGTTATGGCACCTTTAGAGAATCCTGAAAAGAAAATTTTCAGTTAATTTCAAATTCGTGGGAGAGATACCTGTATCAATTTTGTCCAGTCTCTGCATAATGGGAAAGTGTGGGGCTTGTCTGAAGTCCTGGCTAGAGTAGTCTGTGAGGCTGGGTCATTTCAGCTTGCTTCTTCAAAATTATTCTGAGCAGTTTATAAAACACAGATGATTTTTAGTTAGTGTTTCAGCTTAGTAGAATTATTATTGTCCTGCTTGAATCATCTTTTTGAAGACTTGGAAATTGCATTAGATCAGAGTTTTTTCTTTTCTGGGTTTTTTCTTTGTATGCTTATTTCTCCAAAGGTCTTTAAATTCTTCAAGATTTTGTTTTTATTTTACTAAAAAGATGAAAACATAACTCTGCCCAACCCCAAATTTGGGGAGACTCCTAGTATAATCTTTATGAAATTTGATTTATATTTTATTCTGAATTTTTTTGTTCTATCATCTACAGGTCTTCTAGAATCCAGAGCAATATAGGTTCTTACACTAGGCATTAAGTTCCTCAATTGCTCTGAGAGGAAGTTTCCACAGTGATAGGAAATAACAGAGCTGGATTTGGCCCAGAGGCCTGAGATTGGCCCCTCAAAAGTTTTCTGATGGCAAAGTATTGCCTTGAAACTCTCTTGTTGATAAACTTTCTTTATTAGTCCAATGCCTGCCTTTACCACACCTTCTGCATATTCCAAGGGAGGGGCATTACGTTTGGATAATGTTTACAAATAGCATTGTTTCTGGTATGCCTATCTTACCGTGCCTTTTAAGATGACCTTGTTTGCCACAAGTAAAACATTTGACATTTCTATTTTTCTTCAAACTTCTGGAAATCACCTCTCATATGCATGCATCATTATGGTTATTACCTTCAATACTGGTTGCTTCCCTAATCCGTTCCTCCAAAGGTGATAATATTGCCTTTAAATGCCTAAATATCCTTTTGCATTAGGCATTAGCGTTTTCAAAAGCCATACTTTCAATTATTATTTCTCTAGCTTCTGAATGTGGTACTGTTCTATTTACTGCTGATGTCAATCATTGTAAGAAATCCATGAAGGCTTCCCTTGGGCCCTGTATAATTTCTGTAAATTGCACAATTTTCTTTCCTACAACTCCAATTCTCCCCCAAGCATTCAGAGCTTCTGCAAGGCATAAAGACAGGGGGTGGTAATCATATAGAGATTGCCTTCCTATAGTAGAATAATCGCCTTCCCCAAGAATTTTACATTGGGAGATTTCTAACCCTTAACCTTTATACCATTGTTCAATAGTCTTAGCCGCTTCTCTGAACCAATTGGCCCATAGTAATTTGACCCAGGCTCTAAAACAACATTAACCAAGTATTTTCAGTTTAGGGGCTAATTCTATTACAAACAGACCACAAGTTAATAACTGTTTCACAAAGGAAGAATGCGTGCCAAATGAAACTAATTCTTCCTGATCTACCTCTTTAAATATAACATTGGCAGAGTAACCAATTAGATTTTACAGAGCCTCAATTATTTGGCCATAATTGTGAGGTTACTGGATATATAAAGTGTGGTTGTCTGCTAAACATAGGCTGTTCCTCTCTAACCTTACACTGCAATGATGAAGTTGAGTTTCCTTTAAATGCCTCCTTCTGTGTTTGAATATCTCCATGATCTGCCTTAATAAGTTTTTCAAGGCCTGTATCTTAGGATTCATATCAACCAGCTATTTTAGAGTTAAACCAAGAATTATTAAACTGACAAGAAAAATTGTTAGAACTTAATTGATGGTATGTCAATCCCAGTTAAGATGTTTATCCCTACATTCGATTGTTCCTTTTAAATCATCCATTGCATAATCACACACATGCCTAACTGTCTCCATTATAAGAGTGTTTCCCTTTTTAATGTGGGTAAACACGCTTTCAATTAATTCCTTTATTTAAGATTTTACACCTGTCCAATCAGTCTGCTGAAAATGACTTTTCAGATGATGGTGAAATGTGAATCAGACTGATGCCGCATTGAACAGTAGAAACCTCAGCATCTTTCACGGAAGCTGTCTAGTTCAGCAGTAGCCTGAGAAAAGAGTTCAGGGGGTTCAGGGAAAGCCAATTATCCACTAGAAGGAAGCAAGCCAAACAACTACCTGCATAGGGGAACATAGGAAAGTAGCTAACTCCAGTGGTGTTCGGAGCCCAAAGGCCTACAGATTTTGCCACAGAGAGCCTGCCATAGAAATATTTCAGACCTGTTCAGAGTGCTTGGGGAAAAGAAAGGAAAATCTAGTCAGCTAGTCGGGGAATCACAGTTTTGTGGGAAACAAAAACTTTCAGATTGTTCAATGATGAAGGCAAATGCAATTGTATCTTTCCTAAATACTGGATAAAGTCAGACTGGATAAAGACAAAGAGGAAAAGTTAAATGGTAGTCAGTGGAAGAGTTTTTCAAATACAAGGCAAAATGGTGTCAATGAAAACAGGAACCATAAGAAACAAGTTAAAGCCAGTAGCTCCATATTTTGAAAATGTTGAAACACAAACAATTACCTCCCAGGATTTCCATCTTGATTATTTTACAAATGCAAAAGGAGACAAAAATAAGAGAACATTATAGAACTTGCAAGCCGTCTAAATAGCTGTAAGAATTATAAAATGTAATGTTTACATCATGTAAAATGATGATAAATCAACTTAAAATAATAAGAAATAAAGAGGAAATGTGGAGGTGGTAATAAATACAGGGATGCAGTATATTTTAGTTCTTGTCTTGAGTCACAAAGTATGTTTTATGGTTGATATGGAAAATATGTGCTGCTTGATAAGACACAGGAAAATTTGAATATACACAGAAAAATAAACTATCCACCTGTTCTCCTTGACAGTCTGGTTTCAGGAAATGTTATGACATGAAGAGTATTTAAATCTCCTTTTGTGAAATTAAAAATTATTATAGAGAAGGCCAGGCTTGGCAGTGCAGGCATTTAATCACCTCATTTGAGAGACAGAGGAAGGCCGATGTGTGAATTTGAGACCATTCTAGTCTATAGAGTGAGTTTCAGGACTACACAGAGAATTCCTGTCTTGAAAAAATAAAAATAATAATAATAATAATATTTAGGTATTCATAATAAACCCAATGCCTCCCACATACTTTACTTCTGTATTACAAAATGTAAATAGGTATTATATTGTATTGCAAATAAAATAAACAAAAGAATGTGTAAATATATTAAACAGATAGCTGCATTTTGAATATTTTAATTTTTGTGTGGTTGAATGAAAATGTTTGAAACCAAATGAAATGTTGCTGGTTTGTTATTTTAGAAATTTCTACTAAGAGGGGCACACAAAAACATGGTGGCACAACCCTGCTCAAAATTATACTACAAGTGTATATTAAGAAAAACTGTAGTATAGGCACAAAAACAGGATTAATAGAATTAATTAAATGACAGATATGAACCCACAAAAGTGCAATGACACAAAATTTTGACAAAGCTGTCAAAGTATTCATTTCAGAAAAGACAGTTGTCAACAAATACTTCTGGAAGAAGTGTACATCCACATGCAGAGAAATGAGAATAACTGAACATCTATACCCTGCATAGAAGTCAACCCAAATTTAATCCACTTTTAATATAATCTTACCTTAATGAAATCCAGAACTATGCAACAATTCAGTAACATGCATGGAACTTTGAGGTATATACCTAGGACATTCTGATAAGGATTTCAGAAGAAAATAAAACCCTAAAATTGACAAAGGGGATTAGATGTAATTAAAGTGTACCACACAGAAAACAAAACAATAAGCAGAGGAAAATAAAAACATTTGTTACATGTGTAACAGATGGAGACTAATATTCAGAATGTACAAAAGTCTCCATTTGTAGAAGTTAAACACAAAACATTGAAAGGGCATCTCTCTGATATTCCTGGTTATGAACCTGGCCTTTAATGAGCCATCCATCCCTGAAAGACATGTATCAATAGAAAATAAAAATGTTTAATATTTTTTTAAATGTTCAACATTCTTGGTTTTCTTGGAAATGTAGTTTAAAACTGTGAGGTTATTCCATTTGGTGTCAGTCTGAATAGTCAGTATGACTCAAGAAATGAAAAACAAATTCTGCTGAGATGTCAACAAAGAGGAAGTTGTGGAGAGTGAAAATTGAATAGCAAAAAAGAATTTATCCCAGGAACATCAATCCTGAAGTGTCACAAAGTGAAAAATGGAACTTGCCTATGTGTTAGTCCCCTAATGTGAATATTTTCAGGAGTTCAGTAACAGAACATGAAAATATCTTTGTGATGCCATGAACTTGAATTTTTCATGAATTTAAGCAGAATATGTACAGCCACATCGTATGGAAAAGCCAATCTTCAACTGCTTCAACCACTAAAGGTTGCTAAGAGCCTTTTACACTGTGTGTATTACTTAAATCATTATAAATACTAATGACTGACTGTTCTCTCTCACATCCTCCACAATATATTTATATTATTTCTGGAGAGATACGAGGTGACATTTCTCTTGCATAAAACAATAATCTCATTCACACACTATTAACGCTGAAAAAGGTCAAAAAAAGAGCTCTAGTTTTATGATATTTTGAAAAAATCAACTTCTCTGTGGCAGGACCCACATAGCTAAGAACAAGGCTGACTTCTACCACCACAGCCAATTCCATAGCTGGGCACACATGAACAGGTATGCCTAGCTTTCTCATCTGTTCCTTCTCTGACTTTCCCAGAACAATGTCTACCAAAGCCACACATGATCAGGACCCCTCATCTCCAAACTAATCTGATCTTCAATATTCAGACACTAGAAAACTATCCTGTAAATATACATTGGGCCATATTCACAAAAGTCAATGGTTCCTCTTTTTATTAAACTCCACAAGCATTGTGAAAATGTCTCTAGTTTTCATAGGACCAGACATAATTACCAAAGGCAAATACACTACCCATTCAGAATACAACTATTATCACCATAAGGTGAGGAAAGCCCACTTGGTTATAATACAGAATCTCACAGCATCTGTAGCAAAACACATTTATTTCAGTGACTTTTAAAATTTAAACAAGAAGCAATCTTATTTTATATATCAATCTCAGTTCCTTCTCCCTCCCATCCTCTGATGTCCTGCACCGACCCCCATCCCATCCCTCTTCCGCTCCATAGAATTTTGGTGATGTTTTCTTCTGAGATAATCTCTTTACTATTTGAAGTAAACTTCAAGGTACATTGATATGTCCAGCACAGAAATGTGTTCCACATAGGATGATAGATCATCTAAATTTACAATACATGGCCCTTCCTGCTTTACCTCATCAAAGTTATCTTACAATTTTTATCACCTCCAACCAAAAACTAAGAAATAATGAAAGGCCAACATAGTCTCAGACATGAAAAAGCAACTATTTACAAACTCTGCTGTACACCTCCCACAGTCAAGTGACTCAAACCTGAAACAGGAAAGAGAATAAGACCCTAGAAGAAAGTAAGATTAGTATTCACCAAATAACCATTTAAACACAACACATGCTAACCATTTGTTTGTTAATCCAGACAGGTTTGGTGGTATAACAGCACTAACTATCCTCTAACTCACTTTGTAGATGTGTCTGGCTGGGAACACACAGAGATGAACCTGCCTCTGCCCCTAGGTGTTGGTTTCAAAGTGAGTGACAACAAACCTGGTTATGTGCTAATCAATTTTTGAGAAGAAATTAAATAATTCTCATGAGGACTAATGAAGCTGTCTTTGATGTTTCACATCTGGCTTCTTAAGATGGAAGACATGGGTAGAAGAACACCAATTGAAGCAATGAGCCAAATCACAAACAAGCTAAGGAACAAAGTAAACATCGATTGGAAAGAAAAGTCAAGGGATTCATTAGAAATATCAGAGGCAGACGGATGGTGCTGATAAGTACATCAGAGAGTTGTGTTAACCTTAGAATCATCAACAGGTCAGAATGGAAAATATTGGAGCACTGCATATCACAACATGGAAAATGAGATTCATTATGTGGAAGATCAGTCAAAGAAAGCCATCCCATGTAGACTTTAAAAGTGATGTCAGACTGATTTGTTCATACCTCTAGTTTATCAAGGGTCATGCCACTGATAAAGAATAAATCCTGAGAAAACAATACCAAAACAAAATTCATCATCTTAAGAACAACAATTAAAAAGTTGTAGTGCTGAGTTTCAGTGAGAAAAATAGCACTGATGGATCATATGAGAACTACGTCTACATGGGATCTCTACTGCCATTACTCTTTATCTAACATCAAAGACATGAAAAAGAACAGAATATACCGGCTTCTATTTCTGTGTCATCATAATTTCTCTAATTTGAACCAATCTGGAGAAATCTCGACAGCCTGTCTAGGCCCAAACAGGCTGTCATTCTCGTATGTCTCAATACTATCATTCATGATTGGTGTTGTAACTCTTTGCAGAACTGAACAATAAGAGATAGAAAGATACATAGGTATGTACCACCTTTGTATAATACCAGAAATGGGATTTTTCACTTAATACCAGAAATATAATCCATCTTTAACATCAATGACAGGAATAACATAGACAAACATATACATGTATGTAGATGCCAATCCACTGACAATCACACCTAACATGGTGAGAGTAAATGTTCTGTCAATATCTGTGACTTTAAAAATATAGACCTCAACAATGGAAGAACTAAATATCTAATATGTGACCTTCGCCTTTATTACTTCAACACTGTTGTCCAAATGTCATGTAGTATCATTTAGAAATGAGACATTGATAAGCTCCTCCCCACTGCATCATGCTAGGCTACAGTCCCAAAGAAAAGTCAGGGATGCAAAGGATCCTGTTGAGTCAGCTTAGGTCACCAGTAAGGACCTGAAAGTTGCCTTTGTTCTGCCTGCCTTATAAAGACTGTGGCTTTGCTTCTCCAGCACAGACTTGGGAGCAACTCCAGAGCCTCCTCCAAGATGCTGGTGGTCCTACTGACAGCGGCCTTGTTGGCCCTGAGCTCGGTTCAGAGCTCAAATGAAGGTACAGAGGAGGGGAAAGGGTGGTACAGTGACATGGGACTTGGACAGATGTTTAGGACTGGGAGGAAAGGAAAAGAATGAACAAGAACCTGAGGCAACGAATCAGGAGAATAAGTATTAGAATATTTACATTACCATTTTCCCTCTAGAACTTAGACTTTACTTACAGTATAATTTAAGTGCATAGACTTGCAAAAAAGTAACGTGAGTGCATTTGGGGAAAGACCTTTTTGGTGGTAGGTGATGGAGGGCAGTATGCTACAGTTGACAGTAGGAAACACAGGTGTTAAGTTGTTATGAGAAGCAGAGGTGAGTGATGCTAGTATTGTCCAATGTATCCCTGACTTTTCTTTGGGACTGTAGCCTAGCATGATGCAGTGGGGAGGAGCTTATCGATGTTTCATTTCTAAATGATACTACATGACATTTGGACAACAGTGTTGAAGTGATAAAGGCAAAGGTCACATATTAGATATTCAGTTCTACCATTGTTTGAGGTCTATCATTTTTAAAGTCACAGATATTTCTTTGTAGAGTACAAAGAAAAATAAAAGAAGTAAACATATAAAAGAGGTGTTTTGAGAAAAGGAAAAAGATAATAAATTTGAAACTCTATTTAAAATGGGCTTTAAATACCAGGGAATAATTGCATTTGAAAATAATTCTGTCTTTAAAGAACAACAAAAAAAACATTTCAGTGCATATGTGTGTATGCATATATACATATATACACAGAGAGAGAGGGAGAGAGAGAGAGACAGAGACAGAGACAGAGACAGAGAGACAGAGAGAGAATGCTCACAAGCTTATTCACATTCCAGTCAGAGGACAACTATTGGCAGAAAGATTTCTCTTTCTACTATGTGATTCCAGGAACTGGATTCAGGTCATCCGGCAAGTACTTTTTTCCACTGAGAAATCTTTCTGGACCTATTTCTCTCTTTTAATGTCTCACAGGCAATACTCATTGTCCTATACATAGGATTTAAAGCAGTATGTATTCTTGTTTCAATGCATATAATGCCTGTGGATGTATCATATAGGAAGTGAAATTCAGGAAGAAGAGCATAAAGAAGGTAAACCTGGGATGTTGAAATTCCCAGAAGTGAAATGAAGAATAACAGTAAGGTTTGACAGATCTAATAAGGAACAAAAGAGTGGTTACTACTGATCACAGAAACCCTTCTGGCAGCATTATCGGCAATCTTACCAAAGAATGACATTCTGTTTAGTGGATGTGAAGCTGGGGTTGAAAGTCCTCCTCACTGGGAAGCCTGCATTTGTCCTAATTAACTTTCAACTTATTTTGTGCTTATTTCCAGAGATCATCTATGAAGATTCTTTTTCGCCACTTGGTAAAGCCAGATTCATCCTCTATGGAACTTCCAGGCAACCTTTACTTTTCTCAGTATTTGGCTCTGTAAAGTCTCAGTATCATTTTGTTATTTTATGAAATTAATGTGTGAAATCTTCCCCTGAGATATATAGGAAAAATTCCCAACATTGACTCTAGTAGTACCTAGAGCAGGACTATACCTCGGAGAAGAAGAAAGCCAGGTTTTATAAAAGAAACATTTTGTCTCTTTTACAGACTGAAGCAATGTCTTGCATATGAGGGGCATATTGAGTGTCCTCGTTTTAATTCCACCATGACACTATGGGATGTTCAAAGAATTCTTCTTGCACCAGTAACTCCAAGTAGAATTATCTGCTTACTCACTAGATATGGAATTACACAGTCTCATACTCTCCCATTTCTTTTAATGTAATTTTTTCACTCAGCTCTGTAGCCACAGCTAATACATAAAAAGATACTGCATAAAAAATGCAGTGAGACATCTTTTTCATCTCTTGCCTACATTTCTTTCTTGTTCTCCACATTATTATAGGACCCTGAACACCATGATATGTTTAAGACTAGAGCATTGCTGTCACAATTTTGCTAATCTGCCAAGTTCTAACCAGCAACATTTACAAATCATTCTCTTTTCTACACTTCTGTCTGACAATTGTAAGGAACACAGTATCACATTTTATAAGCCAAACTAAAGAATAAACTTTGTCCTAAGACTGGAGACACAAGAAAGTTCATGTAATGAATTTAAAATTCAGTAAAATATGAACCAGGAACATAAAGTTGGGGATGGGGTGGTTTCTGGGGAGAAAGAGAAGGTGTGATCTCCTCTCCGTGGATTTCTACCCATGCAGAGGAAGAGCAGCAGGGCCCTGAACAACCTCATCAGAGACCACCACCTGGAGAATTTCCCCCAAAACCTTCTGCGTCTGATGAAGATGGTGATGATGACGGTGAAGAAGATGGGAATAAACCAGAGAAACCACCACAGCAAGGAGGTGAGCACCAAAAACCTCGCCCTCCTAGACCTGGAAACCAGGAAGGAGGCCCTCAGCAGGATCGCCCTCCTAAACCTGGAAACCATCATGGAGGCCCTCATCAGGGTCGTCCTCCTAAACCTGGAAACCAGCAAGGCCCACCCCAGCAGGAAGGCCAGCCCCAGAATCGCCCTCCTAAACCTGGAAACCAGCAAGGCCCACCCCAGCAGGAAGGCCAGCCCCAGAATCGCCCTCCTAAACCTGGAAACCAGGAACGCCCACCCCAGGAAGGAAGTGAGGAACAGACAAGTTCCCTATAGGCAACGTACAAGACAGATACCTTTAATGTCATTTCAATGGAACAATGATGTTGCAAATGTACCTTCAACACTCTAATAAAACAGTTAGCATGCAGTTACTGTTTTCTTTTTCTTCTTCTGAGCATGTGTGAATGAAATCTGGGGCATGTGGCCACATGCAAAGTGGTGATAGATCCATTCATTTACTTCCGGAAGGGGTCCCTGCTTCTCCCTTCCGAATCAACCAAGTATCAAACACTTCTGAAATGTATATGTGTTAAAAAAAAATACAGGAATAAACAATACCATAAATCACTGAAGTAAGAAAATATTTTTAGGCAAAAATCTTATCAGGAAAATACATACATTTATCTGAATTTAAGCCAATAGCCAAAATGAAGAGCCTGAACAGAGGGAAGAAAAAAACTTTCTTATTTTCTTTCTGTTTAATATTTTATTATCATAGTTTATTTCAACCTTTATATGATTTACTCATTTAATCCTTGATAATTGCATACATGTATGCATTGACAGAATCTGTCCACAAAACCCCGATCAATTTCCCCAGACATTTCCCACATGGTCTTCAATATCCTTTCTTCAAATCTATAACTATACATGTCTATACTATGCTATATAATCAAATATACTGCCTACTGGATAGGCATCTATCCTATTGATAGATGACAAAATACTCAAGTAATGTAATATCACCTCAATGTCAACATGGAGCCTAAAAATGTCACCTAAAGTCTGTGCTGTACACAACTGTGTCATGGAGTACTTGTTTGACTTGCTTGAGCCCTGGACTCAAACTCCAGCATATAAATATATAAATAAATCATTTGGCCTGTGAAAAGTTTCTTAAAATTTTAAGGAAACTACTTATGTTTATGGTTTCAGGTTAATACTCCCACAAAATTTTGTGGTTTTGAACAGGTCAAGTGAGCATCCACTGTTCTCTGAAGTCCATTTAACAGCAAAACTCTGTCAGCACATAGATTTGCTACTCTCCCTATAGTTGAGATAACATGCCTGACAGAAAGCAATTGAAGGGTGCCATATTATGTCGCGTTTCACATTCATAACATACATTATGATCAAATCAGGTGGCATTAATTGGGGGTAACATTTTTATGTTTTCTTTATTTTATGTGAATGGGTTTGCCTTTGTGCAAGAATGTGTCTCTCATCATGTAGTACCTATAGAGAACAGAAGAGAATCCCCTGGAACTAGAGATGTTAAGAGGTATGGCTCACCACATGGCTGTGCAGAACTACACCCAGGTCCTAGGAAGAACTACAAATACTTTTAACTGCTGATTCATCTTGGCAGCCCCAGTGAAATAGTAACTGTTAACATCAGTTCTTCGCAGTAGATTGAATATTTTCAGCACACAAATACATATACAAACTGTGTCATATTTAGGGAATATTCTCATTTTTTAAGGCCCCAGGATACCTTCCTATCTGCAAGTAGCATCAAGGCATAAATGAAGGACATGCTTATCCTGGCCTCTGATTAAAGGCTATTGTTTGACTTGAAGGAAAATATACTGTGTATCTAAGTGATTAAGGGGATGGTCCAGAAAAGATAACATTTGTCATCCCAAAACTACTTCACATAGAGACAGTGATGTATTCCCTACAATATTCACTCCGGATGGTTTCTTCTTGTTCCATCCATTTGCCTGGGAATTTCAAGATTTCATTGTTTTTTCCACTGAGTAGTACTCCATTGTGTAAATGGAGCCATTATAGGTTTAAAGGGAAATCTGGCACTAGGGAAATCTCCAAGGATCCACAACAATGACCCCAACTAAGAGTCTAAGCAATAGTGGAGAGGCTACCTTAATGGCCTTCCTTAAATTAATGACTTCCTTAAATGCCATTCTAGAGCCTTCACCCAGTAGCTGATAGGAGCAGAAGCAGAGATCCACGGCTAAACACTGAGCTAAACTCCTAGAATCCAGTTGTAGAGATGGAGGAGTGATGAGCAAAGGGGTCAAGACCATGCTGGGGAAACCCACAGAAACAGCTGATTGAGCAAGTGGAAGTACAGGGACCCCAGTCTGACAGCTGGGGAACCAGATTAGGATCCAACCAGACCCCCTGAACATGGGTGTCGGTTGGAAGGCCAGGGCAGTCTATGGGTCTCTGGCAGTGGAACTGGTATTTATCCTTAGTGTAGGGACTTTGGGAGCCCATTCCCTATGATGGGATACTCTCTCAGCCTAGATACATGGGAGAGAACATAGGTCCTGCCCCAAATGATGTAACAGGTTTTGATGATCCCCATGGGAGGCCTCACGCTCCCTGGGGAGTGGATGTGGATGGGACGGAGTGGGAGGCATGGGGGGAAGAGAAGGAGAGGGAACTGGAATTGGTATGTAAAATAAGATTGTTTAATTTAAATAAAATAAACAAATAAACAAAATCAGAAACAAAAATGTGGAGTAAAGTAATATTAAAAAGCCACATAAAGATGGAAAGCATGTGGATACTTTCTATTATTGTGTTGTCTTTGAATTTTTTTGACTGCTGGGGAAGGGACAATAGCTTCATAGAGACATTTGATTACAAATGCTGATGGATTAATCCAACCTATATATTTTGAAAATGTCTTGACTTCAAACTCTTCCTTGCCTTAAGCTCCCACTTATGACTCTATAATAATAGCCCTTTAAACTCATCCATCTGTTCTCGATCAATTTTATTCCTTGAATTCATAAGACAAAACTCCACAAGCCAATACACAGATAGAGTTTTTGTGTGATTGGGTTTCCAGCACCTTAACTGCAGAGTTAAAGGCCATCAGCATCTAGAAAAAAAACAATCTGTGACTCTCAAGACAACACCACTTTCCTGCACCTGTGAACCAGGCTTCTGCTTATGACCTTTTCCTTACTCCATAGTCTTGAGCTATGTTTTTAGTTGTAGCACTGACTCTAACCCACAGAAGAGATGAACATAGATAAGAGAAAATGCCTGGTTTTCTGACAGGTTTTGTGAGTTACCTTTCTTGATTGGTTAAACTCACCTCTATGCCTAAAGGGCAAATCTTTATCTGCCTTGCAGAATTCCTCTGACAGGGACCAACTCTCTCTCACAGACTAGTTAAATAATACAGGGTTGGGGGTCATTGAGGATGTTCCCATCTTAGAAAACCAAGAACTGGAATGCAGAATCCTGAATGTCACTAAATCCTTGAGCTACTACAACTCAATGCTTTCATCAAAGGAACAAACTGAAATGACAATGGACAGAGTCTAAAACAGGAATCACTTTAATTAAGCCCCAGAATGGAAAAGTAGTATAAAGACTGTCATCTAGTCCTCATTCTCCAAAAGAGAAAATTCTGGGAGGTTAAAAGAGTCCCATGATAGGCAGAGTTCTTGTCTCTGATCCACAGATATTCGGGCTGAGGCTTACACTAACTTTACCTTGAAATCAGCCTCAGCCCTACCACTAGTATTGATTCTACAAACTAATCTTGCATGTGAAAAGCAGTGATTGGTAAATGAAGAGGTTGCATTACAGTTGCATTCCCTCTGAATTTGAAATGCCACATTAAAAGAGAAAGCACTATTGTCCCTCCTTAAAGTGCAACACGAAGACTAAAAGGATGGCCACAAAGATTGAACCAGGTGTAAGTAGCAGGGTTTGTTCAGGAAACATGGGAAGGCTATATCCATTAGATTAATCTTCTTTTCTTCTTCCTACATTTTATAATCTACTCTGTTATAGGGTTTTTGGTTTAAAAAGTGAGTTTGGATCTCTCTCTAGCCCTGGGTGGGAAAATGGCATTCGAATCAGCCTAGAAAAGCATATGATCACTATCTAGTTGGAGGATTTCTGCTTGTGGCCAAGGACATATAATTGTTCCTCCTTTAATAACTTCTACACAGAAAGAGTCTGCCTGAAAACAAGAACCTACACAGATACAAAAGCAAAATAATCACTGCTGAACAAATAATTTTCTTCCCTGAGTCAAGGAGGAAAGTTAATAATTTGTGGAAGTTAACAATCCAAGCAATGATGTGTTAGTGGTTTGATATACTAAAGAGAGGTAGGGAAGCTTTTTGGTTATCTCTCATAGCAACATTTGAAATCTACCCCCTTCCCACATTGTAATGCCATGCCATGCTCTCCTTTTATTCATGACAAGTGTCAGTTCCTCTTTATAAAGCATCAAGGAGAAACAAAAGCAACTGAGTTAACACAAGGCATACTAGTAATATCTCCCCTTGAAGGGAAACTCATTCTCAAAAATCAATTACATAAACATTTATTAACCCTATGTTGAATGGAATGCAGCTTTTAAAAAACAAAGGCCTCCAATCCCATAAGATTTGAATTAATTCCTTGCAGACTAGATAAATGCCTACCGCTTCTCTTCAGCCGTGTGTATCTATTGCATCTTTGAAGTCTTTAGTGTTGTGATAGATATCTTAAAATGTTCAGCCTTCATAAGGAGCTGTGGGAGTGAACTTCATGGAGATTCTGATTCACTTTCTAAATTACCAAGTAAAGTGAGGAAAACACAAACAGAAAGTGCTTCTGATAGTGTTCAGTCAGTAAAGTCAATCTCATGCATTTGAATCCAAATTCAGGTGCCCAGCACTGAAATAACAGTTGAGTGCAGCAATGTATCTGTAACTGACCCCAGAGCTGGGGAGGGAAGGTGATTAAAGCCAGGCAAATTCCTGTTCTCAGGAGCAAGTCCAGTCAAACTGATAAGCCACAGTTCAGCCACAGACCTGCTCCTATTAACCTGCTAAGTGGACACAATATTAAATCAACTCCCAGTGACTTATCATTACACCCACAAAATTATCTATAATTTGCTGTTGATAATGATCAATACAAGGACATACACCAATGTTCAGATGATAAGACTGCAGAATATTCAGTAGTAAATGGGACATACATACCCTCACTCCTCTTCTCCAAAGGCTTACAGATCATTGTGGAAAGAGAGCTGTAATAGTGTAAGGACCAGAGGCCAGGGGGATGACTATAAGGAAACAGTATCTTCTGAAAACAAAAGGGCAGCTGTACATAGCAATTGACAGCAAATGTTGTGCCAGCATTTACAAGACTTGTCCAAGCCAGATGAAGTCTTGGATGGAGAGGAGAGTTGGACACCAAGTCATATTGGCAAATTTTGGCAACTAGGAGAGTAAGATGATAGAGATTTAGTTAAAATCTACATTTGGTGGCAGTGACAGGAGGCAGATCTGGCCAGATGTCAGGCACCAGTAACTTCAGAGCCTCTGTTACTGACTGAAACAGCAGTAGATTCAGATGCAGTCACTGTTATGATGGAAAAACATGAGTCAGATCCATGAGTGGAGGGCCACATATCCAGGAATTTTTGTGCAGTACAAATTGGCCTTAATGAAGAAAAATAAATGAAGATGGGTAGGAAGGGAAAGGGGAGTGTATCTGGGAGGAGTTGTGGGGGAGAGTAAAATATAATCACTCATCATATCAAATACTCACAGAGCTCATAAAGTATTTTTGAATATTGAAAAATATGATGTGGGAACAAACTGCCAAATATGCCAAGTAACAACCTCAGGCTTGCATATGCATAAACACAAAATGCATGAACACTCATGCATGTACCTGTCCAAATTATTAAATTACAATAGAAAAATATTTGGATTCCATTTGCCTCTTAACATGCCTCTGAGGTATTTGTTTATTTGGATTAACAGGCATGACAATGCCCACTTTATTTCAATAATTTATTTATTTTACTTTTGTTTCCCTCCACTCGTGTGTGTGTGTGTGTGTGTGTGTGTGTGTGTGTGTGTGTGTGTGTGTGTGTGTGTGTTGGGCAATTGAAGTTATACATATGTGGAGGTCAGAGAAGAGAATAACATAGTACATAGAACATCAGTTCTCTTCTTCTTTCACATGGGTTCCTAGCATCTAACTCAGGTGTTCATGTTTTCACAGCAAGTGCCTCTACCTACCAGCCTACTCTCCATTTCTTGTGTATAAATTCATTAGGTCCAACTGACTCATAGTCTTGCCTCTATGACTTTACTACAGTGTTGGAATGAAAGCTGCAATTGAGCTATAATAAACTCAGACTTTTCTAATTTTCTATTGCCAATAGGAAAAGAGATAAAGACAACGAGAGAGAGAGAGAGAGAGAGAGAGAGAGAGAGAGAGAGATCATAAAAGCTATGAAGGATTTATGAGGTCAGAAATAACCTCAAAAGATGAACCCCATCTTCTCTCACTAAGCACCATTGCCATGAACATGGGATACATTCCATCTGGAAATGACACCTTCCTTCCCTCTCCTGGTAGCTTATCATCAACAGCTAAAACAGCCAGTTTTGATATTACTTTATTTCAAGTAGTATAGAGTTTCAAAAAACCCAAGAGAGAGACTCCTGATGCAACTCTGGAGGTTTCGATGGAGTTCTATGGCTGATAATTTCGAAAATCTGTAATCTTATTTTCCTCTATCTCTCAGGTAAGCTTCAAGTACCGGGCTAGGAAATGATTCCTAGAAAGAAAGGAAGAAAAAATGTTGAAACAACTCATGGTAGAGGCTTCCAGTACCCTATGTCAATTTGTTACTGGATATGCACTCAGTTGAGCTGTGGAGAGAGAAGGAGCTGCAAATATAACACTGTTCAAAGATATAGTGTCTAAGGTCAGCATCGTTAAAGATTTGCTCTAATTCTCTGCCAGTATATTGAAGCCTGTATCTGAAATGGCACTAAATATCTGAGAAGTTATAAGTGATGGCAGTGAACAAAAGTACAAGTACACATTGAGCCAGCTCATCCTTGAATGATGCTTGTGGTCGATTAGGAATTTCAATAAAGAGATGAGTTTCCTTTATCTCTAAATGTCTAGGGTGCTGTGGAGAAAGTGACTAGAGGCTTCCAATGCACCTGTGGCAACAGCGTTCCCTCCTAACTTTCAAAACACTGTGCACAGACTAACCTCTTAGAAGGGAAAATGACTACAAAGAAGCTCAATGTGGAGGATTCTATGACAGTTTCTTCCCACACACACTAGATATTCAGTCAAGCACTTAAGCTGGAAAAGTGTTCTCTGTCCAAAAGAATGGTTTTGGTTAATTGGCATGTCAGCTGGACGAGAAGTTTAAAAAATAAGCCAGGGAACCCCAGCCTGTGCCTATCTTGAAAGTATTTCTAGGACAAAATTCCCTCAAAGGCCAAATATTCAGAAAAGATACAATCATATTCACCTATATCTGTTCTTTCAATCATGGGCTCTTTGGACAAGACAAAATTAGCATGTGAAGAAATATTCAACTTTATAATCTTCATATCAGAAATAAAATAGCTAGGGACAGTATTCTCCTCTTAAAAACACACATTTCTCAGTTAATTGACAATTTTCTTACCTATATAACACTTCTTCCATGTTCAGGTAAACGTGTAAGGAGATAACTAAGTTCTCATAGGTCAGAAACAGGGATCCGGCACATGCACAGACATGACCAGATTGCCTCAGGCATGAAGATACTTCTGCCTCATGTATTCACACTGGGAAAGTTTGTTGATATGTGTGAGGAAAGAAAGCACAGGAGCATTGCTTTTACTGGCAAAAGTAGACCAGGGAAGTATTGCTGCATTGTACTAATAAGATCCACACTACAACAAAGACTTTTGTTTGTTGCTTATATAAAAATTGAAGATGGGACACAGCATGCCAGAATAAGTATCTCTATTCCTGCTGCCTTTAGTTTGGGGTATAGAACTTCAAACTTCTTTTAGCACCATGTCTGCCTGCGTGCTGCCATGCTTTCCACCAACCTGTAAGCAAGCCCCAATTAACTGCTTTCCTTAGAGCTGTCATGGGCATGATGTCTCTTTACAGAAAAAGAACTTTGAGGAAGACACAAGGTGACAGATTTTCCAGATAGAGCACCATTAGAACCCATTGACAGGTGGCTTCTTGGGCAAATGTTCTGGGGAAGGAATATTGTTTTCTTCAAAATTGAAATTAGCTTTGCTAAAATTTATTACACATTGAGATCAAAGCCATAAATATTTCCCATACACTAGCTATCATAAGACAATCCTTACACAGAAGCAAAGATCATCATTGTGAAAAAGGGAAACCTTACCTGAGATCTCACTGGTTTCTCCCAGAAGGCTGGCACTTGCTGTCCCCAGTTCAGTAGCAGGCAATGGAAAAATAAACAAAATATAAGACAGGTATTGACACAAGTTGAACATAGAATACAGCACTGAGGAAGAATAAGCTTTGCTCCATAAATGCCTCCATAAATCACCTCATCATTTCCCAGAAGCCTATGTATTCTTCTTGTTCTTGATTGGCATTTCAGGAACAATGAATATCAACTCACCAGAAACCTCTTCATTAACTGTAAACTTTTCGATGTTGTATGTTTCTAGTGGGTCTCTGTCAGAAACTTGTTGGCTGTCTCTGGGTGATTTCCACAAGTCATAAGTAGATGCTTCTAGGTCAAGAGTAGATTCTTGTATCTCATGAGTAGACGATTGTAGGTTGAGAATGGATACTTGTTGGTCAAGAGTGTGTACTTGTGGCTCTTGAGTATGTGTTTGTGTGTCAATAGTAGAAACTTGCAGCTCATGAGTAGAAGCTTGTAGGTCAAGAGTGGATGTTGGTCCATCACTCATATATTCTAGTGAAATCAGATAGGAAAAACATGACTGTTCAAGTCTCCAGTGAATATGTCTCTGTCATCTCTTTATGGAAAAGCAAGGAACATCAAGTGGCTAGTAACTGTTGAGGAGTATGCTCAGCTTCCTCACCAGGCTTCTCTGGGGAATCAGTTAACAAAAGAGCAATCTTATTGTGCTTGATCTTAACCTGTCTATCATTCAAAATGGAACCGAAGAAAACTCCACAACCCACCTGATAACACTTGTAGGTTTTTGAAAGCTTCAAATGAAACTAACATTGGCTAAAAAGCAAGAATGGATGTTCCTATGCATAAGCAATGGTAGATTAAACCCAAAAATTCTCCATGAATTTCATTATTGAACAGCATATGCTATAGACCCCAGTTCTAAAACATTCCACGTAATACCCAGCCCTCGTGTCTTATGATTTCTTATCATCGTAAGCCTCATATGCATGAGTATTTTCTCTCAATAAAAAAGGTTAGGTCTTCCAGGGCTATGCAGAAGAGATGAGAGTTGCTGAGGCAGGAAAGGACAACTTTGAAAAAGTCCATGATATCCCCCCTCCCCTCTCTCTCTCTCTCTCTCTCTCTCTCTCTCTCTCTCTCTCTCTCTCACACACACACACACACACACACACACACACACACACACACACACGTCTTAAACCTTCTTCCCCAAAGTAATTAAAGTGTGTACATACCTGAAGTTGGATTGGGAAAAGAAACTGCCATGGCACACAATGCAGAGAGGATCAGGACCTTGCAGAACATTCTGCCACTGCCTCTGATGCTGTGAGGACCTCGTAGCTTGTTAGCAAGCAAAGGGCAGAATACCAGGGAGAACTTTGCTGGGCTTTTAAATACCTGTCCACTCTTTCTACTGCTGCGGGTAGAAGACTGTGTGTATGTTGTACATATTGCATAAAAGAAAACTACCCTCATGGAGTTCAAAGAATGTTCCAGGATGGAAGATTATGAAAGAGGAAGATAAAAGCAACAAAATGCTAGGCAGAAAAGTCTGATATAGTCTGTTGTGAAATCTGAACTCCAAACACTTGTGTACCAACCATTCCCAGCTCCATGGTCAGCAGCACTGAATGGCTTGGATGAAATTCCCTTTTCATCTTTCCAAAAGACAACCAACACTACATCTTGCCAACTAGACTTTCCTGAGCCCCCAAAGTAGTTGTGTGTAATATAACAAAGTCTTATAGTCCACACTGAAAGACCCCCGAAGAGGTACTTTCGTAGAGGGAGACCCGCACCCAGGAATCAGCGAGACCACGAACTTGGATGCAAAACCGCAAGAGGCTTTATTGGAGATATGGGTACCCGGGCGACTTAGCTTCTGTGAGGCCAAGCGCGCCGAGCCAAGGGAAAGGGGTCCTTATATAGGGAAAAAGGCGCAAGCTAGGAGCAGGGATTCTATTGGATAATTCTAATGAGGCATTGTACAGAGCTATTCCCATTGGTCAATGTAAATGAGGTGCTATACAGGGTTATTCAAATGAGGCAAAGTACAGAGTTATTCAAATGAGGTTAAACACAGAGTCTTTCAAATGAGGTGAAATACAGAATCATTTCTATTGGATGGTTCAAATGAGACACAGAGCCATTCCAGATCAGCATATTCTCAAGGTCTGGTGTCTGGTACAACAGACTCTGACCTTGGGGGCGGAGACCTTGGGACGGAGTGTTTCTCATCGGGCGGGGGCTCAGGGGCAGGGCTCCAGGCCGGCTCACTTGGTGTTTGTTCTCGTGCCGGCCCACCTGGTGCTCGCCCTCGTGCCGGCCCACCTGGTGCTCGCCCTCGTGCCGGCCCACCTGGTGCTCGTTCTCGGGCCGGGCGGGCTAAGGGGCAGCGGGGGAAGTGGAGGCCGGCTGGGGGATGGGGATCGGGGAAGCCGCCTACCAGAGGAGAAGGCAAACTTGAGAAAGAAAGGGCTAAGGGGCAGGGGTCTTTCAACACCATAATGAGGATATTGACTCAAAAAGAACATCTACAAATTCTCCCTGGCTGGTCTATGTAGGAAAAGTGAACAGTTCTCTTAGGAATAACAGCAACATCTAGCATTGTATTATGTAATTCCACAGCCTTACTTGCCCTGTGATTATTTTTAATTAATTTTTATTTAAATTAAAAATAATCTTATTTTACATACCAATCCCAGTTCCCTCTCCCTCCTGTTCTCCTGCTCCCCCCGCCACCATCTCCCCATCCCCGCTCCCATCCACTCCTCAGGGAGGGTGAAGCCTCCCATAGGGGATCATCAAAGTCTGTCACTTCATTTGAGGCAGGAACAAGGACCTCCCAATATATATATATATATATATATATATATATATATATATATTCCTCCATGGGGAATGGGCTCCAAAAGCCTGTTCATGAACTAGAGATAAATACTGGTTCCACTGTCAGTGGCCCCATAAACTTCCCAACCCCCAGCCCAACTGACACCACATTGAAGGGCCTTGGTTTGGTCTTATGCAGGTTTCCCAGCTGTCAGTCTGCAGTCGATGAGCTCCCACTTGCTCATGTCAGCTGTTTCTATAGGTTTCCCCAACATGTTCTTGACCCCTTTGCTCATTACTCCTCCCTCTCTACAACTAGATTCCAGGAATTTGGCTCAGTGCTTATCTGTGGGTGTCTGCTTCTGCTTGCATCAGCTACTAGATGAAGGCTCTATGATAGCATTTAAGGTAGTTATCAATCTCATTATGAGGGAAGGACATTTAAGGTACTCTCTTCACTATTGCTTATATTCTTAATTGGGGTTATCTTTGTGGATCCCTGGAGATTTCTCTAGTGCCAGGTTTCTCATTAAGCCCATAATGTCTCCCTCTATTAAGGTATCTCTTTGATTGTTCTCACCTGGTCATCCCCCAACTTGATCTTCCTGATCTCACACGTTCTCTTCTCCCCTCCCATTCTCCCCTCCTCTGTCTTCTACCTCCCTCCCCCATCCCCCCATGCTCTCAATTTACTCAGGAGATCTTGTCCCTTTCCTCTTCTGGGGTGTGGGGGGGGGGGTTCCATGAATGTCTCTCTTAGGGTCCTTCTTGTTTCCTACAATTTGGAAAAGAAGCCAAACTTCCACTATTTGCTGATGATATGATAGTTTACATAAATGACCAGCAAAATTCTATCAGGGAACTCCTTCATCTGATAAACAACTCAGTAAAGTGGCAGGATACAACATTAACTCAAAAAAAAAAAAGCACCCCTACTATATATAGATGAAAAACAGCCTGAGAAAGAAATCGGAGAAACCTCACCCTTCACAATAGCCACAAACAACATAAAATATCTTGGGGTAACTCTAACCAAACAAGTGAAAACCTTTATTTCAAAAACTTTAAGTCTTTAAAGAAGGTAATTAAAGAAGATACCAGAAAATGGAAAGATCTCCCATGCTCTTGGATAGGTAGGATCAACATAGTAAAAATGGCAAAAGTAATCTACAGATTCAATGCAATCCCCATCAAAATCCCAGCACAATTCTTCACAGACCTTGAAAGAACAATACTCAAGTATATATGGAAAAACAAAAAACCCAGGATAGCCAAAACAGTCCTGTACAATAAAGGAACTTCTAGAATCATCACCATCCCTGACTGAAAACTCCACTATAGAGCTATAGTAATTAAAACAGTTTGGTATTGACACACTCACAGACAGATAGATCAATGGAATCAAATTGAAGACCCTGATATTAATTCACACACCTATGAACACCTGGTTTTTAAGAAGAAGGTAAAATTATATAACGGAAAAAAGAAAACATCTTCAACAAATGCTGGCATAACTGGATGCTGACATGTAGAAGACTGCAGATAGACCCTGTGGTTCTTAACAGTAGTCTAGCAGCAGATATCAAATGACTTTCCCTATGACAAACCTGGAGACTAGAAGGTTAAGTCCAGATTCACCAGGGATACCCACTCTCTGAATGTTGTCAGGACCCAAGGCTACACCTTAGAAGGTAGGCTTGACTCCTGCTCATGATGACCCTCATCCTCCACAGCCAGTGTCAAGCTAAAAAGAGTTGCATCACTCTGATTCTCAGCCATGGAAGAGATACAACAAAGTTATGGGAAAACACCAGGTATGAGGGTAGCCTGCATGAGTCAGGGTTCTTGCTGAATTAAGTAAACTCTGTATCTAGAGATTAGATCTTTAGTCAGTTTGCACAAGATTCATCAAAGGGATCAACTTTCATTCTTAGGTACTTATATAGTTGTGGGATCACAGGTCACTGACTGTGTAACTTGCCCACATAATCAACACTTTGAAAACCAAGAATTGGAATCCAGGGCCCTGACTGTTCCCAACTCCGGTGGCTCCATTGCCTTCATCAAAGAAATCAACTGAAAATAACAGGAGACAGATATTAGAGCAGGAGTTGGTTTATTCATGTTTAATCAGACTGGGGAAAGTGAGGTAAAAACTGGCCTTTCTCAAATATTTTCTTCCGTTTTTCAATGAAAGGGGCTTCAGAGTTGGGAAGGTTAGAAGTTGGTGAGTAGATTAGAACAGGATCATTCCGGTGCTTGGTAGAAATCTTTGTCTCTGACTTGTTCATTAACCTACAGATGCAGGAGGATGAGGCTTGCTCTGTGTTTTTGTAGAATACAACCTCTAGGACCCACAGCCAGAGATCCTGTTAACTTTAATTTTATAAGGGAAAGCCAGTAACATGATGGAAAATGAGGGAAGCATCTAGGTGCCTTGCCTTAGAATTTTATGTATCATGTGAACAGAGAAGAATTACATTCATTAATCTTTAAAATTTTAAATGTATCCTAAAAGGATGGTTATAGGGTAGACCTAAAGGAGAAAGGTGGAAGTGGCAGGGCTTTATTGAAGTCCCTCCAAGGCCCTTTTCTCTGAGTAAAGCATAGATATGTTTATAATTTGTGTTTATTATCTGTCCTTTTTAAATATGTAATATGCTGTTACATAACCACTGTTCAAAAGAAAGGGAATGTGGCCCATCTCTGGTGATGAATGGTAGTAGTACATTCTAATGTGCTCTGTGATCATCAGATTGCTGCCTTCTTGGAGGCTTTCTGGAACATATCAAAGTCACCCCTTTTAGATTTAATCCAAGGTTCTTTCCAATCACCTGAACAGAAATTGCTCATCAGGAATGTCACATCAATTTCCAAAATACTGTAAAGCCAACATGTAGGCTGGCTCAATGACCATTGTTTTCTTACATTCCCTGAGAATGTAATGCTCTGCATTGGTCTTTTGGCCATTGTCCACACTCGCCCTGGAGAGTATCCCACTTTATATTGCAATAAACTCAGCATCTCTACCATGCTGTGTGCATCTTGTCCAAATTCACCTGACAGAGATCACAAGGACCAGGTTCCAAGTGAGGGCAAGTATAACATCCCACTATTTTGGGTTTCTTTACTTACAAGTTCACAGGTGGTCCATAATTCTTAGTAACCTCAGGGTTGACAATATTATTAAATCTCCCCATAACCAACTTTCCCATAAACACAGATGAAATGAACAGTGAGTTTCTGAAGAGCAAAGATAACAAATAGGATTTCACACGCTTCTCTTTCATTTAACTCAGCTTCTTTGATTAAATGAAACTAATTTGAGATACATATTTGAGTTCGTTGAAAATATCTGCCTGAAAAATAAGTTTTTAACTTATTTAAGCATTTTAACTAATCAGAAAATGATTTTTCAGCTCCATCAGAATAGAATTTAACTGATGTAAATTAAAATAATATATCATAGTAGATTGAGTAGATAATGCATTATATATTAGCCCCATATTATAGATATTATTTTATTTCACATACATTTCATGAAAGTGATTTGATATATCGTACATGTATGCTCATATATTTATACAAATACATGGTATTACCATAAACATTACATATTTGTATATGAGTACATATATTTAATTCATAAGGGCAATTTAAATATTTTAGGTTTGAAAATAAATTCTCCAATAAGAATAAATATGATGAACGGTAAGTTGAAATTTTGATGCAAAATTTAAAATACATATATGAACAAAATAACACCATTTAAAATCTCAAGTCTTAGTAACTAGTTCCTTGTATAAAACGTGCCTTTTAGTATTAACAATAAATCATAAGGTGCCAAAGAAACTTATCTGTCTTTTAAAATGCAGTTAACAGAATTAAATGTTGTGATGTTAGTCTTTCAATCAATCATCCATTATCATTAAAATTTTAAAATAAAGATACAGAAAATGTGGGCAATTCCATGTTTTCTTGCAGTTTTTAGCTGTCTCTTAGTACAGAAACCAGTAGCTATTCCTCAAAGGAAACAAAATTCATTTGCAAACAAATGGATTCAGTTCTTTTAAAAATGTATTTACTAAAAGCAAGTACAAATGAAAATTAAGAAAAAATCATGGCAAATAAAATAAACAGAATTATACAATCCCAGAAAAAGCTTTAAATTATGAGCAAGCAAAATAAAACTAAGATCAATTCTCAAAGAATTTTTCATGTAAATGCAAAAAGGGTTTATTGTTAATATTAGCTAAGTGTTAGCAGTTTGATGAATTATCAGTACTATTATTTGTGCAATAGTACAGAAAAATCAAATTAGTAAAACACAAGCTAAAAAAGAATATCTTAAACATTGTAGGTACAAAAAAAGAAACAGGAAGAGAAATAAACTAAATTATTTGGAGAGATGAGTGTTATCTTGCAATCTGTCAAAGAAAAGAAAACCAAAATGGCAGACAGTGCATGACTAAAAGAAATAGTAAGCTTGGAATGAATGCAACAGTATGAGTCCAGCCCTGGCCATCTGAGCAGGTGATCGGAGTATTCTACAAGTTCTTTTACTTCAACAGCTCTTCAGGTATAGCCCAGCCCAGATGTGTAGTGATATGTTATTTATAGTTTATAACAGCTTTCATCAGGTTTCAGAAATGAAAGGCATCCTCAATCTATAGAGATCAGACAGAATGGAAACACACCTTTAATCCCAGCAGCCAGAAGCTAGGAGGTGGTGGCACACACCTTTAATCCTAGAACTCAGGATTAAAATGTAGATGGATCTCTGTGAGTCCAAAGCCACCCAGATCTACACAAGATTGAATGAGTCTAAAAGATAATTACAGCTCACAGCATTAGAGGGGTATAAAAGTCAGGGGCAAGTATTCAGAGAGGTACTAAATCTCCAGCCACACTAAGGGGGAGGTTACAGTCTGAGGCTTGGTGAGATCTCATGGAGACAGGATCAGCCCATTCAGCCTGAGTAGAGATAACAAACTGCTTGGCTTTTCAGATATTCAGTTTGAAGTTTGAACCCCAATATCAGTCTCTGGGACATTTAATTCTTCGCATTACACAGCTGTATCCATCAATAACTTTCATGGAGATTAGTTCTTTGGTAGTCTTTTTGGTGGTACTTTTCCATGGTCTTAATTTTTCCCAATATTTCTGGTACTATATATGCAAGTGAAAATTATGGGCAAGATTTAGACATGCAGACAATTCTATCTTTAATTTACTTCTTTTGGTTAATGTAGTAAAAAAAAAAGTTTGTCCTATTTTCTACAAAGATTTTAGAAATTGAGAACTCACCAAATCTCTTCATGAGTCATGAGTCATGAATAGCGTGTCTGTGTGCTACAAATACTATAAACATCCTTCCATAAATTATTGGTCTTTAATTGTTTATAAGTAATAGTTTTGTAGAATTGTTTTGTAATTATGTAGGATTAATTTACAGTTTCATAGTTCAGACATTTTTGATTATATTTTTAGACTGTTTTCATATTTAATTATGTAATAATATTTTCCATTTTTCTTTTTCTCTCTCTGTGTGTGTGTGTGTTACAAGTGAAAATCTTTTATTCCTGCACAAGTCTTGTTATTTGGTGCAGCCTGCTATCAAAGTTGTGATTCCTTCCACCTAAACCAGCTGAGTTTGGGGATTATAAGCATAAACCAGAATGTTTGCTCAGGCAGACATTTAATCCAATTCATACTTATTCAAAATATTTTGTGAGGTTAGCAAATGGAGGCTGTGGTGATATCTTGCTTGTACAAATAAAGCCTGTCTGAAGGTCAGAGAATGGAGCTTGCCACTAGTTTACTAACCATAGGGCTCTGGAGGTCTAGACAGACAGACAAGAAGTGAGCTAGCTGGGCAGAAACAGGATATAATCAGGGAGACACAGGAACTCCATCTCTTGTCTGCTGAGACACTAAGGAAGTAAGGTGTGGCTAAGGCTTGCTCCTTCTCTCTGATCTCTCAGCATTTTCCTTTATATCTGACTCTGGGTTTTTATTGCTTAAACCAATTAAGAACTCCATTTACAGGAGGCAACAAGGCAAAGAGTTCAAGGCCATCCTCCAGTGCATAGCCAGTTCAAGCCGAGCCAAAGCTATGTGAAACCTTTTCTTTAAAACAACAAAAAGTAGACATTGTAACCAGTACCCTCTCTAACTCAGAATGAAAGATTTTATTTACAATTAATGGAGCTAGCTTTGGGGCATACCTTCTAGAACATAAGTTAACCAACTACTTCATCCTGGAGCAACTGGAGCCTCACACTTAAGACATCCTTGTTCCACCTATTGCAATGTGTTCAGGTTAAGGGAGCGAAATTTTTCAACTTAGAATATATATTAGACCAAGACAGGACATGGACTAAAGGAAAAGCCTTGGAGATATAAACATAATTTTCAAAATTTCCTTGTTTTTTTTAACGAAATTTTACTGAGATTTTTTTAAACAAAATCATAGCAGGGATGGTAGCCGGTTTGTAGTGGAGATTTCCCCTATATAGCAAAGCTCAGAGCCCAAGGCAGTAAGAGGAGACTCATAAATGCTGCTTAATGTATCTCAACTATACAAAGCCAAAGCTTCAGCCAACTGGAGGATCTGGCAATATTTCACCTCAGGAGGCAGAATCAACTTTTGGTTGTATCTTGTTACTCTGAAGTCTTATAAGAAAAAAACAATTAATATACTTGCTAAACCAGATCATAGAATCTCTTTATTTGCATATCAGCAAACACACCTGCCTTCAGTAAGTGTTATAAATTTAGCTCCATGAATTATCAACCTGATGCAAAGGTGTTGTTACTTAGAAGTGGCTTTTATGAAGCCTCCAATGTTTTTTTTTGTCAGAACTGGATTTTCTCTTTGGTGTGAAGCACTCCAGTGTGAAACCATACATTGAACAATTAATATCTGTTTGATTTTCCAAAAGTCTTCTAGAAACCTGTTTATTCACTGTGACAGATTAAAAAATAGAACAGCTGGATTTTGCTTCCACTAATATGGCAAGTACGTTTGGAAAAGTTTTAATGACTTGAACTTTCAATATCAACAGCAAGATTTGTGGGAAATGGGTTCATTGGGTTAGTGATGGGTGCTGACTGGATCAAAAGCAAGACTATCCCCTTTCTTTAATTTATCCTCCCATGTTTAGCCTTCTCCAGAATCAGTGTGATATGCATAGTCTTTGAAAACAACAATCAAATAGTATACCCAGAAATACTAGCAAGGCATCTGATCACGGAGGTAGTCGGTGAATTAATCAGAAAGTCAGCAACTCCTCAGCGTCTTCTGTTTCTTTAAGCTACTCCAATTTTCCCATCCTTCTTTCTCTGGCTGAATCAGAGAAAGAACAAAGCTTTTCATGCCATTCTAGTGAGGTTCTTAGACTCTATTTTTCAGTTCTTGAGACCCTGTTTGTTTTATTTCGGTAACTATCTACAAATTGGAGGAAACTCTAGTGGGAAAACAGATGTGTACAAAAGCCAGTACTTTGGCCATTGTATTTTCCCTAACTTGAGAATACCCATGCCTCTGCTGGTATTGCTCATTTCATTCCTTGTTAATCTATTTCCTGTGGAGACACACCAAGTAGATGAAGCACTATTCTCGAGATTTTGGAGACCTCAACACAGAATTCATGTGAGGGCCTAGAATGCTGTAGCTTCCTTCATTTTCCTCTTAACTGTGCACTATTTGGACACTCTTGATAATTTGGTTCTACTGCACAAGGAGGAACCTCACAAGTGTGATCATCACTGAGCTGGTGATGCTGCTTTATCCTATCATCCACCCTATGAACTTGATTCTCAGAAGCAAAAAACTGAAGCAGAGGTCTCGACAGCTGCCAAGGCAGACTAAACAGTACCTCAAGAGAATATAATCTTCAAAAGTGTGGAGAAAGGTGAGGGCAAAGATTTGTGCTCCATGAAGAAGAGGCTTCCTGGAGGCTTTTAAGGAGATAATTCATCCTCTGAAACTTCCACCATTACTGTCACCAACTTATGCCAAGGATTTTTTTTTAAAAAGGTTTATTTATTTATTATGTATACAGTGTTCTGCCTGCTTGTATACCTGCAGACCATAAGAGGTCACCAGATCTTATTACAAATGGCTGTGAGTCACCATGTGGTTGCTAGGAATTGAATTCAGGACCTCTGGAAGAACAGGCAGTACTCTTAACCTCTGAGCCATCTCTCCAGCCCTGCCAAGGATTTTTAAATACATCCATAAACACTAGCATTTCTATAAGTCAAAAAATTCTGCAGACTGTGAAGCATCCTAAGAAATTTGTCATAATTAATGCAACTTAGTTATCACAAAATTTACTTGAATATCTGTTTTTGTTAATGTTTTCAATAGTGATTATACTAAGACTCGTGATAGCTTAGTGACTTCTCTGTTAACATGCAAGCTTTGGGACTCAAATTCATACTTTTGATTTAAAAATTAAGTGTAGGCAAAGAAGAATGAATTATACTTTCCTTGTGAGCTGCAAACTATTATTAATAACAGCAAAATAATTAGTTGAATAATTTCATATATCTACTTCATGGAGATTTTTATTAAGGATTTAAGCTTTTTGTAGTTTTATTATTATTTTATGCTTATTTGTGATTTCTTTTAGGAAAGGGAATTGGCAATTTCTTTGGTTCTTATTGTTGCTTATTTGTTTTTTTTATCAAGATTGTATATGTGTGTACTTTGCCTACAGATATGTATGTGCACTATATATAGGCCCAATGCTCATGATGACCAGAAGAGGCTCTTTGTAAGCAGCAAGATGGCTCTTAACCTCTGAGCCATCTTTCAAGCCCCCATTGGTTAGATTGTTTTTTGAGAAAGAGTCTTATTTTTATAGCCAAGATTACCACAAACTCATGAATGTTGTGATTTCAACTGTCAACCTGACATAACCCAGAATCACCTGATAACAAAATCTCAGCAAGGAAGTATATAGATCAGGATCCTCTGTGGGCATGTTGATGAGAGATTGTCCTGATGGTTAACAGGTATATGAAAACCAAAGCCATTGTGAGTGTCACCAGTACCCAGGCTACATTTCCTGAACAATGTAAGATAGAGAGCAAGCTGTAAGTTGGAATTTTAAGCCAAATAAAACTTCAAATGAGGCTTCTTTCCTGTGTTTTTTTTTGTTTGGGGGTTCATGTGTTTATCTATTTAATGTATTTTGTTAAGGGTGTTGTCCCAGCAATATAAATGAAACTAAAGCACCAAACAAACTGTATGAAGATTATGGTGCATGCATCCGAGTTCTTTAAATGAGCAGTAGATTTCCCAAAGCAAAATAGATTAATTATCAAAGAAGCATTATATATTGGTGTGGAGGAAATTTATCCCATGGGGATATATTTGGAGAGAAACTGTATTATATTTATTCTTTCCTTTGACATACATATCTGAGAGGATCATGAGAAAAAAGAAAACAGATAAGAAAGAAACAGAGGGTCCCTTTAGAATTGCAAGTGACAAAATTATTTGCTTGTCTGTATTTCTAGCTGTCAATATTGCTCACAGCTCTTCTAGCTTGAGAACACAAGGATGACCAAAATCCATGACAGGTTTTAAATAAGTTGATTGAGCCACTTAATCTTTCAGGGAGAGGTTTCAGGCCTGATTTCAAAATTTACACTGTGGGTTTGTTGAGGGCACTGGAAATATATAGCAAGTGATAACTAGTGTTCAGGTGTCAACCCACCAGAGGAATGACTCTGTGTAGGAGGAGAATCCTATCCAGGCAAGGCCTTTGTGGAGCCACCAACGCTGGAAACTATTGCTCTTGTCTAAAATTTCTCATGTGCAAAAGCAGCTTTGGTGTCTCCAAAATATCTGCATTACAGTGTGTTATCTCATGTGATGTATATATGTAATCTCGTGATTATATCTCAATCTTATGGGCACATACTTCCATAGATGGTCAGGAAGATGACTTCTCATTAAGCTGTATAATTTTGAGATATAAAAAAATCTAGGATATTTTTCATAACTAGATCTATTGTCCATGAGGACTATAAGACCCTTAAAAGCCTGCTTTGTTCCTTTTACTCAGACTATATCAGAAAGCAACAATTTATCCTCAGTCTAAGACAAGCTACACACAATTAGTTCATTTTTACTTCAAAACCAGTTCAAACCAGGTTAAATATTTCTGTAAAGGGATCTTAAGTTAAAAACTTTACAGTTATGCACAAGGTCAGAGTTGCAGGTGTCTAACAAAGTTATTAACACATGCCTAAAAAAATGCCTGTTCCTTGATTGGCAGGTCCAGCTAATAAAAGAACTATGTTGTGCATCTTGTCTCATCAGGCCCTATACCCCCAGCCTCTGGTCACCAGAAACTCTTGAAACTTTGTGTTGCCATGGTAAACTGTTTGGCCCTTATTCTTACCTGAGGAATGTGCTATAAGCAATGAAATGTGACTCCTAAAATTTTTTATTGCCTTAAGCCTCCCGTAAAAAAAAAAAATGTTTTAAGCTAGGTTAACAGAAAAATAGAGAAAATTGAAACAGAGGAAATCTAGAAAGAATTAGAACTTAGAAGAAAATTAGAGGGCAAAAAAATAGGCAGAAGAATAAAGAACATGACTCAAACAGCACGTGTGTGAGTTATTTTGTAACCCCTTAGATTAGAAACATCCTAAATCCCTTTTGCTATACTGTGGCTTCTGACCTGAACCCTGAGGCGGTCTTGGGAACTGAACTCACAAGTTACCATTATGGATTGAGAGAAAAAAGTAAAAGAAAAACAGCAGAAGTCTAAAAATGTTTGTTTGCATTTAAAAGTATTCTCTATTCTACAGATAGCAAAGGAAAAATGTAGTTTCAAAGGAGATTCACTATAGAAAATAGAGATGATATTATAATATGTTCTAAATCATCTCCATCAAATTCAAGAACATAAATTTTAAAAATTGAAAGATAGAAGATGATATAATGAAAATGAAATTATAAGAAGGTAATTTTGTAGAATAGAAAGTTCTGGTGGCTCTTTCAGAGGAGCAGCAGATGGTAGGTGGCTACAGGGGTCAGCCTACCAGGAGGCTACTCCCTAATGGGTGAATCACAAATAGGCAAGGCCCCAAGACCACAGACTCCAAAATGCCTTCTGCTTCTGTTGTACCTTCACATATTTGCTGTTGCCATCTTTCTCTAAAATCTGGCATTTTGTGATTTGGTGTGGGGAGATCCCTACTGCCTGTAGTATAGTGTTTATTTCATGGAAACATCCCATTCTACTGGTCATTTTTACCTTTGGATTATTATGAAGATGATTTCTTCCTAAGCTGTACTGTCTAATTGATAATAATCATGTAGTTTAAATAGAATTTTCATGATAAAAAAAAAAAAACAAGGAAGTTTCACACAGCTACAACACATGAGTTTCTATTGAGAAGCAGTAGACTGTGGCTTAGGTTAGTGATTAAGAAAAACAATTGAGTCCCAGTAGCCCAGCTAGTTTAAATTCTTTTAACCAATGTTTGGAGATGTGTTCACAGGCTTTAGAGTCCATCACAGCTGAAACAGAGCTTTGAAAATAACTTTAAGTTAGATTAAGATATTTTTGTCAAATAACTTTGAGATGACATACCCAAGAAGACAATCTAAAGTTTTAGAAAGTCAGACAATTGAATGAGGAATTCGTTAAGGTCAGGGAACGAGAACAAAGCAGGCCAATTATCATTAGCTGATATGACTTTCTTGCTAGGATTGGACCAAAGATGATAATTATTTCCTTATACCCATGTTTGCCCTCAATCTTCTGATATAAATCTGTTGATGAGTAGGTATGCATTCTAAAGATTCAAAGTAGAACTGACTGATCCGTTTTCATATATAAAAGTTTAGGTATGTAATTCCGTTAAGATTTCTTATAAGATTACCTTTCAAGATAAGTAATAAAGTAATTGCTCCCCTTTTTCTTAGCTACAAAATGCAGCCTTCCAGTAAAAGATCTAACTGAGAAGAATATCTTGCTTGCCTACATGGTTAATCTATAACAAGTTGCTTGATTATGAATGCATGTGGGTTCTTAGGATAATTTGCTTTTAACTTGTAATACAGGAAATGTTTGATCATATAAGGGATATGGAAAACGTGCTGCTTTTTTTTACTTGTATTTACTTGTATTAATTGATAAACAGATGTAACCACATTGAAATTTTTATGTTGCCTGAAAGATTTTGCTAGGATATGTAAGCTATAAGGAAAAGAATAAAGATAGTGTTAAAATGGGTTAGAAGAAAAACATTAAAATAAACATAGAGTTAGAAAGAAAACATCAAAACTGAGAAAAGAAAATCATCACGGAAATAAGGGAAAGCAAAAGAAGAATAAAGAAAAGCTATGAAGGAAATCATCAAGAGAATGTGTGTCTTTTTGTCTAACTACCTCAGATAATGTTGAAAAGTCTTCCTATGTGATTCCCTCTGAGCCCTGTGCGGGAGGCTTAGCCCCTTGTAGGGAAACCTGTAGCCATGCCTGCTTAGGGGCTGGCTACAGGTCTGCCTGACCTCGCCTGCGAGGGAGTGGTCAGGGTGATGTAGAGTAAGAGTTTGAGTTGGCTGAGTTTCGCTTTCAGTTTTCACCCCTTTTCGGCTTGCGTACAGACTGATGCCACACCAGCTGGCTAGGTCGCTCTGTAAGTAAGGCTTTTCCCTATTAAATACCCTTATATTTCTACTTGGCTCTGTATTGGTAATTTCCCACTATAGCCCCTAGGCAGTGGTAGGAAAATAAACAAAAGCCCCAAACCAGATTTCAGAATTCACTAAATATATCATACACTATATTAATGAAAACATTGTGGATCAAAGTCCAAAAAAATGCTCATTTGTGAGATTAATTAAAACTAATAGAGAATTATAGAATATTTGATGACAATTAAGAACCAACCATTTGATTTGTGGAAATTTCTTAATATAGAAAAAGAGTAAAAAAAAATATATTGACTAGTTGACAACCAAAAAAAATTCTTGTAATCTTATTTTATATCCTCCCAAATTCTTACTTTCAATAAATATTTAATTATGCATTCTTTGCTAATGTAGTAGTCAATGATGTAGTAGTCAACTAACTTAAACATATATTTGTATATTTAAAAATATACGTAGTCTTGATTCCAATGTATTATTTATTACAATAAATATTTGATGATTAAAATCTTCATTGAATGACTACTTTTTTCAACTTAATATTTTTATTGATTTTTTTAGGAATTTCACATCATGCACCCCAATCATTCTTCCCAGTTCTCCCAGGTCTTTCCCCAAGGCTTGTGATCCCCCCTCACCTGCCGCCAAAAAAAAAAAGAGAGATAGACAAGAATTAAATAAAGGAAAAAAGTTCAATTTCGTGCCCACTTTTCACTGGCGCATAGTCAAACTTCCAGTAGCCAGGCTTTTAAAAAACTGAGTTCTTCCCACCTCCACTCCTTCGAAAAGCCGTTAATTGTGGAGTGCTACAATTCCTCATCCATATCAAAGTTTTAAGAGTTCTTTTCAATGGCTTTCTGTCTACGCTATTACTATTTTGGGGAGTGAGGTTATGCCGTGAGTAGGGGTTATCACAGAAGCTGTCAATTACCCTCTTTCTCAACTGTGAGTCAGCGGTCCTTTATACCAACATAAACATAGCTTCCATGCCCTTTACAGTGCCAAGCAGCATGAATCCTTACAGTTTTTGGCTGTAGTACAGACCATGAGCATCCACAGCGCACTGGTCTCTGGTAGCGTGTCTCTGGTGGTAGTATAGACCATGAACATTAACATAACTCTCTGTTGACACATAGGCCAGAGACAACACCATAGCCCTTTGTGATGGCATAGACCAAAGACATCAGCATGGCCTCTCAGATAACATGGCTACAAAGAATTTGCAGCCACAGCTCCATACAATAAACAATTCTCTAGTTACATGCTCCCATAATACAGAGGCTAAGAAACTCCTGCCATACACAATTGAAAGCACCCTAAACATAAATTATTAAACTATCAAAAGCTATGCATTCAATTCATTAAGCAATCATAATATGCTAAATTTTATTGACATGAGATGATAAATATACATTTTTCCATGAGGAAAAGAAAAACATATTACGTAGCAATATGTTTTTACCACACAAAGTACATGTAAATGCCAGAAGAAATTCACAGAAAATAAGTTGACAACAGGTGTTAAATAAATAAATAAAACTTCTAGTGATGCATTTGGTTTTTGTATAGACTCTGGTTTTTTTAGCTACATAAAAATATTCCTTTCCAAAGTAGCTTCCAGCTGCCTGAGATTTAGTTACCATAAAAGCCTTAACTACTTTCCATAACATTTTGGTTCCTTGTTAAATGGAAATTCTCTGGGTCTAAATAGTTGACATTTACATCTTAGTTTGGATAAGAGTGGATAGGAGTGATTTGTCTTTCAAAAATGGTAAAGGAAATATAAGGATGATGGAAAAGATACTAAAATGCAACAGAAAACAAAAAACAAGATATTCACATTAATGATCATTAAATACTGAGATTATTGTTAAAGATGTAGCATTTACATATCTCCCTTATTCCCATATGAGAACATTGCCATAAAATTAAAATTTGATCATTATTGCAAAATGATTTAAAAGGAGATGGTTTCCAAGTTATATTTATAATATACATACTATATGTATATATAATATATACTGAATGAAGTATATATAGTGTGTGTGTGTGTGTGTAATGAAGTTTACACAAATAAAGGTCATATTCAGTAGAGACCGTGATTCATTATACATACCATGAACTTACCCTACAAAACTTTTCATATCACCAAAATTGAGGGGGCAGGGTATACATTACTTGAGAAGCTTCGATAAAGCACTGCCTGAAACTCATATAGACTATATGAAAAAGAATCACATCACATTCTAGATAGAGTGTTTTCCATCTATGACTCTTAGAGTTTCAATCTTCCCTAGGGAATAACAAAACCATTGTCAGTGCACCTACGTCTTTTTTGCATTTTGTGTCTTGCTAGAGAGAGAAGGCTTTTACTAAACCACTGACCAAAACAATCCATTCCTGTTGTTTTGCTAATACCTTTGTGAATATGATGCCATTTGTGGATCAAGAACAGCCAGAAATATGTCATGGATCTGCTAGCTGTCTTCATTGGGCCACTGTCTACTGAAGTAGAATCAGACCAAAAAAAAAAAAAAAAAAAAAAAAAGCTATATACATTAACAAAACGATTTAGCAAAATACCTCACACAATAAAAGAAGCATGACTAGATAGTAACTGAACTCTGTTGGAAAACATTGTAAAAATCTTTCCCCATTTGGAAAAGGTGAGTAGAAGCATAAAGAGCCTAGGAAATTCCTTAACATAGACTATATTTTAAATTATGAAACATTGAATAAATATACACACAGAAAACAAAAAACCACAAATGAACAAAACCACCAAAGAAGACTCAAGTATTAAATATATAGGAGAAACCATGTCTGGTGGCTTAAACATAATTGCAGAATAGTGCAAATTCTTCATAAACTGTGCTTTTAATGAAATACAATACATGGGTGAATTTTTGAAAAAAATTACAACAAAGATTAAAGCATATTTGAAAAAATAAACATGAGAAGATTAATATTGTGTTTAAGATTTTTCCACCAAGCCTTCTTCCACATTTCTCTGTCTTTGTCTCTATCTCTTTCTCTCATTGTCTCTGTCTCTCTCTGTGTCTCTCATTGTCTCTGTCTCTATCTGTCTCTTTATCATTAAGCTCATTAGAAGGAAGTTTTATTGCTGAAACTTTCATGTGTACTAAAACTACATGTGAATTCTTCATGTGTGTAACATAGGCCAGATGGAGTTGTCTGAAGGTGATGCTCAAGTCTTCTATACACAAACACATGTTTACCCACTTGTTTAATACATCTCTATGAATCCACAAGGATGACCCAACTAAGAATCTATAGTGGAGAGGATACCTTAACTGCCATCCCCCTATAATGAGATTGATGACTATCTTAAATGCCATCATAGAGCCTTCATCCAGTAGCTGATAGAAGCAGAAGCAGAGATTCCCAGCTAAGCACTGAGCCTAACTCCTAGAATTCTGTTGTAGAGAGGGAGGAGTGATGAGCAAAGGGGTCAAGACCAGGCTGGGGGAAAACCACAGAAACAGTTGGCCTGAACTGGTGGGAACTCACTGACTCCAGACTGACAGCTAGGGAACCTGCATAAGAACAAACCAGGCTCCCTAATGTGGGTGACAGCTGGGGTCGTGGGAAGTCTATGGGGGTCACTAGCAGTGAAACCAGTATTTATTTCTGGTGCATGAAATGGCTTTTTGGAGCTCATTCCCTATGGAGGGTTCTCAGCTTAGATACAGCAGTGGGAAGCTGGGTCCTACCCCAAATGATGTGACAGACTTTGATGATCCAACATTGGAGGCCTTACCCTCCCTGAGGAGTGGATGGGAGGGTGGATGGAGATATGGTGGGGGGGATGGGAGCAAAGGAGGGAGAGAGAACTGGGATTGGTTTGTAAAATAAGATTGCTATTTTTTAAATAAAAAAATAAGTCACTATGAAAGAGTGTTTTAGTCCAAATCTGTAATTATACAACAAAGTAAGTTAGAACAGTTAATTTTCAAATAATTACACAGCTTCTACACAGCTCTGAGCATGCCAAGTCCAAGCTCAAAACACCTGCAGGTCTGTAATTCTCATGGCTGCTCTCTGCTCTCAGGTGACAATCCTCTGTCTCTTTGTGCTCTTTCCTGAAACTTCACCCCACATCAGTTCATACATAGCTAGATCACAAGACACTTTATTTTAAACATAACTTTTAACTGCATTTTTATAAGATCAGTTGAATGTTATAAATTAAACCCTTGAGAAAATAAAGACATACTTCAAGGCATACATTTTATCCAATACAATGCAACCAAAAAAACTAATAAAACTGGGTCAATGAATGCTAAAATAAATATACAACTAAAAAGTTCTCAAGAGTGCAAACACAATCAGAAAAATAATACATACATACTTTATTTTTCAAAACAGTTCTGAAAAGATTTCAATTAGTGGAAGTAACACTAGGAAGTATTTAGAAGACAAGTATACATGAAATGTAAAAGTTATTGTGTTATTTTGTGATATTATATACAATCAGAGACCTATTCTATTATTATGAGACAGATACAGTATAGATGGAGGTAAACTCAGTGTAACACTGTTGTGTGATAATCCTTCTATACGCTGTGAATATGTATTACTCTCATTGGTTAATAAAAAAAGTGGTTTGGCCTATAACAAGGCAAGATAAAGTTAGGCGAGGCAATCAAACTGAGGACTGGGATTAAGAATAGTGGAGTCAGGAAAGACAAGACAGCCACAGGAGAAGCAAGATGCTAGAGGAGAGATAAAGCCATGAGCCATGTGGCAATATATAGATTAGTAAAAGTGGGCTAACTTAAAAGGAAGAGCTAGTTAGTAAAATGCCTGACCTATTGGCTGAGCATTTTGCAACTAATATAAGCATCTGAGAGTTTATCTGGAACTGGACAGTCGGAACAAAAAACTCTGTCTACACGTGGTGCCCAATGTGGGGCACTTACATCCACATAAAGCCTAAAAGCTTTAAAAAATGGACACAAAAATGGAGTCAGACATGGCTTCTGGTAGCTGTGTTATCTCAGATGGTCTCTGTTTGTTGGTGGCTAACAGAGGCATGGCTCTTTCAAGAGAGTGCTTCATGGCTTGATGCTAACAGCAAAATCAGGGGAAGGAGCCAGCCACCAGTACTCCATGTACTTTAGGTTGTGTTTGCTTTGGTGGGAAATGCCAGAGAAAAGCATCTTCCATTAAAGTTTTAAAAAATTAATGTAGTTACCATAGCTAAATATATGGAGATTAAGGTGGACGTATATACCTTCATTTTCATTATTAAATTTCCCCAATTAAGTATTTGATGGTGTTTTGTAATAGCTTGATCCTGTGGGTAGTAAGTGATTTTGATAACAAGAATAATATTCCATGAGCTGAAAATTCTTTAAAGCATTTGCAGAAAGAGTTTGATGGCAACAGGGAGCCCTACCATTTCTATGATACTGAGAAGCCTCTGGGCCAGAGATACCCTGGAGGACATGGGTTCTGTCCTAACTACTGAAGATAGAGTTTTCTTTGATGACTTTCAGGTCAATGAAAAGGCTGGTTTGACAAATCCCAATCCTATGCACAAGTTGCACCCCCAATTCTAAGGGCCACTGTCCCTCAGTAACCCATCACAGTCAAGCTTTCTAGCCTATTCCATTGACATATCTCTTGAATCAGGACATCTGGGTGGAAGCGTGGCTTACAAATGAACCCAAGCTGTCATCTTAAAGAAATTAGTTGCAGAACAGCTAAATATAGGGCACATAGAACCCACCACAAGTATACATAATGCCCCCATATTTATTAATCCCAGGAAAATGGGATGCTACTACCTCCTTCAAGATCTTCATGCAGTTAATGATCAAATGGAAAAAATGGGGTCCACACAACCAGGCCTCCCCCACTCTAGTGCTATTCCTCCATCTTATTATGTTTTAGTTTTAGATACTAAGGATTTGTTTCCTCCCCTTTTCTTTAAAGAATACCCAGTTCCTCTGGGTGAACCCTATCTCGTTCCAGGAAATGGTTGCAGTATTCACAGGGACTATTGACAATCACTTGCCAAAAGACAAGATCTTAGCAGTGCTCTCTACACTTACAATAAAGATACAGCACCATGCAGACCCCTCCTGCACTCCCATCCCTCACGACACCCTAGCCTTCTCAGATTACAGTGTTCTTATCTAGCATCCTGGCTCCAAAGATATTACATATGTTATCCCTAAACCTGGTTTTGTTCGATTACATGAGCAAAACATTGGCCCTCCTCAAGGTTCTAGTGGAGTGCCAGATTGAGCCCATTTTTTTCTGACAGCCAGTACACTGTTCAGGCAGTTCATGTGCTGGCTTTTTCTTGAGTCAAAGACCCACTGACCCCATGACTAGCATTATGCTGTTCATAAAGATGGCTTAAATCAGAGGACCCAGCCCTGGTACCTATCACGAATTACATCTCACTTAAAATTACACAGAATATTGACTCAAGGAAATTATGTCACGGACACCATCATATTAACAGCCAATGTGATCTCTAGAGCAAGCCAGAGCTCTTCACTGGCACTTCCATCTGTGTCCACAGAAGTTTCGTAGACTTCCTCCAAAATTACCAGTTGTCCTGGGTATGTGCCACTTGTGCCCCTCTTGCTCACTTAGGACTATTTCAATGTGCAGGAATTAATCCCCAGGGCTTGTTACCTACTGCCGTCTGGCAGATGGATGTTACGCACTATGTTCCCTTTGGCAGCCTCAAATATGTTCGTGTATTAATAAATAACCTGTTCCTTCTTTAATTATGCCCCCACCCTTTCTTGGGAGAAAGCTGTCAATGCCATCAAGGCCCTTAAGTCAGCCATGGTAGTTATAGGGGTACCTTGGGCACTTAAGACTGAAAATGGCGCTGCCTATGCCTCTCAACAGTTCAGTGACTTTCTGGGGTCCCATACCACTGGCATCCCCTGTAATCCACAGGGACAAGCATTGTGGAGTGGACCAACAGAGCTCTTAAGTAACTGTTGGCTAAGACTGTCTCACCAGAGGCAAGGAGCCATTCTAGGGTGGGGTTAACACGGCCTGAGCAAAAAAACTCTGGCTCCCGCTGAATGCCCATGTAATAAATAAAAAGGGGTAGATATGTAGGAAGTAAAGGCCTGCCAGGCTGAGAGATGAGCCATCCTAGAGTCTGCCTGGTGCTGTCAGAGGTCCCGATCATGCCTAGCCAATGAGGGGTGACCACATAATGTCAACAGATTGGAATGCCTGAGTGCTGGGAGGGTGCATGAGGTCCAGCCTATGATAACTAAATGAGTCCCCTGTTTTTCCTTTTGCCTGATTCCCGGTGTCTGTGCTGTGGATGTGCCCTCTCACCTTAGTAAAGGTGTGACACCTTCCGTGGTATTCATTTTGCTTAGGGTACATTTGCTTTCCTTGTACTCTTTTGGCCTTCACATAATTGATTTATGTTTTTTCCCTGTGGCTATGAATAAAGTTGGTGTAGTGACCATTTTCATCATATTAATTCTCCTTATCATGAGCATGGGACATCTTTCCTTCTCCTAGTGTCTATTTTATTTATGTTTTCAGTGTCTTCAAGTTTTCATTGTAGATGTCCTTTATTTCCTTGGTTATGTTTATTTCTAATTTTCTGTGTGTGGCTTTGGGTGGTGTGTGTGTGTGTGTGTGTGTGTGTGTGTGTGTGTGTGTGTGTGTGTGTGTTTAGAGCTGTTATGAATGGGGTTGTTTCGCTCAGCTCTTCTACAATTTGGTTGTTGTTCTTTTTGTTTGTTATTTTTCATCCTACCAATTTGTTGATCAGCTCTAACATGTGTCTTTTATGGTGGGTTTTATTTAGAATCTGTTTTATGAAGAATTGTACCATCTGAAATAGGGATACCAAGAATTCTTCTTTTCCTATTTGTATCCCTTTATTCTCTTTTCTCATTGCTTTAGGTGAGACTTCAAGAACACTTTGAGTTTCTCTCCATTTAAGTTTGTATTGGCTTGTCAACTTGTATTGAAATATATAATATTTCATATATAATTTCATATGAAATTATATATATGTATATATCATTCATGGAGGGTAGGGGCAGGGTCGGGGGATGTCTGATCAGAGGATCTGGCCTGGCATCCCATAGCCATGCCTGCCTGAGATGCTCCACTGTTGGTGCCCATCTGTAGCCCAATCACATTTTTGCCTTCTTGCAACTGATCATCGGAGAAGTTCCAGGGGTTTTCCTTGGACTTCTTAGGAAACCAGTTGGGATCCCCAGAGAGAAGCCCATCATCCCTGGCTACTGCCAGCCCACCCAGGTTCATTAGTGTCCGCTGCACACAAGCCATGTTCTTTCCTTCCCCGAGATCCACAGTTTGGAAGAAGTCAGTGGTGTTAATGCCATAACGCTCAGCGGCCTGCAGGAACTGAGAGATCTGCTCCATCTGCTTGAAGGCCATTGTGGAGACCTGGATCTTCTTAACTGGGACCTGCCCCTCAGGGTATAGTGAATTGATGAGCTCACACAGCACCATGCCATCCTTGAGTCAGTTCTGGAAGTTCTCACACCCAAGCTGGGGCCAGTCACAGCCTTGCGGCACTGAGTGGTAATCCACTGGATCAGGATCTGCTCCAGGTCCCCATCATATTGCTTCTCAATCTTCTGTTGAGTCTCTCAGATCAGGCCGTATGCAGGTCCCCAGTTGGCCATTCTGACAGCTGTGGTGACAGTGAAGAACATCCAAGCTGAAGGGCAAGTGCTCATTTATGTCAGGGGCTGCAGTGCAGAGTCAATTACAACACATCTTACACTTTGGTTTAATCATCCACACTTGACCCTGATAGGCTGACATTGTAAAATTAAATAATTACTGCGTAAACTTGCAGCTTGTAGCAAGCTTCCTGTAAATTGTTTTTATTGTGTTTAGATATGTTTAGATGTCCCTTGTTTCCCTGATCTCTCCAAGACCTTTATCATGAAGGAGTGTTGGATTTTGTCAAAGGACTTTGCAGCACCTAATGAGGTTTTTATCTTTCAGTTTGTTTATATGGTAGATTACATTGACATATATCCATATATTGAACCAATCCTGTATCTCTGTGATGAAGCCTGCTTGGTCATATGGATTTTTTTCCAATTTTTTCTTGAATTTGGTTTGCCAGTATTTTATTGAGTATTTTTGTTTCAAAGTTCATGAGGGAGATTGGTCTGTAGTTCTCCTTTGTTGCATCTTTGTGTGGGTTGGGTATCAGGGTAACTGTAGCTTCATAAAAAGAGTTTGGTAATGTTCCTTCTGTTTCTATTATGTGAACAACTTGAGGAGAATTGGTAATATCCCTTCTTTGAAATTCTGCACTGAAACCATCTGGTCCTGGGGTTTTTTTGGGGGGGGGAGACTTTTAATGACTGGGGTGAAGGGGTCAGTAAAGGGGATGAGAACATGGGTGAATGGGATAGTCATAGGGGAGGGAGTGGAGAGGGTGCCTGAACTGGCCTTCCCCTGTAATCAGATTGGTGAATACCCCAACTATCATCATAGAGTCTACATCCAGTAATTGACAGAACCAAATGCAGAGATCCACAACCAAGCATCATGCTGAGCTCCAGGAATCCAAGTGAAGAGATGGAGAAGGAAATACATGAGCAAGGGTGGTCAAGGTCATGATGGAGAAATCTACAGAGGTTGCTGAGCCAAGATCATGGAAACTCATGAACTCTGGAATGACAGCTATGGAGTCAAATTAGGCCTTCAGTATGTAGGTGACAGTTGTGAAGCTTGGGCTATGGGTGGTCCCTGGCAGTAGGACCAGGATCTATCTCTGATGCATGAGCTAGCTTGTTGGAGTCCATTAACTTATGAAGGGATGCCATGCTCTGCCTTAGCACAGGAGGGAAGGGCTTGGTCTTAGCCCAATTTAATGTGCCAGACTTTGTCAATTCCCCATGGGAGCCCTTACCTTTTGGGAAGAGTGGATGGGGATGGGCTGAATGGGATGAGGGTTGGGGAGGGAGAACTTAGGTTGGAATGTAAAATGAAATTAAAAAATTAAACAACTCTGAGATACCATCTTACTCCTGTCAGAATGACTAAAATCCAAAACACCAATGATAACTTATGCTGGAGAGGATGTGGAGAAAGGGGAACACTCCTCCACTGCTGATGGGAGTGAAAACTTGTACAGCCACTTTGGAAATCAGTATGGCGATTCCTCAGGAAAATGGGAATCAGTCTACCACAAGATCCAGCAATTCCACTCTTAGGCATATACCCAAAAGAATGGCATTCATACAACAAGGACATATGTTCAACTATGTTCATAGCAGCACTATTTGTAATAGCCAGAAACTGGAAGCAACCTAGATGGCCCTCAACTGAAGAGCTCTTTTTTCTGAACTGGTCCTTGGTTCAGGTCAGCCTCTAGAGTCTTAGCTGGCACTCTAGGTAGCTATGTGTCACCATTCCAAGCTAATATTGATGGTTGGTATTTGGAACATATATATATATTTGTTAGAGAAAATGTGGTACATTACACAATGTAGTACTACTCAGTGGTGGAGTGGGGGAAAAAACAAAAACAAAGGAATCTTGAAATTCGCAAGCAAATGGATGGAACTAGAGGAAACCATTCTGAGTGAGGTAACCCAGTCACAATAAGACAAACATGGTATCCACTCACTCATATATGGATTTTACACATAGAGCAAAGGATTACCAGCCTACAATCCATACCACTAGAGAAGCTAGGCAACAAGGTGGACTCTAAGAGGGACATACATGGTACCCTGGAAAAGAGGAAAGAGACAAGATCTCCTGAACAAATTGGGAGCATGGAGGAGAGGAGAGGGAGTTAGGAGAATGAGAAGGGGAGAAGAGGAGGGGAGAGGAGGACATAAGGGAGCAGGAAGGTTGTATAGGGGGAAGAATATAGGAGAGCAAAATAAGAGATACCATCAGAGAGGGAGCCAACATAGGTTTAAAGAGAAATCAGGCACTAGGGAAATGTCCAGAGATCTACAAGAATGACACCAATTAGCCATCTAAGCATCAGCAGAGAGGCTACCTTAAATGCCCTCTCCTGATAATGAGATTGATGACTAACTTATATGCCATCCTATAGCCTTCATCCAGCAGCTGATAGAAGTAGAAGCAGATACACACAGCTAAACACTGAACTAAACTGGAATCCAGTTGCAGAGAAGAAGGAGTAATGAGCAAAGAGGTTCAGACCAGACTGGTGAAACCCACAGAAACAGACCTGAACAAGGTGGAGCTCTTGGCCCCCAGACTGATCACTGAGAAACCAGCATGGAACTGATCCAGACTCCATAAATGTGAGTGTCAGTGAGGAGGCCTCAGAAATCTGTGGGGCCTCGTGTAGTAGATCAGTACTTATCCCTAGCATAAGAATGGACTTTGGGAGCCCATTTCACATAGAGGGATACTCCCTCAACCTAGACACCTGGAGGAGGGCCTAGGCCCTACCCCAAAGGATATGACAGACTCTGAAGACCCCCCCCCATAAAAGGCCTCACTCTCCCTGGGGAGCAGAATGGTATGGGATAGGTAGGGTGTTAGTGTGGGGCAGGGGAGGAGGGGAGCAAGAGGGAACTGGGATTGACATGTAAAATAATCTTGTTTCTAATTTAAAGAAAAAGTAGAGAAAAAATTAAGTATTCCAATTTAAAAATAAGGTATAGATATTCCATCTACCAATATTCCCTCAGTGGCAAGAAGAGAGTTTGCTGTATTTGAGCACTTGGGTAATGCTTACTAAAGGAATGAAGATTATGGATGTTATCAAAATAAAATATGCTAACTGAAGGAATGATTTCTAAGACCCTTAATATCAAAAGTGACCACCATGAATCCAGTCATGAAAGCAATGACGTGATTGACAGTATTAAGACACAGTGGCTGCTCAGAGATATTTGTCAAAACCACCAAATCTATAGTTTAGCTCACAGTTTTACTTAAAATTATTGTTTTACAGACTAAATAGAAACACACATTTATTATTTCTATGTATTGTATTTCTTATATATTTAAACTTATGTATCTATATATTTAAACTATGTTTTTAAGAAAATCAAATTCTTTTTTCTTTCTTTTTTCATTCTAACTATAGTTATTATTTGTTTATTTGTTTTGCTCTTTTTTCTGAACTGGTCCTTCATTCACGTCAGCCTCTGGTGTCTTAGCTGACACTATAGATAGCTGTGTGCCACCATTCCAAGCTAATACTGATGGTTGGTATTTGGAAATATATAAAAAATGGTTTCTTTTATACATAGTATCTTGAAGCATATGCCTGAAATTTCTACTTCATAGCTGAGTTTTTCTATGCAAAATAGTCTTAGAGGATCAAATAAACTCCATGAAACAGAAACTTTGATTTGGTTACTAGCAAATCTCAAGCAGGCAGTAAGTCTGCTGACTTTGCAATGACTCACTAATTCCCACAGAAGCAACAACAAGGAAATCTATGGAGACATTTCTGATATAGCCACACACCTGTCCTGGGCATTTCTATGTCTTCAATGAATAAAGAGAGAAAAATCACTCCTCCATCAAGCAGCTGGAGCATTCTTAGGGATCTGCAGAGATGCTGAGTGCAGCAGAAGGCATCCTCCTTTTTATTGCCACTAGTGAGGCTGTGCTGGGTGTTTTAGGGAACGCATTCATTGCACTTGTGAACTGCATGGACTATGCCAGGAGCAAGAAGATCTCTAAGATTGGCTTCATTCTCACTGGCTTGGCAACTTCCAGGATTTGCCTTATGTGAATAATAACTTTTGATACATATGTAAAGTTATTCTCTATACCTACACTTACCTATGGCAACCTGTATGAATATGTCAGTTACCTATGGGTAACTATGAATCACTTGAGTGTCTGGTTTGCTACCAGCCTCAGCATCTTCTATTTCCTGAAGATAGCAAATTTTTCTCACTATGTATTTACCTGGCTGAAGAGGAGAGCTGATAGAGTTTTTATCATTCTGGTAGGATGCCTTTTTGTCTCATTGTGTATTGCTATTGCACAGATTGTGAAGATGATTAATGATATTAAAATGCAATACAGAAATGTCTCCTGGCAGGTTCACCTGGAGGTAAAGGATTTATTTATTAGCCATGGCATTTTTCAATTTGGCATTCTTTTCTTCTTTATGATAGCTGTTATTACATGTCTCCTGATAATCATTTCTCTTTGGAGACACAACAAGCAGATGCAATCGAATGTCTCAGGATTCCGAGACCTCAATACAGAAGCTCATATGAAAGCCATGAAAGTTTTAATTTCTTTTACCGTCCTCTTTATCTTGTATTTTGTAGGTTTGGTCATAGAAATGCTGTGCTTTTCGTTGCAAGAAGGAAAACAGCTATTAGTTCTCGGTGTGATAATTGTACTCATGTATCCATGCTGTCATTCATTTATTCTAATTCTAGCAAACAACCAGCTGAAGAAAGGTTCCTTGAAGTTTCTGCAGCAATTAAAGTGCTGTGACAAAGGAGAGCTCAGAGGCACGTAACACTGTGGCATGGGAATGAATGCCCTGGTATAATCTGGTGAGAAAATCCTTGAAGGCCTTTCTTGCACGCAGAGTTTGTAGTTGAAATATCAAATGCTATAATCTTCTGCAGCTGCTTTAACCATATCGCAGGGCTCTTTCTCTGGAGCAGGATTTTTATCCCACCTCAAAGTTCAACTGCTCAGTCAGTCTCTTGATGCTTTAGCTTCTTCACTCGCATTTGCCAGGGAAGAAACACTAGCCTTCAGACTCTTCTGTGTAAAGACTTTTGTGATGATTTGTCAAGTTGACTAGGTCAATGGAGGGTACACTTGTAATCCAGTTCTCGAGGCTGCAAGACACTGGCTTTGATCTGAATCTTGTGGTAAAATGACATATGCCTTCAACCCTGATCTGGAGGAGGGAAACCACACCTTTAATCTAGGCTACACTTTCAGTTGGAGCATATATAAGGACAATGGAGGAAAGAAGGGTTTGGTCTTTGCCTGCTTACCCTTGCCATATCAGCACATACATCTATTCACTGTCTTTGGAGCCTAATTCTTCTGAATTCCAACATATACAGAAGACCAGCTGAGACACCCAGCCTATGGGACTGAGCAACTACTAGATTCTTGGACTTTCCATTGACAGCTAGTCTGACTCCAGCCTATATGTCATTCCAATAAACTCCCATAAATGTTGATATACATATATATAGTGAGAGACATATATAGATATATGTAGGGAGAGGCATATATGGATATAGATATAGTTATATAGACATATAGTTATAGAGATAAATAGACATATATTTAGAGAGAGAGAGAGAGATCTTCATTCCATAAGCTCTGTGACTAGAGAACCCTGACTAATACAACTTTCACTGTGAAAATAAACATTCAAAACAAGACTGGAGGACTGATACAATTTCCCCAGGAAGACACAAAGGAAAGACATCAAGATAAACAGCTATGGTGACCCCTGACATTTACAATTTGGAGCTGAAGAACAGAAAACAGGCTTCTTGCCGGGCATTGGTGGCACATGCCTTTAATCCCAGCACTCGGGAGGCAGAGGCAGGCAGATCTCTGTGAGTTCAAGGCCAGCCTGGTCTCCAGAGCGAGTGCCAGCATGGGCTCCAAAGCCACACAGAAGAAACCCTGTCTCAAACAAACAAAAAGAAAAGAAAAGAAAAAAGAAAACAGGTTTCTGCTGTGTGAAGTTTTACTTCTCACAAACTTCCTGTTGTTTTCACCTATTATATGCCAAAGTTCTTGTTACTGGTGGGTTTTGATGTAGTAGCAACGGTTCTAATAGTGAATGCAACTCTGAAAAATAACTAGAGAAGCAAAGTCCATCTCTCTGCTGAGGAAAGGAGTCTTCACACTCTTCTGGTCCAGTCTTTTAAAAATGAGTCCATCCTTTACCAGTTAGTGTTGAGGATAAACCAACATTTTAAAAACCATATTCAAAGGACATCACATTCACACACAAAAAAACACTAACATCATGTCTAACCAAAGCACGGAAAAATATGCCAAGGGTAGAACATGTGTGAGGTTTGTGTGTACATATACACACAAAAATACATATGCACATATGTGCACAGAAACTTACACTCAATGGCATTTTGAACTCTTCATTTTCAAATTTAATTATTATATACAACCTATTATATCAGGTTAGGATATTGTCTTTGACAAACTACAGAGTGTGTCAGTTTTCTGAAGGCTGGATATTTCTGTATATAAAGACATGGTTCATTTTCTCTGGGAGGTTTCTAAATCAACATTTGTATTTCAATTAATATGTTTGGAATGTACTGAAAGATAAGAGATGATAAGAAAGAACCAAACAAAACAAATTCAAAGAAAAACAGCTCCTTGTAATGTCACTAACCAGTATCAAACAAATTTATCAAACTGGTTCATTAGAAGCTATATAGCTTATATTTTGAGGAACTATGTATGGTGTGTATCCCAGTTACATTAGAATTGTTTAATTTCTCATATTGTCAAAAAATTATATATAATTATGAGTTTTGAGGTATCTATAATAGGCAATCTTATGGGTATATAATAATATACTTATCTTGATCATATTGCGTAATTGAGCGGTTTCCTACTGTCTCAAAAATAAATAAAAAACTAGTACTGTGAAGTATGAACATATGCATTTTAGGATCATTTACTTTGAGCTGGGCATTGGTGGTGCACACCTTTAATCCCAGCACTCAGGAGGCAGAGGTAGGTGGATCTCTGTGAGTTTGAAACCAGCCTAGTATACAAGAGCTAGTTCCTGGACAGCCTCCAAAGTCACAGAGAAACGCTGTCTCAAAAAAAGAAAAAAAATAGTAGGATCATTTACTTTTTTTGGTCTTACAGATTCACAGTTTTCTTAACAGTTGGTAAGCTTTTTATACATTAACCTTATGTTGTGTGTATGGTGTGATATTTTTTCCTTTAGTTTGTGATATTTCAGAAATAGTATTGTGACTTACATAAACTATTATTATCTGCTTTATAATCCTTTTCCTATTTCTACCTTTCTATTGCAGATAATAAATAGTTTATGTAAGTCACAATACTGTACTAATTTGGTTGCATTGGTGCCTAATCCCTTTTGTACCAATAGTTAATTATTACTACAAAATAATATAGATTATTGAACCTAAAATTAAGCAATAGAAAGGTAGAAATAGGAAAAGGATTATAAACACTTGAAATACTTTATTAACCATTATTAATATGTTTCCATATCAATGTTAAGATGAATACAGATAGATGATGGATGGTGAGTCATAGAGTGGACACATTCCCCCTCTGTCCTACGGCAGGTGCCCAAGCCTCAGGTGAGTTTAGGCGCTGCTCTGAACCCCCCAACCTCCCCCATCAACCCTTGCTCGTTCTACCTGAGCCAACCCAGACAAGAGTGAACCTGCCCAGACCGGGAAGGTCCACCCTGAAGGACACACCTCACCCTTGTCCACCCACCGCCCTCTGCCATCAGGCTGCCACAAGAGGCTGAGCCTTCTGCCTGCTACCACAGAGAGGGAGAGACCCCACCTGCACTCACTGGAAGAAGGGATGGGAAGAAGACAGAGTAAGAACACACTCAACAACAGAAAAACCAATATGACGCCACCAGAATCTAGGGACTCCACCAGCAAGATCTGAAAAGCCCAACACAGAGGATGAAGAAGACATGGACCTCAAAATTATCTTAGGAAGATGATAGAGACCTTTAAAGAGGAAACAAGAAAATCCCTTAAAGAAATAGAAGAAAAAAACAAGCAAAAAATTACATGAAATAGAGGAAAAGACATACCAAAAAATTTAAGAAGTAAACAAATCTCTTAAACATTATAAAGAAAGCCAAGAAAAAAAACCAAACAAGTAAAGGAAGCACTCAAAACAGTTCAAAGCATGAAAGCTGAAATAGACACAATAAAGAAAACACAGAATGAGGAGATGCTGGAAATAGAATAGCTGGATAAATGATCCGGAACTAAAGATGTGAGTTTAACCAATAGAACTCAAGAGATGGAAGAGAGAATCTCAGTTTTTGAAGACTCAATAGAGGATACACAGACATCAACCAAAGAAAATCTCAAATCCAAAAAAATCCCTAACATAAAATGTCCAGGAAATATGGGACAACGTGAAAAGGCCAAATCTAAGAACAATAGGTATAAGAAGAAGGCAAAGAAATACAGCTCAAAGGTCCAGAAAACATATTCAACAAAATCATAGAAGAAAACTTCCCCAACCTACAGAAGGATATGCCTATGAAAGTACAAGAAGCTTACAGGACACCAAATAGACTGGACCATAAAAAAACTCCCCTCAACACATAATAATCAAAACACCAATCAAAAGAGAAGAAGGGCATTTCATACACATCACAGGAAAAGTCCATCAAGATGAAGTCTCAATCCTGAACATCTTTGCCCCAAATATGAAGGCACCTACATTTGTAAAAGAAACATTACTAGCCAGGCATTGGTGGCGCACGCCTTTAATCCCAGCACTCAGGAGGCAGAGGCAGGTGGATCTCTGTGAGTTCGAGACCAGCCTGGTCTACAAGAGCTAGTTCCAGGACAGCCTCCAAAGCCATAGAGAAACACCTCATTTTTGCAAAGATGCTAAATCTATACAATGGAAGAAAGATAGCATCTTCAACTATTGATGCTGGCACAACTGGATTCAGATATGCAGAAGATTGCAGATAGATCCATAGCTGTCACCATGCACAAAACTTCAGTGCAAATGGATCAAAGATCTCAACATAAATCCAACACTGAATCTTCTAGAAGAGAAAGTGGGAGATGCCGTTGAACAAATTAGCACAGGAGACCGCTTCCTGAACATTACACCAGTAGCACAGACATTGAGATCTGCAATTAATAAATGGAACCTCCTGAAACTGAGAAGCTTCTGTAAGGCAAAGGACACAGTCAGTAAGACAAAACGACAGCCCACGGAATGGGAAAAGATCTTCACCAACCCCACATCTGACAAAGGACTAATTTCCAAAATATACAATAAATTCAAGAAGCTAGCCACTAAAACACCAAACAATGAAATTAAAAAGTGGGGTGCAGAAGCCAGGCATTGGTGGTGCACACATTTAATCCCAGCACTCAGGAGGCAGAGACAGATGGATCTCTCTGAGTTCGAGGCCAGCCTGGTCTCCAGAGCGAGTGCCAGGATAGGCTCCAAAGCTACACAGAGAAACCCTGTCTCGAAAAACCAAAAAATAAAAATAAATAAGTGGAGTGCAGAACTAAATAGAGAATTCTCAACAGAGGAATCTGAAATGGCTGAAAGATACTTATGAAAGTGCTCAAAATCCTTGACCATCAGAGAAATGCAACTCAAAACAACTCTGAGATACCATCTTACACTGGCCAGAATGGCTAAAATCAATAACACCAATGACAATCTATGCTGGAGAGGATGTGGAGAAAAAGGAACAATCCTCCATTGCTGGTAGGAGTGCAAACTTGTAAGACCACTTATGAAACAAGTATGGTGGTTGCTCAGAAACATGGGAATCAGTCTACCTCAAGATCCAGCAATTCCTCTCTTGGGAATATACCCAAATAATGCACGTCCATACATCAAGGACATATGTTCAACCATGTTTATTGCAGCAACGTTTGTAATAGCCAGAACCTGGAAGCAACCTAGATGCCTCTCAACTGAAGAATGGTTAGGGAAAGTGTGGTACATTTATACAATAGAGTCCTACTCAGCAGAAAAAAGCAATGGAATCTTGAAATTCTCAGGCAAATGGATGGAACTAGAAGAAACCATCCTGAGTGAGGTAACCCAATCACAAAAAGACAAACGTGGTATGTACTCACTCATATATGAATTTTAGACATAGAACAAAGGATTACCAGCCTACAATCCTCTTCACCAAAGAAACTAGGAAACAAAAAGGACTCTAAGGGGAAAAAAGGAACCCCGGAATGGGAAGGGGCAGGAACTCCTGAGCTAATTGGGAGCATGAGGGTAGAGGAGAGGGAGTGGCCAGAATGAGAGGAGGAGAAGAGGAGGAAATGGAAGAGCAGAAATATTGAGTTGGGGAAAGAATAGAGGAGAGTAGGATGAGAGATAGCATATTAAAGGGAGCCAATATAGGTCCTAGGAGAGATCTGGCACTAGAGAGATTTCCAGAGACCTACAAGGATGACACCATCTGACAATCTAGGCAATGGTGGAGAGGGTAACCTAAATGTCCTTCCTCTATAATAAGACTGATTACTACTTTTTATGCCATCCTAGAGCCCTTATCCAGTGGCTGATGGAAGCACAGGCAGACACCCACACATATACACTGAACTGAACACTAGAACTTAGTTGCAGAGAGGGAGGAATGAAGATCGAAAGGGTCAGTACCAGAGTGGAGAAACCCACAGAATCAGCTGGCTGTACAAGGGGGAGCACATGGACCCCAGACTGCTGTCTGGGAGGCCAGTACAGGACTGATCCAGACCCCTGAACATGGATGTCAATAAGGAGGACTCTGCACTCTAGGGGTCCCAGGTAGTGGATTAGTATATTTCCCTGGTGTAAGAAGGGACTTTGAGAGCCCATCCCACATGAAGGGATGCTCTCTCAGCCTGGACACATGGGAGAGGGCCTAGACCCAGCCAAGGATGATGTTGTAGACTTTGGGGAGCCCCCATCAAGGGCCCTAACCTGCATGGGGAGTGGAAGGTGGATGGGGGAGGGGGAGAGGGGAGGGAGAGGGAGAAGGCATTGACATGTGAAGCAAGCTTGTTCCTAATTTGAACTAATAAAAAAATTTAAAAAAACTAAAAAAATGAAAGTAAAGAAATAGAGTAATAAAAAATGTCACATAAAGACGGAAAAAAGTCATAGAGTGTAAAACACAGGTTATGGTATGCAGGTGATAGATACAGATAAAATACAGATAGATACAGATACAGTATTTTGATTATATTTATCTATAAACTGTAAGTATATGACCTTTCTCTTTGGATAATATAAGTATAGGTGAATTGAGTTTACTTTCTTAAATGATCTGTAAATTCCTAAATTCTTATAGCCATAAAGCATAATTTAATAAAAATTCATGTGTCTGAGAGGTATGTGTGGTGAGCTCACTTAATGAGACTTGTGAGTGCTAACTGAAATGCTGATGCCTTTGCACTTCCTGTTTGTACTTAGACACTTGTGCTGGAGTACTTTTATTTTCTTTCACTTTGTTGAATTGGTCCTCCTGAGTTTTGTGATTTTAATTTGAACCCAGTTTATTTGAACATTATCTGTGATAGTTCTTCCTTTCAGATTGCAATATAATTTTTGTTCTAAGATTTCTGCCAACTACTAGAATATTCTTTGATTTCTTTCTGTCAGTTTCATTTAAAAAAAAAAAAAGCTCAAGGTTTTTCCAGTGAGCATGTCTCTGTTCAAGGCAAAGTATAAAGTGGCTGCTGTTGTGTGATCTCATGACAGTCCTGTTCAGCAGTTAAAGTCCTTGGGCTGACTGCTTCTCAGAGCAATGTGATCAGAGCCCATTCCTACCTTCTTTAAGGAGACAGATGAGGAAAGAGCATTTAAACTGTGCCACTTTCTTTGTGCTGGTCAGACTGGAGCAGGAGAAAACTTCAAGACCAAACTTTGCCATGCTTCCTTAATTCTGAAAGTCACAAACAAAATTTCCAAGGACTAGAATGTAGAGAAGGAGGACTGATGAGCAAAGGGGTCCACACCAGGCTGGTGAAACCCACAGAAACAGCTGACCTGAACAAGGGAGAACTTTGGTCCCCAGACTGATACCTGGGAAACCATCATGGGACTGATCCAGACCCCCTGAATGTGGGTGTCAGTGAGGAGATCTTGGAAATCTATGGGGCCTCTTGTAAGGGATCAGTACTTATCCCTAACATAGGAATGGACTTTGAGAGCTTTTCTTCTTCTTCTTCTTCTTCTTCTTCTTCTTATTATTATTATTATTATTATTATTATTATTATTATTAATTCAAGTTAGGGAACAGGCTTGTTTCACATGTAATTCCCCTCTCCCTCTCCCTCCCCTCACCCCCATTCCTTCTCCCCCACCTCCAACCTACCCCCACCCCATCCACCCACCACTCCCCAGGCAGGGTAGGGCCCCCAACCGGGGCTCCACCAAGTCCACCAAATCTTCCTGTGCTGGGCCTAGGCCCCTCCCCATGTGTCCAGAGACAGAGCGCATCCCCTCAAGTGGGATGGGCTCTCAAAGTCCCCCACACACACCAGGGCAAAACACCAGTCCACCTCTGGAGGCTCCCAGGAGTGCAGGGGCCTCCCCATTGGCATCCATGATCAGGGGGCTGGATCAGTCCCGTATTGGCCTCCAAAGAGCGTCTGGGGTCGATATGCTTTCCCTTTTTCAGGCCAACTGTTTCTGTGGGTTTCTCCAACCTGGTACAGACCCCTTCGTTCTTCATTCCTCTCTTCAACTAGGTTCCAGATTTCAGCTCAGTGTATTTCTGTGGATGTCTGTCTCTGCTTCCATCAGCCACGGATGAGGACTCTAGGATAGCATAGAGAGTAGTCATCAATCAGAATGAGATACTTTTAAGACCCCCTATGGAAGGCCTAACCCTCCCTTGGGAGCAGAAAGGGTATGGGATAGGTAGGGTGTTAGTAGGGGGAGGGCAGGGGAGGAAGGGAGGGAAAAGGACCAGGGATTGACATGTAAAATAATTTTCTTTCTAATTAAAATAAAAAAAGAAACCATTGGTCTTCTGTGTAAACAAGAATAGAACCCTAACATGTTCCATTCCAACTACCTTTTTTATAACAGCCTGTGTCCAGAACCCATTTTCAGCATTTCCTAACACCCTCAGGCCTAATGTCATAGAGCTGCTTATCTTCAGAACCCTCGAAACTGTGGTCTACTGAGCATAGACCAGGTTTCACAAGGACAGACTGGTTGTCTCGATGTGTTGACTGGCACCCTGCTAAATCAGCAGCATTGCTGTCTCTCTCTGCTCCTCATCTTGCTTTATCTCAAGTGGATATGCAGTGAGGAGGCCCAGCAAGCAATCCAGACAGTGAGAGTCACCTGACAGGTCATTTTCACACAAGTAGATGAGCCATCCACAGAGTGAGAGTCACCTAGCTGAGGCAGGTGACAGGGAGAGGTCACTTTCAGACAATTGGATGAGCAGATCTCCTGGGAAACTGCCTGATTTCAGAAAAAAATAGGACAGAAAGCTTTGTAGTTGTTAGATCCTTTTTCTCTATGACTCCCAAGGACATTATGTCTTTCACTCCTAAATGTGATACAAGTTTCCATCCCAGCCCTACACAGATTCGCAGTTAGTGGTAGAGCTGGTTGCCAATATTCTCAGACATGACTAAAGCTCATTGTGTTGAAGTACCCCATCTCTTTACCATAATTCTACAGAATCACACCACTGGCTTGACACCTAGTGAGGATGGGACCATCAGAAAAAACAAAAACAAAAACAAAACAAAACAAATAAACCTCAGCCATTCTGCCCTGATCCCATCTGGCCAAGAATGTTACTTTGATATGGTCAATTCAAACCCACAACCAAATCATACCTCAGTCACTCAGCAGCTACAAGCTGCTACCCTCACCTAAGACCACATTGATAGCATTGTCCAATTTCTACTTAAAACTTTCACAACAAATCAGTTCCTCTTCTACCTATCCCAACAAAAACACACACTCACTACAGAGGTCATGAGGGAGCAGAAAGGTTGAGTCAGGTGTAGATTAGAAGAAAGGATATGCGATAGGTATGGTTTTAGTGGGGGGTGGTAGGGGAGGAAGGGAGGGAGAAGGGAACTGGGATTGTCATGTAATTCAGTCTTGTTTGTAATTCAAATAAATAAATAAATAAATAAATAAATAACACACACTCACAAACATCAACTCCCATCTACAAAAGATTTCAAGGTACTTGTAGCTATGCCTAAACTGAAGAAAGCCATTGTGAGAACAAAGAAGGCAGAGATTGCTAGGACCTTGTAGACCATCATGCTTCGATGAGGTTTGGTTAGTGATCAGGAGGAAGGAATTAGCCTACAAAAAGTTCTTGGCTTTTATACATTTCTTTACCCTGTCCCTGGGGGTGACTCTCCATAGATAACTAGAGAAAAAATGTTGGGGAGGGTACTGAGGGAACCATGATGAAACATTAAAGAATGCTCAAGGAAAGAAGTTAAGAAAAACTAACTAGGAACAGTAGGATAATAAAAGCCAGACTATGCTAGGAGGAAGTCTATGATAAGGATCTTTCTAAAATCAGTACACCACACATTGGCTCCACTATCTTCCAAGGGCCAGGGGGTAAATTCCTGTTACCCTCTCCCAGGCCATTATTGTTCTTTGTCTTCTATGCTAGAGGAAGCTGCCTTTCTGAGGCCCAAAGATGGATTTGTGCCAGAAAATGGACTGTTTGACTCTAAGAAAAATGCCCATGTACACATTGGAGTCCTCACCCTGGTAGATCCCTGGAGAATAGTGGAGAACTGCTTACACATTCATATGCTCATCTTGGATTGTCCAGATGTTGCAGGACAGGTGTCATATCCCTGTGTAGGACATGTGAAACTCACCTGGCCACTGCTGGCCTTGAAATGGAAGAGCACACAGAAATGTACACAAGAAAAAGAATTGTTCCCTTAGGCCCCAGATAGGAACTCAACCCTAACATAAAAATTTAACCTAGGAAAACCAATTCCAGCCTACAAACCCACATGAATGATAACAAAAAACATTTTGCTTCTAGACATTAAGTTCTTGCTCATTTGTGATAACAACACTTAGAAAATTAATAGGCTCCATATTCTCCTATGGCCATGACATATGCTGGATGAGAGAGATAAAATTATATAAATATAAGCACTCCATTTAAGCAATCCTTTACCTCAAAAATTACTCGAAAAACACAATTACAATGAACATTCATTTATTTATTAAGTCCACACACGGTAAAGGCAGATCTTATAAATGCCTGACATACAAATCCCCATCCAGGACCACTTCTTCCTTGCTCTTTCTTCTTTCCTGGGAGCATCTCAGACTTCCATTGTTTTCTACAATGATACAATATCCAGACGACTATTGGTAGGCTTCTTTGGAGTCTTCTCAGAAAATGAATGCAAATGCAGTGATTGTCACAGCAAATAGAACATTTACTTTGTTGTCTAAATTAAAAATAAAATAAATAAAACAGGAGTTATCAGTGGGACTTCAAAAGATGAGGCCTAAAATAAAGCCAGCTCGGGCATTCCAGGTCTGTTGTTACAGAAGAGCATACTTGCCTCTGTAACACCCCAGGCATTGACAAAAAGGGTTCCTTGAGAAAAACAGATCATCTTTGGACAATTATTTCTTCCAGTAACTGCAATTTCATCCTCTTGGCCATGGTTCCATACTTGGGAGTCAGTTGTGTAAAATTGACCATTCTTCCTCCACTGATATCAAATGGAGCTATTATTTAACCTTTAAAGCTTTTTTACCAACCCTGCCCCAGAAAATAATGTTGTTACTATAGTTTGGGGGCAAGCTTCCCAATACCTAGCACTGATCTCTGGCACAGAAAGAATAAAAATATATGTCTAAGTAAGTTACTAATTAGAGCTAAGGATGTAACTCAGGCAGAGCACTGGCCTGGCATGTACAATGTTCAATCCCCAGCATTGCAGGAGGAAGAAGAAGAAAAGGAAGAGTAGGGAGTGATACAGAGCAGTGTCACTAGGATTAAAACAAATTATCAAGGGTTTGATTTAATTAGAGCCAAAAAGGAAAACCTTCCAATATCCTTCTAGAAATTGTAGTATTAATTTGTTTGCATTCTTAATTGAAGGGATCCTTAATGATAATTATGGTGTTCTGTCATTATGAAACACAAATCTCAGGTCAGTTTCTGGAGGTAGGTGGAGCCAGGGAGAGAGTCTGAATACCTGTGCATTCTCTGTTCTTCCCTGATATCCTTACCTCTTGAACAGAACCAAACTGTGAAGCACAGCACATGGATGCATCCAGCCTTACAATTACCCCAGAGGTCACAGAGGAGTTTTGAGCAAGCCTGAGGTTGAATTCTGATGGGGGAAGTCCTTCTGTGTATATGTTTCTCTTATTGGTTAATGAATAAAACACTGATTGTCCAGTAGCCAGGCAGGAAGTACAGGTGGGGCCACCAGACGAGGATAATTCTGGGGAGAGGATGCAGAGAGAGGTTGTGGGAGACACCATGTAGCAATTGAAAAGATAGGGTGCTCTAGGTGTTCTCTGGTAAGATAAGGCCATTTGAAATACATAGATTAATAGTTATGAGTTAATAATTAAGAGAGTCAGCCATTAAGAAGCCTGACCATTGGCCAAACAGTTTCAAATTAATATAAGTCTCTGTGTGTTTGTTTAGGGCTAAAAGGCTGCAGGACCCGGTGGAATGAGAAAACTCTGACTACAAAATTGAGCAAGCCTGGGGTTGAGTTCCTTGTTGTTTTCTTTTTAATCATGAATTATATTTATTTTAGCTTTTTTTCCATTACAAGTTATAAGTGGGGAACTTGGCCCCCTCCCCCCACATTGTATCACAGTTCTTTTCCCTGTGTCACCCACAGCTCTTTCAGGTTGTCCAAGCAAGATTTCCAATTGAGAATTTATAGGCATGTTTGTAGCCACCTAGAGAATGAAGGGCAATCTGAGGCCCGCATTACCTGACCACAAACTGATGGGCCACTGGGGTATGGTAGTGGAACACCCCCTTGGTGACCTATGGAAGCACAGGATTGGCCATGCCAGCCAACTGAGGAGCCAGGCACCCTGAAGTGAAATGGGCAGAGAAGTGCTGATAGGGTAAGTTGTCTATGTAATGTGCTGGGGTAACTGTGTAGCTGCTGGAGGAGGACATGCTAGTCATGTGTTATAGCTGATGACCTCATCCTCAAGGCTGGGCATGGGCTGGATGAGTTTTGAGGATCTGGCAAAAATGCAGGTCTGCCCCTGGGCAGACTCTGTTCTGTAAGAGGCAGTCAGTCCAAGTTGGGGGTGGTAGTTTGAATGGTAGGAGATATCCTCCTCATTGGAGGACTCTATGCACCACTTCTTATAGGGTTGATCAGTGCTGGAACATACTTCATCTTTCCTCTTGGTGCAGTGGTAAATTTGGCTTAGCTCCTTGGCCAATGGGTATAGATTAGACAGGGAGAGAAAATCTCAGGAGAAGCTGGAGGAACCATTTTCACATTGGTACTGAGATCCTAATTGGACAAGATGGAGAGAGCTCTAGTCTCATTGAGGAAGGGACTCTGGTTGGAGGCCACTGTGCTCCTGGGAACCACAAGACACTCTTTGCTTTGTGTCCGAAACAGCCTGTGAAAATTCCATGTCCTCCCTGACCTGAAAGCCTTTGGTAAAGGGGTTGTTCTCAATTTTCAGGTGTGAACTTGTTGTAATGCTAGTGTAAAGTCACGGCAACAAATGCAATCTCCAGAAAGATGTGAGTGCAGAACACAGTACTCTTTGAAACAAATCCATTGTTTTTATCTGTTTTCACTGTGTGTAATTGGGTTGCTATTTGTGCACGGCATACAATATAATATGCCCAAATGGATCCAGGTGGTTGCTGGTGAGCCTGAGTTTCTGGAAGGAGACAAGTTATTGCATCCAGTGTGCTCCAGTTGTCAGGGAGTCCAGGTACACTTAAAGGCAGCTGGCATGGCAATTATGTGAAAATTCAAGTCTGTGGTGAGGGAGGTAACATCACTCTTCTTTAGGACGAGGGCCACTGGTAGTTTACACATACTCTAGTGGATAGCCCCACACCCATGAGTGTTTGGGGGCACTAATTGGACTTAATGGGTCATTAAATAAAAGAACAAGACATGAAGTTAGAGGGGGGTACATTGAGTGGGAGCCTATGGGAGTTAGGGGGAGAAATGAGGGTGGATTTCATATTTCATTGTAAACATGTATGAAATTCTCCAAGAATATGTTCTTTAAAGTGAAGACACAACACACAACAAAAATTAAATCAGTTTTTTCAGTGTTTATAGTAATGACAATTTATATACTATTTTTATAAATATCTTTAAACTGTTTATAAACAAAATGTGATTCTTTTTCTTTTTGTTTTCCTTTGTTGACTTTGTGATGATGAGGTATCTTTTGTTCAAAAGAGATCTAGAGTTACGCAACTTAGCCTCAAACCCTTGGGGTCAAGTGATGCCCCTGCCTCAGTGTCAAAGGATCTTGGAACTACAGGACTGTGCCACCATACCCAGCTCATACGCAGAAAGAAATGCAAACTTGATTTTTGTTGTTTTGAATCCTCTCAGTATATCTGACACTCCTCCTACTCCACAATTTTAATGTAAAATAGGCTCAGTAGGGGAAGCAAAACTCTTGAAACAGAATATTTCATTTGCTTATTAACAAATTTCAAGGAGGCACTTTAGAACACACACATTCATGTAGATGGACTAGGCTTTATAGAATCAATCCAAAGGAACTCTGGAGAGACAATTGTGAGTCTACCACAATACATTCTTGAGACAATTTGAAATCTTTATTTATGGTGAAATATAAAATCAACGTAAAACTTCCATTAACCAACAAATCTATGAGACATTCTGCAACAGGCCATCTGCAATAGCTGCAGTAGACACAGTCTAGGGAACTGGCAAGAGATGCTGAGTACAGCAGAAGGCATCCTCCTTTTTATTTCAACTAGTGAGGCAGTGCTGGGAATTTTAGGGGACACAGTTATTGGATTTGTGAACTGCAATGACTTCATCAAGAATAAGAAATTGTCAAAGATTGGCCTCATTATCTCTGGCTTGGTAATTTCTAGGATCTTTCTTGCATGGCTATTAATTACAGATGCATATACAAAGTTATTCTCGGGACAATTGATTTCTGTTTTCAATATAACTGAATACATGAATTATCTATGGATCATAGCCAATAACTTGAGTGTCTGGTTTGCCACCAGCCTCAGCGTCTTCTATTTTCTGAAGATAGCAAATTTTTCCCACCACATGTTTCTCTGGTTGAAGAAGAGAATTAAGGTGGTCTTTATCTTCCTGACAGGATGCTTGCTTGTGACATGGTTACTTTCTTTTCCACTAGTTGGGAAGTTGATTCAAGAAAACAAAAGAAACACATCTCAACAGTTCCCCATTAAGAAAAGTGAGTTCATTGTTGAATATGTTTTTGTGAATGTAGGAGTCATTTTCTGCTTTATGGTGGCACTAACTGCATGCTTCCTGTTAATTATTTCGCTTTGGAGACACAGAAGACGGATGAAATCACATGTCTTGGGATTCAGAGACCTCAACACAGAAGCTCATGTGAAAGCCATGAAAGTTTTAATTTCTTTTATCATCCTTTATATGCTATATTTTATAGGTATTGCCATATATATATTCTGTTTGTTTATTCCAGAAAACAAACTGCTATTTCTGTTTGGTTTGACAATTGCATGCATGTGTCCCTGCTGTCACTCTTTAATCCTAATTCTAACAAATAGCCAACTTAAACAATACTCGGTGGGTTTATTACAAAGATTAAGGTGTGGTGAGAAAGGAACAGATCTCAGAGCCACATGATAGTCTGATGGAAAAAAAGAGTGAATGGTCTAGAACAATCCAGTAAAGAAATCCTTAAAGACCATTTTTATCTGCACTGTGTTTTTGTTCTGATTTTAACACTATTATTAAACATTATTGGAATCTTCTGAAATGTTCTGACTGCCTCACAAAGACTCCACTCTCTGAAACATTTTAGCTCTGTGTGCAAAGTCATTGCTCATTTAGTCTCCAGAGTCTGCAACTACTTTCCACACACACCAGAGCAAAAGTATCGATCATAGACTAGTCCAGGTAAAAAAAAAAAAAAATGAGGTGAACCTAACTAGTGAAACAAAGCTTTGTTGTGATTTACTTGGCTTCCCTGGATAACTGTCACCCTTCTGTAGCAAGACCCAACTTGAAGGAGATCAAGGCAGACAGCTGTGATTGATTGCCCTTGACATTTAGAACATGGAATTGAGGAGCAGGAAAAGATGTGTCTTTTGTGTGCAAGTTTATTTCTTACAAACTTACTATTATTTTTTACCCACTAAATCTGGAAGTACTTGGTACTGGATGATCGACGCAGTAGCAGTGGTTGCTAGCTCTTTGAAAACTAACTAAAGAAACTGGTGGAAGAAAGACTCTATCCTATCTGTGGAAGGAAGAATCCAATCACCGATGAAAGGTGTCTTCATAGTCTATGAATACAGAGACTTGAAATGAAGTAGTTGTAGATTTACTGAGGACAGATTCTGCTGAAGAGCACTGCCAAAAGCCCCAACACAGTGTCTGACCAACAGGCAAAAGAATGAACAAGGGGTAGAATCTGTAGGACGTATGCAATGCCTTGGGGTTTCACACACATAAACACTGACACAAAGACATTCTCCCACACACATACACACATTCATATGCTCATAATCATGCAGAGGTTCAAAACACACACACACACACACACACACACACACACACACACACACACACACACACTCATAAACACACATATCCATTTATGGAAATGTACATTCACAAATACATTTGACCTGTTCATTCTGAAGCTGAATATTTTATGTTCCATGTGGTAGGTGAGTGTTTTATTTTGAAAACTTACAGAAATTCATCATTATTGTATTTATCATCTGATGCCTAGATAGTTCTATATATAAAGGCTTAACTCTTATATGTGAATTTTCCAAATCAATACTTTTGTGGTTTTTTTAATAGTATGTCTGGAAAGTACAGACAAAAATGCAAAATACAAAGAAAAAGTCAGGATAAAGGAATCTCATAGCCACCAAGTGGCATTTCAAAGGATACTTGCAGAAATAACTTAGAACAGAAGAGGAAAATAATTACATCCAAGGAATGACATGGAGAAAACAACACTGATAGGTCATTCAGTGGTTAAACAATGAGATCTAAGCAAACAAACACCATAAAATTAACAAAATGAAAGAAATCACTATGTATCTTTCAGCAATAACTTTAAATTGTAATGGTATCAACTCTCCAATCAAAAGACACAGATTAGCAGGCTAGATTTAAAAACAGGATTTCTCATGTTGCTGCCTCCCAGAAACACACCTCAACAGCAAAAATAAATATAACTTTTGCGCAAAAAGATGGGAAAAAGTATTCTAAGGGAATGAAACCAAGAGACAAGCAGGACCTACTACCACCATCTGATAGAATAGACTTTGCTTTGGACCACAGAATTATGCAGTGGGAGCTCAGCTGACAAAATCATGAAGCTAACCCACCAAGACCGTTTTCTGATGAAGGAGGCCCACAACAGAGTGGTGGGAGTATTTGCTTTATGAATAGTCACTGTCCTTACTATAAATTCCTTGTGAATCCATAGTGCTCCCTTTTCTATGGTGGGATTCGTCCCAAAAACCCCAGCAGTGAATTAATCGATTACTGGGTACATTTTCCCCTATGCATTGATATATTGGATGACTCGCTCCAGCAATTCTTGGTTCAAGCAAGAAAGTAATCACAGGCAATACCTTTGCTTTCTCAATAAGGTCTTTGTATAAATTTAGAAGTCTGCACCCCCTCCCCAGTGCCGTTATCTTCCTTGGCAGACAGTTGGTCTGTGTTAGTGTATAGGCAAAGAGACCTCATTTGAGACATTCACAGATGCCCAAGGACAAGAATTATGGCATGTCTAAAAAATTGTTGAGCCATACCACTCAGAGAGATAGAGAACAGGAGTGTCCTGGCTTCTCTCTGCCAGCAGATAGGAAAGTGCCGTCCCAAGCTAACCTCACATTAAACTTAAAGCATGCCTATTATTCACTTGCCAGTCTACTAACAATAATGGAGCTGTGTCTCAAAGTTGTCACTGGGCACTGTGCCCTCTCTGTCTGGTCATGGTTTTGTTCCTATGGCCTTGGACCCTTGTGTTGCCATGGTAAATGACTCAGTTCCTTATCACTTCCTGTAGGAATGTGCTTTTGACCAGTGAGAGAAATTTCTTTATCACTTCAAGGCTCCTGAAGTAGAAGAGTTTTCAGAGTAGAAGAAGCTAGAAGAAGCATAGAAAATTTAGAAGTAAGACATGATTATTGGAGTGGCACAGGAAATAAAAGGTGTGACCCTCAGATTCTGTGTGAAGTTACTATAGAAATCTTTTATCCCCTCCTCAACTCCTAGAAGCATTTCACCTTTGGGACACTGGGTAGGGGCTGGAGCAGGTTTCTTAGCCCTTATAAGACTTCAAATAAAAACTAATCAAAAGAGATAAAATCAAAACTGATCGATGGAACAGTTCATTAAGAAGATATTCCAATCCTAAGTATTTGTGCAACAAATTCAGGCACACTCAATTTTACAAAACAACTGTTACAAACCCCAAGACCTTCCTAGTAAGTAGCTTCAGTATGGTCCTGTCATCTAGTGCACAAGTCATCCAAAAAAAATGGACATTCTGTTTCAACAGTAGGAAGAACACTTTTTTCTCAACATCTCACAGCACTTTCATTAAAATATACCATGCATTGTGGGAAAAGTAAGTCCTAAACAATATAGGAAAATTAAAATAACTCCTGGTATTTTATCTGACCAAAACAGAATCAAGCTAGATATCAACAGTAATAGCAAGGACAAAAGTTTATACAGTTGTGGACATTAAACAGCCCATTATTAAATGATTAAAGTATCACAGAAGAAATAACAATGAAATTTTAAAATTTTCTAGAATTGAATAAAAATGAAAATGCAACATAAAAAAGAAATCTGTGGGTTACAATGAAAGAATCCTAAGAGGAAACTGTGTAAGTGTCTACATCAAAAAGTCAGAAAGAAGCCAGGTGTTGGTGGTGCATGCCTTTAATCCCAGCACTCAGGAGGCAGAGGCAGCCGGATCTCTGTGAGTTCGAGGCCAGCCTGGTCTCCAGAGCGAGTGCCAGGATAGGCTCCAAAGCTACACAGAGAAACCCTGTCTTGAAAAACCAAAAAAAAGGTCAAATATAATAAAAAATGAGAGGATATAAAAATAATTTTTGTTCATCTAAGTGCTTTTAAATATTGCACATTAAATGCATTTATTAGGCTTTGTTATGAGTTTCTTATCCTGGATTCCATGTATATATGCAACTGATAAATGAGAGATGCTAATTAAGATTGTGATGTGATATATATGCATATATATGTATATATACATGTGTATATGAGTATATGTTTGTATATAATTGTCAGCAACTTTATGTCATATTTTCTTTTCATGATGGAATCATAAAATGTGTTAACAATGAATAGTATCATTTGTGGTATGGTTTCTATATAAATAGAAAGAAGCACTATTTTATTAAGTTTATCAAAGGAATGATTAAATATTAAGGTTTTATTAAGTGCTCAGCAAATGCACAAACTGATTCATACTAGGTAAATTTAGAAGTTTCAGGGGAGTAGCTGAAGGGAGAAAATGATGCAAATACAGTATGAAATTCTCAAAGACTTTAATCTAACAAAAATTAATGAAAGTGCTTTCTATATAGACAGACACTGTAGGGGACACCCTAACCACGCCTGCTCAGGGCTGGTTACAGATGTGCCTGACCACACCCTAGCAAGTTTATATTGTTTCTTCACCTTCTCCATATGAAATATATATATATCAACATTCCCCATTTATCTGTAACGTGCCTACTTGGTGTTTCCATCAATACACTTGACAAGTATGTTGCTCTGTGACTTTCTTTGCTACGTTACTATAATAAGTCATGAATTTGCTTCATCACAGGAACATGGTATTTAGGAGAACCTAAATTTTTGTTACAGTCCCAAAATAAACTGTCTCTTTTACTCCTTTGGTGTAAGAGCAGGTTTTCTTTTGGCCCTCAGTGTTTTTCTTCTTATCCTCTCCTCTCCATAGCCTGGATGTGCTATGAAGTCTCACCATTCTTCCTCAGCCAGTCTTCTGATGATGCCTAAACTGAACTTCATCTCAGAACAAAGGAACCACAGGCATAGTGTGTTATGTAGATTCCTTTCTACAGAATAAAGCACAAATGTGCTCTTATAATATAGAATATGAATTATATTTATCATTGTATCATTAGCATTTTGCTTGCATATACATGATAAATCAATATGCTATTTTATTTATGCATTTAAATTGTGCTTGTAAATGAAAATTATTGTGGTGATATATTGTTTATTATCTAATAAAGTCACTGGAAATCAGAATACAAAGCTAGTCACAGCCATAGAAGTTAGGCAGTGGTGGCACACACCTTTAAACCCAGAACTCAGGAGACAGAGGCAGATGGATCTCTGTGACTTCAAGGCCACCCAGGGCTACATGAGAGTGAATCAGTCTGAAGAGAAACAGAGCATTAATCCCAGCACTAGAGAGGTATATAAAATGGGAACAGGGTCTTGTGTTCTGACAATTAGTCTCCAGCCATGTTGAGGTCAGGATTGCCCCAGCCCTGACAGAGGTAAGAGAGCTCTCTGGTAGCTTGGCTGCTTTGCTTTTCTGATCTTCAGCTTTAACCCCAATAACTGTCCATGGGTGTTTATTATCCGTACTACAAATTATGATGATTTTTCTCTCCTTTTGTATTCCTTTTCTTTTTGTTTATTTTGAATTATGAGGTATTTTTCCCCAGAAGAGAGCTGTCACTGTGTTACCCAAGCTGGCCTCAAACCCCTGAAGACAAGTGACACTCCTGTCCCAGAGTAGTAGAGCATATGGACTTAAGTACGTGCCTATGACCATCTAGTGATACTGATTTCCACAATTAAGAGATGAAAACCAATGTTAGATTTTGTATCCTTTCTGTACATATCTCTATGAAATAGAACATCTAAGGCCAGTTTATATTTATATAATGTAGCATTGATATGGGTGTTTAGTGTAAATCAGCACAAAATAGCTGACATCAAATGTGAAGGGAAAGCCAAAAAAGTACAGCAATCTATTTTATACCTACTTTGGGCTGAGTGCCACTTTTGAATGATTCCGAAGTTAGATAACCTTGTATTCATTCCTGTTCCACCTTCCTGCCAGTAGGTGTGATTCGATCCTGCGTGCCCACCACTGTGCAGCCTGCTTGCTGCCCACCTGTGTGTGGCAGGCACTTCAGTATCAGAACATGCTTGGGTTCCTGCTGGCATGCCTGACCTGAAGCCTTCACCAAGAGTGAAGGAAGTATGTTGGTTCAGTCTGCCGCTGCTCATTGTCTCATCAACCTCCCAGCCTCCTGTGATCCTCCTCCTTTCCCTCTGTCAGACCATGAACCTCAAAACCCAATACTTCTTCAAATGCAAAATAGTCTGGCAGGGACAGGTAAAATCCACAAAGCAGAAACGTTCATTTACCTATTAACAAATTGCGAGGGAGACATTCAGTCTGCCGCATCCTGTAGACAAAGCTCAGACTTGTGGGAACAACTGGAGGGAAGTCAGTGAAGACATTTCAGATTCCACCACAAAGAACTTTTGAGGTGTGTTGAAGCCTTTAGGGGAGGTAGATAAAGGCACTCCTTTGTCAGGCAGCCAATAGATGGGATACTCTACACTGGGTAATCTAAAACAGCTGCAGCAGGAGCCAGCTTAAACATCAGCAGAGATGTTGAGTGCAGTGGAAGGCATCCTTCTTTCCGTTGCAACTAGTGAGGCCGTGCTGGGACTTTTAGGGAATGGATTCATTGCACTTGTGAACTGCACAGACTGTGCCAGGAACAAGAGGCTCTCCAAGATTGGATTCATTCTTACTGGCTTGGCGATATCCAGGATTTGCCTCATGTGGATGTTAATCTCGGAGGCGTACATTAAGATATTCTCTCCAAAGTTGCTGGCTCCTATAAACATCATTGAATACATCAGTTATCTATGGGTAATTATCAGTCAGTTGAGTGTCTGGTTTGCAACCAGTCTCAGTATCTTGTATTTCGTGAAGATAGTAAATTTTTCCCACTATGTATTTCTCTGTTTAAAAAGAAAAATTAATATGGTTTTTCTCTTCCTGATAGGGTGCTTGCTTGTATCATGGTTATTTTCTTTCCCTGTAGTTGTGAAGATGGTTAAAGATAATAAGTTGCAGTATATAAACACATCCTGGCAGATGCACATAAAGAAAAGTGAGTTAATCCTTCACTATGCTTTCACCAATGCAGGAATATTTTTATTCTTTATGGTAACATTAATTGTATGTTTTCTGTTAATCATTTCCCTTTGGAGACACAGCAAGAGGATGCAATTGAGTGAATCAGGATTCAGAGACCTCAACACAGAAGTTCATGTAAAAGCAATAAAAGTGTTAATATCTTTTATCATCCTTTTTATATTACATTACATGGGTATTACCATCAGTGTAATATGTCTGTTCATCCCAGAAAGCAACCTGCTATTCATGTTTGGTTTGACAACTACATTCATATATCCCTGCTGTCACTCATTCATCCTAATCCTAGCAAACAGCCGGCTGAAGCAAGGCTCTGTAAGGATATTACAACAATTAAAGAAAGGAAAAGCTCTCAGAGCTATGTGACACTCTGGAAGAGAAATAAACGATCTGCAATAGTCCAGTGGGGGAAAAAAAATCCCTGAAGAGACTTTTCGTTTGTACTGTGTTCTTTTATTGATTTCAGCTATTATCAAACATCTGGAATCTTCTGAATTCTTGTGACTGCCTCTCAAGGAATCACACCCCGGTGGGATTTTAATCCTATTTGCAGGTTCATTTGTTCAGTCAGTTTTCTGACTCCTTAACTTCTTCCTGTACATTTACCAGAGGAAAGACATTAACCATAGACCATCCCATGTAAAGAAAGACTCCACGGTGTGCCTAACATCCAAAACATGACTTCATTATGATTCCCTGGGCTTTCCTGGACCACTCACACCTTTTCCCATAAGACCCAAAGAAAAGGAAACTAAGACAGACAGCTACAATCAATCTTGACACCTGGAACATGAAACTTTTGTGTACATTTTTTCTTCTTACAAAGTTACCTTTATTTAGTTGGTTGATTGGTTGGTTGGTTTGAGGGTTTCTTTTTCTATTTTATTTTCGTTTGGTTTCGTTTTTTGAGTCAGTGTTTCTCTGTGTCACGCTGACTGTACTGGAACTTGCTCTATAGACCAAGCTGGCCTCTAACTCAGATTTGCCTCTGCCTCTGCCTCCTGAGTAACAGAATTAAAGGTGTGCACCTCCACCACCCAGCAAGTTACCTTTATTTTTACCCATTAAACCACAAAGTTCTTATTATATTGGGTATTTCACATAGTAGCATGGTCATTATAGTGGATTTAGCTCTGATAAATAGTTAGAAAAATAGTAATAGAAAATAGATCAGAGCACCCATGAAATGATTCTTCAAAGACAGTGACACCAACAAAAAATTTTTCAATACAAGATATTGTCCTTCAAGTTGTCTGTCAGGGAGGGGGTCCTTTAGACATTGAAAACAAAACAGCCTGTTACCATAGGTCTTGCTTATCCACTAGACCTTTATAATACGATCTTATGTAGGAAAACAGGACAATCTTAGGTCATAGGACACTGAGAATGAAACTTTTACAGACATGGATGGAAAAGATGTGTGTGTGTGTGTGTGTGTGTGTGTGTGTGCGTGTGTGTGTGTGTGTGTGTGTGTGTGATTAAGTCAGCAACTGTGTAAATCAGCAAAGGAAACAGCTAGTTAAGTGATGAGACAGCCTACAAAATGGGAATATATCTTTATTGTCTAGCCGTATATCCAATGCAGGATTAATAACTATAATACACAATGAGTTCAAAATACTAAAAACCACCAAACTAAATAACTTAATAATTAAACAGACTAATGAGATGAAAACCCAGCTCTTAAAAAAAAACTACAAATGCCAGTAAATACTTCAAAACTATTCAATAACTTTGGCTATGCAGGAAACACAAAATGAAACTGAAATCTCATCTCACCCCAGTCAGAATGGCTGTCATCAAGAAAACAAATTATGGCAAATGCTGACAGTGGCAATGGGGAAAGGGGTTCTTCTACTTTGCTGGTGGGGATGTAACTAAGTCTGACTGTTACAGGAATCAGTATGAATGGTCTTCAAAAGCATAAATAGAACTACCATATGACCTACCTACAGTAATACTGACTACACATCCAAGGGATTCTAGGTCAACATACCACAAAGACACTTGGACTTTGTGTTACTGTAACACTATTCACATTTTTCATGTTAAAGAAACTGTCATGCTGTCCATGTAGAACAGAATAGATAAAGGAGATGGAAATCAATTCTGCCATAAATATTAGTGAAGTGTGTCATCTGTAGAAAAATGGATGCAACTGGGAAAAACTAGATCAGACTCAGAAAGACCAAGTTTGAGGATTTTATCTCTGTGTAATTCAGCAATGAAAATAGGTAGCTTGCAGAATGAAGGGAAATTTTCATTATCTACCAAGATATCTATAACGTATGATAAGTTCAAATACTAAATGTTATCAAACAAAACAACTTAGATTTTACATAGATATAATGCATAAGTGAATATAAACACACACACACACACACACACACACACACACACACACACACACACACACATGCACGCACACAAACACACAGGCACACAGGCACTTGACATGAAAATAGATGGAAAATTGTCCAGGAAATGGAAAAGAAAAAGAAGAGAACCATAGTTGGAGTTTAAAATGCTAAAATCATGATGTAGTTGAGTAAGAATATGAAACCTATCAATAAATACAACTATTAAGTACAAATACAACTTTTTGTTACTCTGAAACCTGCCATACCAACAAAGGAGCTTGCATTTTAATTAAACATTAAATCAATATTTCAGAGTAAAGTGGCTATATTTATATATCTAATTAGTTTTTATTTGTGCTTTCAGATTATGTCTATAAACAATGAAATTATGATTAATTTTCTCCTTTTCTGGTTTTACTTTTTTTGAATCCTATTGGTTTTAGAGTTGTGGAATTTTCTTTTCTTCATACAAAAGCTGTGGGTTAGCTAGCTGGTCCCAAACTCACAGTTCTCAAAGAGCTGGTACTATAAGCATGTTCTATCTTGCACAACTCATGATGGTGACTTCATATTTAAAGCATGAAATTCAGTGTTGTTCCCGTTGTTTAGTGTCTGCTATATGTTTGCCACTCCTACTCAACGACCAAACTTATTACATGTAAAGTAGTCTGAGGAAAATGCAAAATACATGAAATGGAAACTGTCATTTGCCTATAAGCAAAATACAATAAGATATTTGGTCAGCACACAGATTCTACCACAGCATATTCTTAGTATATTTTGAAGCCTTTACTTAAGAAAGAAAGAAAAAAGTCTTCTACCAATCAGTCAATATAGATTATCAGCAACAGATAATCTATAACAGATGCAACAGTAGCAACTGTGTGGGTCTGCAGACATGCTGAGTGCAGCAGAAGGTGTCCTCCTTTCTATTGCAACTGCTGAGGTTATGCTGGGACTTTTAGGAAACTCAGTCATTACCCTTGCAAACTGCATGGACTGGGTCAAGAGCAAGAAGCTCTCTAAGATTGGCTTCCTTCTCACTGGCTTGGCCACTTCCCGGATTTTTGTCATATGGGTAATAACTTTAGATGCATGTACAAAGATATTCTTTCCTACTATGCATTGGTCTGGCCGTCTCACTGAAAGCATCAGTTACATATGGGTGACTGTGAACCACCTGAATGTCTGGTTTGCCGCCAGCCTCAGCATCTTCTATTGCCTGAAAATAGCAAACTTTTCACACCACGTATTTCTCTGGTTGAAGAAGAGGACTGAGAGAGTGTTTTTTGTTCTAGTGGGGTATTTGCTAACCTCACTGCTAGTCTCCTACTCACTCGTTGTGAAGATAATGAAGGACAATAAAAGGAAGCATATAAACAGAACTAGGCAGATCTACCTGGAGAAAAGGGAATCCATTATTAACTATGTCTCAGTCAACATTGGAATCATTTCTCTCTTCATGGTGACCCTGACTGCATGTTTCTTTTTAATCATTTCTCTTTGGAGACACAGCAGGAGGATGCGATCTAATGTCTCGGGATTCCGAGACCTCAACACAGAAGCGCATGTGAAAGCCATGAAAGTTTTGATTTCTTTTCTTATCCTTTTCATTCTTCATTTCTCAGGTATTTTAATAGAAATCCTCTGCTTGTTTACCCCAGAAAACAAATTGCTCTTTATTTTTGGTTTCACAGTGTCATCCATCTATCCGTGCTGTCACTCATTTATTCTAATTCTAACAAGCAGTCAGCTGCAGCGAGCCTCTGTGAGGGTACTGAGGGGGTTAAAATGCTGTGAGAAAGGAAAAGATCTCAGAAGCATGTGGCCGTCTGGAATGATAGGGAGGAAATTATAGATCTTTTTTCATTTGAACGTTCTTACATTGTGTTTGGGGAGATGTTTTGGTTTCTTTTTCATTTTTATCTATTGTCCTGTCTGTCTGTCTGTCTGTCTGTCTGTCTGTCTCTCTCTCTCTCTCTCTCTCTCTCTCTCTCTCTCTCTCTCTCTCTCTCTCTGTGTGTGTGTGTGTGTGTGTGTGTGTGTGTGTGTGTGTGTGTGTGTGTGTGTGTGTGTTATAGGAGATGTAAGATAGGATAAATGTGTTGGTAGTATTTCTAACATGGACAAGCCACGGAGTTGGCTATCTCTTTTTACCTTGAGGTCGAGTCTCTCTTTTGTTGGTGTCACTTTGATGCTTCTGGCTAGCTGAGCTAAGAGCTTTCAGCCAGTTCACCCTTTTATACCTCCTTTCTCACGGTAGCAGTTCGGGGATTACAGATGCATGCCACTGCATCCAGTCTTTTAATAAGGGTTCCATGGATTGAACTCAGGTCACACAGCAATTACTTTTACCCACTGAACTATCTTGCCAGATCCTTCATACACGTTTTTCACTCTTGTATTTAGCTTTATTGAAATCTTCTGCAACTTTTCTGACTATATATCTTGGAACTTCACTCTGTGGTGGGATTTTAATACTATATGAAAATTTGATTTCTCAGCCAACTTCCTACTCTGCCAATTATTCCCATGCACTTGGCAGATGAAAATCATCAACCTGCAGACTTCTTCAGATAAACTTATACAGTTAGAATAAATGTCTGAGACAAGATTTCATTCTTATTAATCTGACTTCCCTAGAGCACTGATACCCTTTCCCCAGGAGGACTCACAGACAAAGGAACAGTTGTGGTCACTCTTGACATTTACTGCCTGGAACTGAAGAACAGAGAAAGGTTTCCTTTGTGTTCAGTTTTACAGTTACTGTTGTTTCATCTATTCCATCCCAAAGTGCTTGTTACCAGTGGATATTTGATGAGGCAAAAATATTTGCAAGAGTGGATGTGGCTCTGTAACAAATACCTAGAATTTCAGAGCCCACTGGTGGAAGAAGGGATGAGAGCAATGATGAAAGGAATCTTGATACTGTTCAACCCCAGGCATTTGAAATGAAGCAGTCACAGATCACGCAGAGCGGAGGAGAGATTCTGCTTGGGAACACATTCAGAGGAGCAGTGTCTGACCAAAGGGAAGAGTGGACCAAGTCCAGGACCTGTGTGAAATAAGCAATGCTCTGTTAAAGCTTGAAACAAATATGCACATATTCATACTCACGTTCAGAAGCCCATGGGTGTATTTGAAAGGTTGATTTCTCAGTAACCAATACTCAAACTTCAGTAACTATTTTTGAAGACCAACTTTGACAGATACTGAATGCATATCATCTAATGCCTATAGTCTAGTAGGAAGCAAGTACTACTTAGTGACAAACATTTGTATTTATATTTTGGAACAAAAACTTCTGGGAGATGAGATGACCTACAATGATATTAGGGAGAAGACGTGTCACTGGGGAGACAATGGCTTACACTGAAACTGAATAAGCTGGGGTGAGGTGGAAAATAGTGAAGGTGTTTCAAGATGGGAGAACAGTTGTGCTGGGAAACAGCAGAGAACAATGAAAGATCACAATGCAGTGTGACCCAGGCACACAGGGAAGACTTTAGATGACTTAAGAAAAATCCTAATAATAAGGAACTTGGTAAATTCATCTCAGAATTCATAAATTCTTCCTTCAAAGAGAAGTCAATATTATAATAGTGAATAAATATTTATTGTATTCAAATCTAAAAACAAATAACTAGAAGCTGTTTTTCTTTTTTTAAATCCTGTTCTGGTTCCAGAAACACTTTGTTCTAAAGTGCATACGTATTGCTAATGATACTGACATTTTTGATAAGTTTCTTAGTCAACAACACATACATTTTAGGGGCTGCTTGTTTTCTTTTTAGCTTTCGGGTCGTATGATCCTCTTGTGGTAACTGCTTGCATTAGCACTATGATGTTATATGTTGCCACATTTTTCTCTTAATTATCTGTCTACAAAAATGATTTGTGATATTTTTAATTTGTTTAAATTCAAATTTATTAATATTTTCCTCTATGAATTCTCGTACTTCTATTTTAACAGTATTAGAAGAGATTTACTGGTGGATTTTCCATTTATATCAATAGCTTCATCATTACTATAAAATAAGACAGCTTCCATTAGACAAAGATTAGAAACATAATTTTTAAAAAAGTTAATTACTGCCAAGTGTTGATGGCGCACGCCTTTAATCCCAGCACTAGGGAGGCAGAGGCAGGCGAATCTCTGTGAGTTCGAGGCCAGCCTGGTCTCCAGAGCGAGTACCAAGATAGGCTCCAAAGCTACACAGAGAAACCTTGTCTCGAAAAACCAAAAAATAAATAAATAAATAAATAAATAAATAAATAAATAAATAATAAAAAAGTTGATTACAAACATTTGCAATACTCAACTCTCTATGTTTAATGTTTCTGTGTATACCTTAAGATAGACACATGATAGGTAAGGTTGGATACATAGATGATCAGTGCTAGATATTGGAAACAGAAAATTGATACCTAGAATGTTTTTCTCATTTCATTCATGGAAAAGCAGGATAAATAAGTCCCTTATCTCTATATGAGTATAGATGATCTCGGCTGTCCATTTTAATCCTTTGTAAATTCCTGAAATTTCTATGCAGTAATATAAGTAAATCAAATCTGTGATATATGGGGAAACATGTATGGGTTTTTCTTAATGAGTAGAATAAAAACATTCCCAGTGTTTTCACCAGTAAGTCATCTGACTACTCAGTTTGCTTTCTGCATTGGCCTTTGATTCTGTTACCTTGGCTCTTACTTACTGTATGATTACACTTTGAACCTGGTTTCATTAGAACTTTATGTGTGGTAGGTCTTCAAGTTCATGTTCACAGTGTATTCTCCCAACTTTGCTTATAAAGGGAGGCTCTGAGTTCTTCCTTTCTTGACCTTCTTTAAAATTGAATTTCAAACCTCTTAGCTATTTCTAAAGCTTCCTTGCTGCATTTTGCATACTTTATGGCCCAAGGTTTTGAGGATCTTTTTAAAGAGTCATAAAAAGTTTCTGTTATGAAATATATACAACAAAACTTCTTATTTTAACCATTTTAAGGGTATAACTCCAGGGCACTGAATAAGTTCACAATTCTGTGGAAATATTTACTCTTTCTAGGTTATTATGTATATGGACATTCTGAGTTACTTATAAACTTGCCTTTATCATAGTAACATCATTTCTATGAATTCTTTAAAGCAAATTATTTTACAATGAAATTCAATAGTGTTCACTTTCTGAGCTCTGTAAATATTAGCTTTTTCCAGTTAAACCAATATTCTTTTGTAAAATTTGTACAAGGATTTTATGTCTTAATGACTGCTCAAGGTTATTTCACATTTCAATTAAACTGCATAAAATTTTATTTCTGTTCTAAGTTATCATTAAAATCTTTATGATAATTATAACTATAAAAAGTTAACCTACAGCCTTACAGAAACAAATATATTTAAATGTATATGATTATTAATATCGAGGAATATAATTGAGGATTCATTTTTAAAATGTCTTTTTAGAAGAGCAGTAGGATAGTATCTATGCTGGATGGAAAAGGAAATAAAAATAACTACAAAAATTTCTCAAATAAGGGCTGTTTCACTTATTTTGAAATATATTTGAAGCAGCAGGGATAACTTAGAGGATATGGACACTTGCCACCAAACCTGGCAACATGATTTCAATCCTAAGGGGCCACATGGTAGAAAAAAAGAACCAACTTCTTCAAGTTTTCCCTTGATCTCTACATACACACACCACCCCATTATGCATGCACATACACTCACACGCAACAAAAAAGTGATTACTAATTACAAATTACATATTTTAGATACCATCACAATTGGACTCATTGGATATACTTATGGATAACATGTTGTTTCTAGTTGTGTATGGTGTTGGTTCTTTGCATTTTGTTTCTTTGTGTTTCTCTTACTAAAAACCCTTTGAAAATGATGAAGACAACTTGACAAAGGTAACTGCATGAAAGTATATATCTGTGGTAGTCTCCCAAGATGACAGGATGTAGAATCATCTAAATGACAAAGCTCCAGGTGTGTCTGTGAGGTTGCTTCCAGGGAGTGTGAGTGGCAGCATCCTAGAATGCATAAAAAAGGAGAAAGTGAGTGGGAGTGAATGGGACCGCAGTATCCATTTCTCTCTCCTTCCTGACTGCGGATATATTGCAAGCAACTGCTTCATTCAGCCACCGCCAAGATTTCTCTTCACCTGCTAACCATAAGCCCAATAAATGTTCTTTCCCATAATCTGCTTCTCATTGATATCACATGGTTTTTAGTAACAGCTAGACAAATAATGAATGAAAAAAAAAACTGGTACCAGAAGGAGGGGCTGTTGCTATGGCAAACCTGACCATATCTTTTGTAAAACTTTGGGACTGGTTTGTGGGATGAATGTGGGAAAGCAGTGCTCTGAGCTACAGAAGCTATGGCCAGCTTAATACAACATTCTGATGATGGTTGCATTAAGAAAGACAATAGGAAGACAGAAAGACTGTTGTTAAGAATACAGAAAGGAACAAGAATTCCTTGGAACAGGGCTATAGGCCGCTCATGTAACATACAGGCCAAAGATCTGGCTGTTTTGTAGCCATGTCCAGAAAACATCAGTGAGGCAGAATTTGGAAATAATGGCTGACATTCTAATTTGAAAGAGGAAATTTTAAAATAGCAAAATACCCAGACTGTGACATCATTATTGTTTACTACTCTTAGATTTACAGTAAAGAAGGGCTGGAATATATTTTTTAAATGATGGACTTTTATAGTGGGAAATTACCAATATGGAGTCAGGTAGAAATATAAGGGTATTTAATAGGGAAAAGCCTTACTTACAGAGCGACCTAGCCAGCCAACGTGGCAGCAGTCTGTACGCAAGCCCAAAAGCGAAAACGCAGTCACCCTACGTCCCCTGACCACGCCCTTACAAGCTTGCGAGGGCGTGGTCAGGCACACCTGTAGCCAGCCCCTAAGTACAGCTTCCCCTACAGAGTTTGCTAAAGAAATTAGTATGAATTTAAAATTGCAGATGAAGCAAGTGTGGAGAAGGAACTGAAAACATTCACATGATTGGTTTCATCAAAGAGAAAGCACCTGTTTAGCACGATGACAGGAAAGGCACCTGAAGGCTATAGCCCATATATGAAAGGTCCATGCCATAACTACACAAGTTTATTTGATCCAGGAATGCCACCACAGCAGTTCCTTACTCTAAACTGACCCTGGGCAAGTGTAGTCCTGTGTAATTCAGTCTGTAAAACCCAATCTCAGATTCCAGAGGGATTATCTTCATCATATTAACTGAAGCTGGAAGACCTGCCCACTATGAGTGGCACCATTCCCTAGGCATCAGGCAAGGGACTGAGCATTAGGAACCATGCATGCATTCAAGGCTGTTTTTCTGACTGAGGTAATAATGTTACAAGCTGTTTGGGACTCCTGAGCCCTTTCTTTCACCCACTATGAAGGACTAGAACCATGAGCTAAAATAAATTCTTTCTCCCTTAAGCTGCTTTTGGCAAAGTAATTCATCACAGCACCAGAAAAGAAACTAAGACAATACCCAAGCAATTTGAGATCTTCAAATTAACAGGTGCCTTGAATGTAGAGTCATTATCACTCTATAAGTGAGAAGAAAGTCCCAATTGGGGTATGATTTCATGAAGTTAGATTCTTGCCACCTCTTATAACTTTTCTGTTCTGTATGAAAATACCTCTATTCTAATTTCATTTCCTATCCTGTCCAAAAGCAACATAGAGGAAGAAAGGGCTTACAATTCCAATTATATAGTACATGATAGAGTGAAATACAGAGGCAGGAAGTGAATCACAGCTATTCACAGCACATCCATAGTCAAGAGCAAAAAGGAAGTAAATGAATCCATGATGTCTGCTTCCCTTTACCAAGCTAGCTTTCTTAGCTCACACAGTTCAAGGTCCACCCCTTGGTGGACCTTGGCAACTACAATGATGGCAACTACAATGGCTAGGTCTTCCTATATAACTAACAGTTAAATTCATTTTCCCATAGACATGCCCACAGACCTAGACAATGCTTCATCAAAGCTCTCTTCTAAGGTAATTCTGTATTATGGCAAGTTGACATTTAACAATTGACCACCACAGCTTCTGCCCATCCTGCATGAATATCTGTTTTCTGTTAAAGATAAAAGTCCTCATCCTGTAGTTCATACTGTGGCCTATCTCTAGAAGAGAAGATCGATTGATTCTTTTTAAAGCTCTGTTCCAGTTTTTAAAACTTCATTTCGAGGAAATATACTGGTTTGATGAGTCTGCAGGCTCATCAAAATAAAAGAGACCCCTACCTAAATCATCCTTCCTAATTTTCAGTGCTAACACAAATGCACCAGCTGCAGGGGAGAGGAATTTTCAACTGAACAGCTGCACTCTAAGGACCATGTCCAGCTGTGTTTCCTCGAGAATAGGCAGTAATACATACATTTTGTCCTTCACTGTGAAAAACCAGATTATGAGAGAAGGTGGTGATTCACTCAACATTATCTACACTTTAGATCCCTAGTACACAAAAGTGGCAAGGTTAATTTTAGTTAATTTGCATTTTGCCACCACTCCCTAACTCATATTCCCCTCTAAAACCTCAGGTTAAAAAAATAAAGTTGTCTTCTTTCCATTGTATGTCTAGGCAGAGAGTAAAAGTGAAATAAATATGCTCAAGGGAGGGAAAACAGATCCCTGGGTGCATCTTTGAGTGAGAGAGGTGTGTGTATCCTTGAGGGAATTCAAAATCTCCTGTAGCACTAACCAATTATCAATCCCAAATCTGAACAGTAAGAGGCTCGATTTTTCTTACAAAACGAGCATCTTAAGCGCTATAGACATAGGGACTAAACTGACCATTAATAACTGAAGTAAATGCTCAGTTAAAGAGAAAGGGCAAATTGTAAATAGTCATGCAATATCAGTTATCTTTTCCACTTTAGAGCTAAATAATAGAACAGTATTCATACTGAAGGAAGTGCCATCCTCACCCTCACTGCTTTCTCTTTTTAACTTATATTTGGGCTAAACTACATTTCCCATGTTTGTTTCAAAAAATGGGAAGGGAAAGAGATAACGTCAGCATAGACTCCTAGGTCATCATCATCTATCTGCCCAGTGACATTTTGGGAGGAAGTTCCCTTCCTTGGGGAGTTCCTTCAGGGCCATTAACACTGTCTTTGGTTGTCATCAAGTTGTAGGTGTCTCTCTTTCCTTCAAGTGTCTCTGGATCAAAAGTCATCCCATCTAGTGCAGTTTGAATATATAGACACTGGAACTGGATTTTCTAACTGCCCCTAAATTGCGACACATGGACTGTACATTCATCTATCTGGGCTTTGAAAGTCTGGAAGACCATCTCAAATATTATCTAGTGAGTATTTGGAGTCAAAGACTGGAGACTTGAGTCTTCCGTGAGGAAATGTGATTCAACACTGAGGAAACTGTAAAGCAGATTGATAGAACTGCATTGAGGAGGGAAAATTCCTGTTGCCTAAGGTGATTTAAGCTTCAAAGAGAGTAGTATCTAGGACAATATTTACAACATGTGTCTTTAGTGGATGGGTAGAGTACTTTTAATATTTACATTGATAAAGAATATAAAAATGTGAAGTTTTAAATGTTTGTTACTGAAATGCCCAGAGGGGAGGAGTATAGCAGAAAGATAGTGACAGAGGGCAGCTAACTTCTTTCCTGGTCCATTCCAGTCCCCTTGAAATCTCTTTGATACCTCCAAATTATATGATTTTTTGTTTGTTTTTTTTTTTTTTTTTTTTTTTTTGTGTGTGTGTGTGTGTGTGTATGTGTGTGTGTGTGGTGGAGCTTTCCTTGACCCTGGTGAGCTTAACCCAGAGATCTAAGGTAGCTGAATGATCATGGTCATCAAACCATCCCCGAATCATTGACTTCTGGATTCTTTGTCTCACACCAAGAATAAGAAAATATGGTCAAAGATTGAACAGAACAAGTCATATTTATTAGCGTTATTCTTGAGTGGGAGAGGTTGCCCCAAAAGAAAGATACTACCTTGCTGTCCTACCCAGTGGCCTCCTACAAGGCATAAGCAAGGCACTAAGGAACTGGGTAAAGTCATCTTTATTGGGTTGTGATGGAGGAAGTACTTCTGTATATGTTTATCTTATTGATTGTTGAATTAAATACTGTTTGGCCAATGGCAAGCAAGGACTAGGAGTCAAAGAGGATTCTGGGAAATGTAGTAGAGAAATGATGATCCAGACAGGAAATGACATGGCAAGGAGACTCATATCTAAGCGAGGAAGCAGGAAGTGTCCCTCTTTTCCCTCCGCTCCTGCTCCAGTAGCATGATGTGATCCACAGCAAGGAGGGACGCCAATAAGGCGTCCGTTAAGATAAGTCATATAACATATATAGATTTATGATAATTAAGACTGAGCTAACAGATGAGAAGTCCTAGTCATTGGCCAAACAGCTTTGAACCTAATACAAGTTTCTATGTATTCATTTGGGCCTAACTCGGACAGGCTGCTGGCGTAAAGCGCACACATGGCGGTGGGGCTCAGGCAGCATTTGGCTAAAAGATTTATCATAACAGAATGGTGTCAGAAATGGGATGACTCCATGCCCCAAGGTTCCCAAAAAAAGAGGTAAACATTCCGCCACAGCTTGCCCTGTCGGGCCACTAAGCGGCATGCGAGCAACTTCCATTACTCGAGCCGTCCCGGCGCTTCTGGGATTTAGACTCGACACTCCCAAGATGATAAAGACAGAACCAGATAAAAAAAAAAAAAAAACTTCTAAAGATTTACACTACATTTAAAAATATATATGGGCTTGTGAGAGAAAAGGTAACAGGAGAAAATAGAGTAGCCGGTTATGGTGGCCAATGCCAGTAGGATTTACTAAAGGAAGCAGAGGCAGGCAGATTTCCAGAGAAACCCTGTCTCGAAAAAAAGAAACAAAAGAAAGTAAAAATAAAGTAATAAAAAAACCACAAGAGATTAAAAAAAAATACACAGAGAATCTGGATATTAAATGCCATACTGCTGTCTTTAAATTGTTTGATTGTCAAGGAAAGATTTACCACTGCTAAAATACATTTGATTATAAATGCTGCTAAATTAATCTAACTTCTACATTTTAAAAATGCTTTGACTTCAAAATTTAAGTTTAAAGACAGGCTACTTAGAAATAAAGGTTTTACTTGTATTTCCACAAAAAATAAAAAGCTATGTATTCCTTCCAGACTAATATGGTTTGATCAAGCAAGACCCCCTAAAGCTGAGATGATACAGCCTTACAGACTACAAAAACAAGGACTTGGTCAGATTTCTATGTTTTATCATGATCCCTATGGTAAATGAACATCGTCCCCAATCAGCAGAAAGCAGTTTAGAAAGAACGATGCCCATATTCCCAAATATTGTTTATAAATGTTTGTTTTCATTTAAATGGGATTAGTTATAAATGATAATGAACACAGTAAATCTCTTTTTAAAGAAAGAAAGGAAGAATAGGATATAGAAATGAATACTTTAAATTGGTAAAGATTTTCATTTATTGATACAACTTTAAGGTCAATTTTGTGATATGTATATCTCTCCTCTTGTGTAGGTATCGTGTTTATACAGATCTTTACCTATAATAGTCAGAACTTATAATTAGGTTAGTTAGGTTTTCTATATTTACAGAGATGTATTTGAGATGGTTAGGTATTCTTCAAACCTTTCAAAGACCTACAGAAATATGCCATTTAAATGTCATAGGGCTTTTCTTGGCAATGAGACACAACTGCTCCTGGCACACCAATTATGTCAGAAAGGAGGAAGGGCATCGAAGAAACTCGTTATGGAGTTTGCTTTCAACATGGCAAGATTAGCCATTTGGGCAAGAAACTGCTCTTGCCTGGACTGTTTGTTGCTGTATTAACTGGACATACAGGACCCACAAGAAAGTGACTGCTGAACTTACAAAACAAGACAGTACTGAAGGGTTCCTGTTAAAATGGAGAAGTATGCTAGACACCATGGCCTATAGGCTAAAGATGGATGCCCCAACGTTAAAGAGGAACTTTGGATGACTGTCCAGCTAGCAAGAAGTCTCTGTCAATTCTAGAGTTTATATATTATCCTTCTATGGTCTTTGATAGAGTTGAAGATAGATAGTTACGGTTATAGTTTTCCTCAGTTATTATAAAAGATAAGTTATCCTTTTAGACAGAAAAGAGGAGATAATGGGGGAAGTACTTCTATGTATGTTTATCTTATTGATTGTTAAATAAAATACTGTTTGGCAATGAGACAGCAAGTAGACGGGACTAGGAGTCAAAGAGGATTCTGGGAAATGTAGTAGAGAAGTGTGATCCAAGCAGGAAGTGACATAGCAAGGAGACTCATATTTAAGCGAAGGAGAAACAGGAAGCGTCCCTCTTTCCTGTTCGCCTCCTCCAGCAAAACAATATGATCTACCGACAAGGAGGGGCGCCAATAAGGTGTCCGATAAAATAAGTCTTATAAAATATATAGATTTATGATAGTTAAGACTGAGCCAACAGATGAGAAGTCCTAGTCATTGGCCAAGCAGCATTAAACCTAATACAAGTTTCTGTGTATTCATTTGGGCCTAACTCGGGCAGGCAGCTGGCGTAAAGCACACACGTGGCCATGGGGCTCAGGCAGCTTATGGTGGAAAGATTTATCGTAACAGGGTTGATCATTCTTTGAATATATTCTTTGAGAGTCAAATCCGTGTGCACGCCACACTTCCTTTACAAACCTCCTCAGTCAAACTGGAGAGGTGATCATGCATTGCTCTTCCAGTAGAGGATGTGGTCACTTTTGTTCAATCTCTTGGTCAAACTGTGCTGCTCATTTAGTAGGCTATTTAAATACCCTTTCTTGTTCACCTTTGAAGGTACATCTCCTAATTTACAGTAGACCCTCCTTTATATCAGACAGAGGGCTATCTCCTGTCTCATTTTCATACTTAAAAGATGTGATACAATGTTGTGTTTTGTGTGTTATTTTTACATACAAATATAAATGACACCCTCATTTTATAATTCAGCTTACTAAATGCAAAATAGTCTCAGTAGGACAAGTAAAATCCATGAAACAGAAGCTTCAATTTGCATATTAACAAATTGCAAGAAGATAATTAGTCTGCACACATTCTGTAGACTAGTTAAATCTTACAGAAGCACAGGAGTGAACACAATAATAATAGTTCTCATTTTTTCATCACACATTCATGAATAACTCTGGAGTCTTTATTTAATGAGAGAGGATAAAAATCACTTCTACAATCAAGTAGACCCTACTTGCAACAATTCTACAGCAGCTGACCCATACCGGGTACAGGAGAAGTCTTGAAAATTGGCAGAGATGCTGAGTGCAGCAGAAGGCATCCTCCTTTTTGTTGCCACTACTGAGGCTGTGCTGGGAGTCTTAGGGAACGCATTCATCGCACTTGTAAACTGTGCAGACTGGATCAAAAACAAGAAGCTCTCTAAGATTGGCTTCATTCTCATGGGCTTGGCGATTTCCAGGATCTTTACCATATGGATAATAACATTCGATGCATATGCAAAGGTTTTCTGTCAGGATATGCTTATATCTATTGATCTAAGTGAAGGCATCAGTTACATATGGGTGATTATTAACCACCTGAATGTCTGGTTTGCCACCAGCCTCAGTGTCTTCTATTTCCTGAAGATAGCAAATTTTTCTCACTACATTTTTCTCTGGTTGAAGAGGAGAGCTGATAACGTTTTTGTCTTTCTATTAGGGTGCTTGATTATAACATGGCTAGCTTCTTTCCCACAAACTACAAAGGTGGTTAAAGATGTTAAAATGCATCATTTTAACAACACACCCTGGCTGCTCCACCTGGAGAAAAGTGACTTACTTATAAACTATGTTTTATCCAATATGGGAGTCATTTGCCTCTTTGTGGTGGCACTAACTGCATGTTTCCTGCTAATCGTGTCCCTTTGGAGACACAACAAGCATATGCAATCACATGTCTCAGGATTCAGAGACCTCAACACAGAAGCTCATGTGAAAGCTATGAAAGTTTTGATTTCATTTGTCATCCTCTTTATCTTACATTTTGCAGGTATTTTCTTAGAAACATTATACTTGTTTCTCAAAGACAAGAAACTTGTATTTATTCTTGGTTTTACAGTGTCATCCATGTATCCCTGCTGTCATTCATTTATCCTAATTCTAACAAGCAGTCAGATGAAGCAAACCTCAATGAGGGTACTGAAAGGGTTAAAGTGCTAAGACTTAACAGAGAAATGGATGGCCTGGCACAATTCTGCAAGGGCATCCATGAAGCCCTTTTCCATCTTAACTATGCTCTCACACTGCCTTTTCATTGAATTTTTTGAATCTTTGAAACCTTTGACAACTGTTGTGAGTTTTGTAGTGAGAAAAAATATCTAAGACAAGACTTCCCAGTGTGATTCATCTGACTTCCTGAAGCATTAACACCCATTCTCTGGAAGAACCAAGGTGGAAGGGGTGGGTGACAGGGGCAGGGAATAGGCAGAAATGTATGATGAACCTTGACACTTAGAACATGGCACTGAGGAGCCAAAGAAGTGCTTTGGTGTGTATGCAGTGTTAGTTCTTACATGGTTACTTTTACTGTCCCAATTTAAGAATGGAAGTTCTAGTTACAGTAGATGGTTGGTTCAGTAGCATTGGCCATGAGAGTGGACACAGGTCTTTGGAAAATAGCTGAAGAAACAAGGCTGCCTGAGGAAGAAGAGACCAAAACACTGGTGAAACTGGTCTTCATGTGTGTGGAAAACAGTCATTTCAGATGAAGCCACCTTGTGAAGTGAAGAGATCTGAGGAAACGGTTCTGCTAGAGCAGATCCAAAGGCCACCATCTGCTTCCAACCAGAGAACAAGAGAATGAACCAGGAATAGAATCTATGCAGTATGGCATTCTGCCTTAGGGTTTCATCTATCTATCTATCTATCTATCTATCTATCTATCTATCTCTTTCTCTCTCTCACACACACACACACTCATGAATATAAACTTATACTAACAGATATATATATATATATATATATATATTGTTGTTTTTAAAGAGAATTTATGTCCAACCAAATAATCTAGGAATTTATACATTAATTTTATGCTTATGATCAGAAACCTATATATTTCTATACTTAGAAGATTAATTCAGTTGTTACATGATATTTCTGAAGTAATAGTCTTATATTTTAAATATCTTCTTTGCAATGTGTATCTATATATGTAAATGGAAAACAAGAAAAACAAATGTTAATAAAATCTGGTCTTTGAGAGAAAAAGAAATAACATGGTTGGGTGGGTAGAGAGGTGGGAAGGATTGGGGAGGAGTTGGAGGAGAGGAAGAATATGACCAAATATATTATATGAAAAAATAATAAAAGTTCCAAAAAGAATCTGATTTCACCAACCAGTTTCAACAAAATTCATCAAATCAGATCATTAGAAATCATACTTATGGCCTTTCCGATGACCGACCCAGGAACTAGGTGAGTGAGTCTCTGCCCTTACCCAACTCCCATCCAAAACATCACTCACCTCAACCATCCCCCAACCCCCGCCTGCACCTGCCAGCTTGGGGTAGACACACCCAGGCAGGGAGGAGCTCCCTGCTCCCTGAATCTGGTAGCACCCCACCTTCAGCAAAGTGGCAGGATACAAGATTAACTCAAAAAAATCTGTAGCCCTACTATATACGGATGACACATTGGTGGAGAAAGAAATCAGAGAAATATCAACCTTTACAATTGCCACAAAAACATAAAATACCTTGGTATAACACTAATCAAAAAAGTGAAAGACCTGTACCCTAAGAATTTTGAGTCTCTAAAGAAAGAAATTAAAGAAGATACCCGAAAATGGAAAGATCTCCCATGCTCTTGGATAGGCAGGATCAACATATTAAAAATAACATCTTGCCAAAAGCAATCTACAGATTCAATGCAATCCCCATCAAAATCCCAACACATTTCTTGACTGACCTTGAAAGAACAATTCTCAACTTTATATGGAAAAACAAAAGACCCAGGATAGCCAAAACAACCCTGTACAATAGAAGAACTTCTGGAGGCATCACCATCCCTAACTTTACGCTCTATTATAGAGCTATAGTCCTGAAAACAGCTTGGTATTGGCCCAAAAATAGACAGGTAGACCAATGGAATAGAGTTGAAAACCCTGAAATTAACCCACACACCTACAAACACCTGGTTTTTGACAAACAATCCAAATATATATGCTAGAACAAAGAGAACATCTTCAACAAATGGTGCTGGCATAACTGGATGCAAACATGTAGAAGACTACAGATTGACCCAAGCCTTTTCTTTTTTCCAGTGTATATACTGTAGCCTTTGTTAAAAATGGGGCAGACATACCTTCATCTGCTTATTTCTAGGCCCTCTATTCTGTTCCATTGTCCTACCCTGAACAAAACTTAAGTAAAAATGTAACAAAGACCTCAACATAAACCAAGCCACACTGAACCAATTAGAAGATAAAGTGGAAAATACCCTTGAATTAATCGGTACAGGAGACTGCTTCCTGAACATAACACCAGTAACACAGACACTGAGATCAACAATTAAAAAATGGAACCTCTTGAAACTGAGACGCTTCTGTAAGGCAAAGGACATAGTCAGCAAGACAAAACTGCAGCCCACAGACTGGGAAAAGATATTCACCAACCCCACATCTGACAGAGGGCTGATCTCCAAAATATACTAAGAACTCAAGAAACTATTCTCGAAAACACAAACAATCCAATTAAAAAATGGGGTACAGGACTAAATAGACAATTCTCAATAGAGGAATTTAAATGGCTGAAAGACCCATAAGAAAGTGTTCAACATCCTTAGCCATCAGGGAAATGCAAATCAAAACAACTCTAAGATACCATCTTACTCCTGTCAGAATGGATAAAATCAAAAACACCAATGACAGTTTATGCTAGAGAGGATGTGGAGAAAGGGGAACACTCTTCCACTGCTGGTGGGAGTGCCAACTTGTACAGCCACTTTGGAAATCAGTATGGCGACTCCTCAAGAAAATGGGAATGAGTCTACCACAAGATCCAGCAATTCCACTCCTAGGCATATACCCAAAAGAAGCACATTCATACAACAAGGACATCTGTTCAGCCATGTTCATAGCAGCATTATTTGTAATAGCCAGAAACTGGAAGCAGCCTAGATGCCCCTCAACCGAAAAATGGATAGAGAAAATGTGGTACATTTACACAATGGAGTACTACTCATCAGAAAAAAAAAAATGGAATCTTGAAATTTGCAGGAAAATGGATGGAACTTGAAGAAACCATTCTGAGCAAGGTAACCCAATCACAAAAAGACAAACATGATCTGTACTCACTCATATGTGGACCTGCTTTATGATACATAGTAGTGACCGTGCTTTATCAGAGCTGTTTTTAATGATGTTGCTCAGAATGGTTTCCTTCCAGATGATGATTGAGAAGCTAATTTAAAAAAATGGTTCCAGGTACCACAAGAGTAACAGAAGTATGCTGTTTTTCTGGGATTTTGTTTTTTACTTTTTTTTTTTAAATGGAGAGTGCTGGATGTTTCTACAATTTTGTTCAAATGACTGCAGAACCTGGAAAAGCTGTTTCTGCTATTGATGCATAACATACTGACATTATTGGTCTTTTTATATAAATGTAAATATATATATACATATATAATTTGAATATTTGGAAACTGTAGCTGTGCTGTCAACTTTGGAAAAAAGTATTTCAGTTTACCGTGTTGAGTTGGCATTGTACAAAAATTAACAGCCATATTGGTCTAGAAATGTTGAACTTAATTTTTTCCATTTGTACAGGGTTAATGCATTGTATTAAATATGTAAGGTCTTAAAAAGAAAAAGAAGGGATTTTGAGAGCCCATCCCTTGTGAAGGGATGCTCTCTTGACCTGGACACATGGGGAAGGGCCTAGGCCTGGCCCAGGATGATGTGGTAGGCTTTGGGGAGCCCCTTTTGAGGGCCTTACCCTGCCTGGGGAGTGGAGGGGGGGTGGCTAGGGGCAGGTGGCATGTTGGGGGGGAGGGGAGGGAGAGGGAGAAAGGATTGACATCTGAAGCAAGCTTGGTCCTAATTTGAACTGATATATATATATATATATATATATATCCTAATAGCGGAAGCAATCATAAATAGAAATAACAGTGCTGTATAAATCATAATGCCTACTCTCAAATTCTATTATAAAGCCACTGTAACAAAAACAACATGGTACTGGCACAAAAGCAAACTTTCTGATCAGCTGAATAGAATATATAATGCAGAAATAAAGCCATACAGCTGCAGCCACTTAACTCTTGACAAAGTGGTCAAAAGATATATTTGGTGGGACGGCCTCTCTAACAAGTAGCATTAGAAAATATATCCAAATGAAAGAATAAAAATAAAAATAGATCCATACCTCTCACTGTTCACAAAAATCAATTCAAGATTGGCCAAAGACATTAATGTAAAATGTGCAACTTCAAATCCAGTAGAGACAAACAGGAAAACCATTTCAAGAGATAGGTACAGGCATAAACTTTCTGAACAGGTCTGTACTAGCACAGGAAATAACCCCCCACCCGCGCGCTGCTCCAAAAAACGGCAAGTAAGATTGCATGAAATTAAAAAGCCTCTGCACAGCAAAGTTAATACAGTTAATTGAGTGAAGAGATGGCCGAGAGAACGGGAGAAAACAATTGCTATCTCTGTGTGTGTGAGAGACAGAGGGTGGGGGGAATCAATATCTATAACATAAAAAAAACTAAGTAAATGTGAAAAATCAAGCAATGCAATGAAGAAAGAAGCTAACGAAACAGACAGTTCTCAAAAGAAGGAATTCAAATGTTCAATAGACATTTGGAAGTTTGTTCAGCACATTTAGCCACTGGGTAAATGCAAATTAAAATTTGCATTGATTTGACATAGTCCCATCTATTGGTACTTGGCACTAGTTCCTGTGCTGCTAATGACCTAGTCAGAAAATTCTTACCAGTGTCCTGAAGGGTATGTCTTTGTCTAGAAATTTCCATGTTTCTGGTTTTAAATTGAGTTCTTTAATCTGTTTCAAACCGAATTTTGTACAATGTGGAAAATATAAATCTAATTTCATACTTCTGCAGGTGGATTCTGGTTTTGCCAGCATTTGATGCACAGGTAATCTTTTTTCCAGTGTATATACTGTAGCCTTTGTTAAAAATGGGGCAGACATACCTTCATCTGCTTATTTCTAGGCCCTCTATTCTGTTCCATTGTCCTACCTATCTGCTTTGACAATAGAACCAAGCTGTTTTTATCACTATAGCTCTATAGTACAATTTGGGGGGGAGGGGGGTTGGGGGTGGTTTTGAGACAGGGTTTCTCTCTGTAGCTGGCCTCAAACTCATGGAGATCCACCTGCCTCTGCCTCCTGAGTGCTGTGATTAAAGGCATACACCACCACTGCCGGCTTATAGTACAATTTAAAGTCAACTATTGTGATACTTCCACATGTGTTCTTACTCTTTGGGATCGCTTTAGCTACTTGTGATCTTTTGTGATTCCATAAAATTTTTAACTTTTTCTTCTGTATCAATGAAATATGGTCTCTGAATTTTAATAGGCATTGCATTAAATCCACAGATTAATTTTTGTAAAATAGCCACTTTCATAAGATTGATTCTGCCAATCCAGGAACATCTTTTCCATAATCTAATGTCTTGTTTGATTTCTTTTTCCAACGGCTTGGAATCTTAATTGTCAGTGTCTTTCTCCTTTATCTATAGGACAGTTTCTAACTCACCCTTGTTGGAATGGCGATCATCATCAAGACAGTAAATGAATAATTCATGAGTACTGATGGAGATGCAGGGGAGAGAAAGCATTTACACAGTGCTAGAGGGAATGAAATTAGTCCAGCCGCCATAGATGTCTGAATGGTAGTGCCGCAAAATGTAACTATAGAGATTGTTGAAGTCACCACAAGATTGATTGGTAGAGCCTAGAGAAATCAAGTTGGGACTGAGCTGGAAGCTTTATCCCTATTTGCTTAGCTTTCATGGTGCCAGATGCGTCTATGAATGCTACCACAAGAGTTGTTAGAAGCCATTTTGTTCAACTACGTACTCTGCATTGTACACTACAGTGCGGCAAGGTGGGGTGTATCCACTGGTACAACAGTAGCAAGCATGTTATGGAAATAACCAGCTGCTTTCTGTTTTGATCTCCTTCATATCATGGAATCCACATCTGATACTTCAAACCAAATCAAAAGCCCAGGACAGTGTGACCTCCTTTCAGGGAGAGAGAAATGGGTAGAGAGAAAAATGGAAATTCAAAGCTGAATAATCTCCCTGCATAATGTCATACTAATAGCTATTCTCCCAATGTAGATAGGCCCCTTACTATGCACTTTTTCTTGTGCTAACTCCTTCTCATAGAATCCATTTCAATATTACTGCTTTTGCTTGCCCTGTTCAACAGTTGTGGAAACCAGGGCACAAAAAGAGCTAATAATCTTGCTGAGGAGTATAAATCATGTATACACATGTCTATATTATCTATGCTAGGTGTGTGTGCAAGCAATTGGTTAATGGCTGGCCCCATACAAATTTATATGTATATTCCTCTGTATATTTCTTCATGTCCCATTCATGTAGGTGTGATCTTAGGTATGTGTGTAAATAGTGTGCATGTTCTTGATATATACGGATGTTAGATGATTAGATTCTCAAGCCCTAAATTTCTTTCTTACATGCCATTTCCTCTTTAAATGACTGTTTTGTCCTGCACAAGTACTCACCATCATTAACCATGATTAGCTTCAAGATCAGATAATAATGTGTACATGCAGGGTGGTATCAGTGAAGATCAAACATCTGTCTTTCTGAGCCTGGTCCATCCCCTATTAGATGCAGTGCAACAATTATAGTTATGCCTATTTTAAGGTATTTGAAAATGTTCAGTCTACTAACCTAAACAAAGTGTCAGATAATAAAATTAAAGTAATAGAATGACTATGTGACCAACTTATACCATCCCTGGGCATCTATCCTAAAAAGTCTAAATCATCATGTCACAGAGGTAATTTTACATCCATGTTTATTGCACCACCAGTCACAACCATAAAGTTATTTATGTGTATTTATAAATAGATAAATGGATAAACAAAATCTGATGTATATACACAATGGAGATTGATTGAGCCCCAATAAAAAATAAAGTTATGTCATTTGCAAGGAGGTGGATGCAAAATGGAGACATAATATTATTAAGTGAATTAAATCAGACTGAGAAAGAAAAATATCGCATGTTTTCTCTCATTTGTGGATCCTCGGTGTTGTACCAGCCTAAAAACATGAGAGTGGGGCAACATAGGGAAAGTAGTGTGATCACCAGAAAAAGAAAAGTAGGTGGGGGAGTAATGTAGATTGTTCAAAACAGTGCAAGTATGATACTTAAGTGAAATTGTCTTTGTGAAACCCTTACTGTAGGGTAAGTTAATATATATACTAATGAAAACTTGTAAAACATTCTTAAAGTTGTGAAATTTACCCTATATGTAATTACACTTAGATTTCAATTAAAAATAATCAATTTTAAAAAGTAAGCAGTTATATTCAAAAGTTACTTCCATATACTATTTTAATAATATAAATTATAATGATTTTTTGCTTTCTTGTTAATATTTTTCTGAATAGTTTTGGAGTTTTCAGGTGTTTGTGAGCTTAATTTTGTTTGTTATCTCTCACTGCCAAGCTTTGTTTTATTGAGCACTGGGGGATCAAATCCCCAGGCCTTTGTGCATGCCAGGCAAGCATCCCACTACCTAAACTAAACACCTAGCAGTCCTGGATTTTGTTATTCTATTTTGAACCCACTTCTATGAGAAATTTGTCTGTGGGAATCTGAAGTTCAAGTTTTTGGTGTGTTTTGCCAGCAAGGGATTAGTTGGGCATATTAACAATATCTAAAGACACCACCAGTCCTGGAATTTTTTTTTTCAGCAAGGTCTCACTATATAGTCCAGGCTGGCCTCAAACTCTAAGTGATCTTATTGACTTAGCCTCCCAGACATTGAATTTACACGCATTTGCCATGACACTCTAGTTAGACATCATCAAACTAAATTTTCAGCTTTTGAAATTTGATGCAATGCCGTCACAAAATCTAATTCCAATGCGCACATTTGCAAGGCTGTTCCTAAAACCTCTCAGAGCGACAAATCCTTACACTCTCCATTCCACTTAACGCCATGGTTCAGAAGTAAATGTCCCTACTTCAACCCTTCTCTGAATGCATATTCTTTTCTCATTTGTTCATTGTAATACTGCCTTCTGGGGGCTCTTGTTCACTGATAGCATCAAGTCTTACTTCTGGTTTTGAAGGGGCACAGACAGGTGGCTCATCCTATATGTGTGAGTGTTCCTTTTAAAATGAACACTTGCAAAAAAAATTTTAAAAATGGACACTTGCTCAAAGATTAACATTTTCCCCAGCAGTCCACTTTTTCAGTACATTGTCTTCCTCTTTCAAAATCTGTACTATCCTTTCACTTCATGGAGAGGGCATTAGTATACATACGGGGGAGAGACAGTAAAACAAGTAGTACACGTATCATATTTCTGATTGCTTGTTCATTGGTAGTTGCTTAAATCTGCAAAAAAGGGATCTCATCACAATCTTTTGCCACATTCTTTTAAAATACATTTTAATAAAAATATAATTGCTTAATTCCATCACTTCCTCCTTTTCAATCCCTCCCTCTAGTACCTAACATATTCCCTCTCACTCTCAAATTGGTAGAGTCTTTTATTTCATTATTATTGCTACACACATACATATATGTATGAACAAATATATTAATGCAATCCACTGAGCCCATTTTTATTGTCTGTGTGTGTGGTCTCAGGGCTGAAGCCATATCCTTAAAAACAAAAATTCCTCAGGCTATCCTTAACTTCCTTTCAGTGTTTTTGTTGTTTTGTTAAACACATTCAAATCTGCTTGTCCTAATAGAAGGTCTGCATTTATTAATAGTTCATCTACTTCCAAGAGTTTAATGTTGTCAAAGTCAAATTCGTGTAAATAGATAATTCATATTAATGGCACAGTTTCTGTGTAGCCTTGCAAGACACATATGATCTTTACAAGTTTTCTTCTCAAACAAAATCCAGTTTGTCTGTTTAGCGTGGTTACATGTGCTTTTCAATTCATATTGAATAATCTTTGTCAAATTCTATTTCTGGAACATTTACTACTAGATTTTCTCTGAAGTTTTATCTCTACACTTCTTCTCTGGGGGTTGTTAGCCACTGTTAATTTAAGGTTTTCACAGTATGTGAAGGAGGGGGTCCATTCTTTTCCATGTGGGTATCCAGTTATTCCAGATAGCATTTTAAGAATATTCTTTGCACCCTAGTGACACTCACATACAGTGTGCTTATACCTGATTGTGTTTCACTGTGAGCATCAGCAATCTATAACCAATACAAAGAGGAGTCTTTCTTTTCTCTAAACATCCATTTACTTATTAAACTGGAGATATGGCTGGGTGACACATAAATAAAACCCCCAGAATTCACAAATTCAAGTCTATCCCAAGATACATAGAAAAACCCAGTCTCAAATGCACACAAACTCACACATGTGATGATGATGATGCAAATAGTATCTGTATTAAAGGCAGATTTTTGAAAGATGAGTTGAGAAGATGAATAGGAAGTGTTTAAAATAGTATACATTCAATAAATGTCACTTTTAATTTTAGAATCATCTTTCTATTTGCTTGGGGTTTCCTGCCTCCTTGTTAGAATTCAAGCCCCATGGACCAAGAAGACATTATGGGTCTATGAACCAGCATCTCACCTCATAGACCAGAAGGGAGCATCTTGAATCATTGAAGAAATACTTATTGAGTGAATAAAGGAATGGATGTTATCAAACAGAAATGTGGTAAATGAAGGGACTGGTCAAAATCCATCAGCATAATCTTCATGCGTGAAAGCCATAGAACTCAGTATACAAATCATCGCAGCTGCTCTGTGGGGTATTTGTGAAACCTCTCAATTCTACAGTGAGCTTACATTTTATTCAGTTCAATCTCCTAGTCAGTGGTTACCTTCATTTGTTCCTCTTACAAATTTTATATATTTTAACTGTAAGCAGTGTAAATTTCTGATATTGTTTTGTCTTTTCTTTCTGCATGACTTTTGAATTCTTCCCAGTTTCTGAAGTTCTTTCACTGTATAAACCAGGTCTCCAGCCCCTGCATTCAAGTGATCTCAGCCTCCCAAGGAGTTGGAACTTCAGGTTTGTGGCACCAAGCCTAGTTGACAATAGTGGTTTCATAATAAAGAGGAGACAGGGTGGTACTGTTTTCTGTTGTCTGGCCAGAGTGTCTGATGTTCCACATTTGATTGTTAAATGCAAATAGTCTCAAAGGAACAAGCAAATTCCATGATACAGAAACTTTCATTTGCTTATTAACAAACTGGGAGCAGACATTAGTCTGCATACATTCCATAGTCAAGATAAGTCTTTGAGAACAGATAGTTCTGATTCTATCACATGACAACAGGCTTGAAAAACTTGTTTCTAAGTAAATAAAGAATATAACATAGCTCCTCTGTCAAACGGCATATAGATAGACAGACAGATAGACAGAGATATGGATATAGATAATCTACAATAGACGCAATCTTAGGGATCTACAGAGATGCTGAGTGCAGAAGAAGGCATCCTCCTTTTTGTTGCCACTAGTGAGGCAGTGCTGGGAGTTTTGGTGAACGCATTCATTGCACTTGTGAACTGCATGGACTGTGTCAGGAGCAAGAAGCTCTCTAAGATTGGCTTCATTCTCATTGGCTTGGCGATTTCCAGAATTGGTGTCATATGGATAATAATTTTACAGGGGTATGTACAATTGTTTGTCCCACATATGTTAACTTCTGGAAACCTAACTGAAAATATTACTTACCTTTGGGTAGTTATCAGTCACTTAAGTGTCTGGTTTGCCACCAACCTGAACATCCTCTACTTTCTAAAGATAGCTAATTTTTCCCACTCTCTATTTCTCTGCCTGAAGAGGAGGATCCGTTCAGTTTTTATCTTTCTATTGGGATGCTTGCTTACATCATGGCTACTGTCTTTTCCACAAATGATAAAGATAGTTCATGAGAGAAAAATGTACCAAGGGAACACATCTTGGTTTGACCAAAGGAAAAATTACTTTCTAATTACCCAAAGTTTAACCAATCTGGGAATCTTTTTCTTCTCTGTGGTAGCCCTGATTACCTGCTTCCTGATAATCATTTTCCTCTGGAGACACATCAGGCAAATGCAGTTGAATGTCTCAGGATTCAGAGACCTCAACACAGAAGTTCATGTGAAAGCCATGAAAGTTCTAATATCTTTTATGGTCCTCTTTATCTTGCATGTTATAGGCATTGCCATAGAAATAACATGCTTTACTCTGCCACAAAACCAACTGCTCTTTATAACCGGTTTGACAGCCACATGCCTCTATCCCTGTGGTCACTCAATCATCCTAATTCTAGGAAACAGCCAGCTGATGCAAGCCTTTTTGAAGATGCTGCAGCACATAAAATGCTGAGAGACAGAAAGAAATCTCGGTCATGTAAATGAGCTTTCAGAGAAATAGACACTATGCTCTTTCGTCAGTTTTTAACAGGTAGCGAATGTTATTAAAACCTCCTGAAATGGTTGATGACATCTCAAAGAACCTAACTTTCTGGTGGCATTTTAAGTTCACATGAAGCCTCAATTCACTTTGCTACTTGACTATGCAAATTCTTCCCCCAAACTAACCAGATAGTGATTGGTCTGGAGACAAGTCCATGTGGAGACTTTTGTGGTGAGAATAACCCTAAAAAGCAATTCATTTCATTGTTACTCACTGAAATTCCCAGGCTGAGTCAAAGAAAAGGAAAACAAGACAGAGGACTATGATCAGTCTTCCCGTCGGCAAAGAACTGGGGACCAGAAGTTGATGCTTCTTGTGTGTGAGGCTATTCTTTTTTTCAAACAGATGCTGTTGTCTTTGTTATGCAAGTCCTAATGTACTTTACTAATGGTATATATTTTATATAATAAAATTAGCCATAGTATTGGATATAATTCTGTCAAAAGCAGCTAGGGAAATGGAGTCCATCCAAGGGAGGACAGTGACTGAGTCTATAAATCCAGCAAATTCACCTGAGGTGAAGCAAAGCCAAAGGCCATTGAGAGTTGGGTGAATATTATGCAAGAATCATGTACCCAAAAGTGTTGATATGGTCAGTGACAAAGGAATAAAAATACTGCACTGGGGTAGAATCTGTGTAAAGTCTGAAATTTCTGTTTTGTATGTTCTGGGGCTAATGGGAATCATTTTTTCTATCATTAACTTACCAGTCTTTAATAAATGTTGATTTGATTTTGAAAGTGGTTGTTAATATTTCTTTTATTTCTGAAATTACAATATAGTTACATAATTTCCCTCTTCCCTTCCCTTTCTCAACACTCTCATACATCCTTCTTTGCTCTTTCAAACCCATGGCCTCTTTTTTCACTAATTGTTATATGTACACACACACACACACACACACACACACACACACACACACACACACATATATATATATATATATATATATATATATATATATATATAATTGAGCCATTTGTCTATGTGATGTTACTTGTATGTATGTTTTCAAGGCCGACTGTTTTTGATTGGGTAGTCAATTGATGTGCTCCTCTCTGGGGCAGACTATTTTCCCCACCTCAGTATTTCTTATTTATCTATAGTTCTTTGTGTAGAGTTGATGCTTTGTGGGTTTTTTCCCCATCCACTTTAGGGTGCCATCACTTAAGTGAAGAGACAACTCATAGAGTGGGGGAAAATATTTGGCAAGTACACATCAGACAAAGATTGAATACACAAACTACATAAAGAGCCACAAAAGTTGAACACACAAATTTGGATCAACCAATAAATTCACAAATGAAGTAAATGGACAGCACTTTTATTAAAAGAAGAAATATAGGGCTGAAGACATGAGCGAAACTCTGGGTTCAGTTTCTGGCACCTCTTAAGCCAAATGTAGTGTCACGTGCCTTTAATTCCCACACCTGGGAAGTGGATGCTGGAAAACCCAAAATTCAAGCCCATTCATGACTACATAGCAAGTTTCAGAACAGCCTAGAATACATGAGACACTGTCCAAAAGAAAAATGATACAAAAGAAGAAACATAAGTTATGAGTAAACATTTCTAAAAGCATTCAATAACATTATCTCAGAAATGCAAATAAAAACTGCTCCGGGATACCATGTCATGCAGTGAGAGTGGCTATCAAGAAAAAAATGGCAAAAAATAAAAATAAATTGTTATACAACAATCCATAATTAAGCATCGATGACATATTTTTATCTTGCATCCCAATTTCCTGACTTCTGTTTCTATTACAATTTCACTGGTCATTTTATTCCTCTTAAAGTTATTGAAAATTTAAAAAAACAGAAATCAAAACTAAGAAATGGGTGTTAGATTTACAATGTACTATTATAGGGAAGGTGGAATGTGCTTGATTGATAGCAAAGGAGACAGTGGAGCTAAAATACTCAGGTATTTTCTGTGCAAATCTCCTATGTTGTTAATGTTATCTTGCAATCTTCCCTAAATTTTAATGAAGAAAATAAATCAAAGTAAATTCATCTGAAAAAACAAAAAGGAAAGAAATGGCAACACGATGCAAGGATGAAGGAAAGGGGCCACAGTGAGAACTAAACCAGTGCATCCCTTATGGAATCCAGTAAGATCCTTCTAAGATTGAGAGCAGAACAATCAAACAACACAGCGCGACCATTATTGGGTATTTAGACTGGAGGACTCTAAGTCAGGAGACAAAGAGATACTTTCACATCTATGTTTATTTTTGTGCTATTCACAGCAGCTAGGTAATGGATCTAACCTAAGCATCTGTTGAGATCTGAATGCATAAAGAAGATATGGTACATAGACACAATGGAAGTTTATTCACCACTGAAGAATAAGGAGATCATGGCATGTTCTGGAAAATGAATGCAGCAGATCACTACAGTAAATGAAACACACCAGCCTGAGAAAAACAAATACTATGTGTTTTCTCTCACATGCTGTATAGAGTTAAGGTGTGTGTGTCTGTGTGTGTGTGTGTGTGTGTGTGTGTGTGTGTGTGTGTGTGTGTGTGTAGAAAAGGGACTTGGAGAGGAAGTATGAAGGCAGAAAAGAAGGAAGGAAAGAGAAAGAAAGGGAAAGGAGGAGGAAGAGAGAGAGAAAGAATTTTAACTGAAAGCAAAATAATGGATATTATGATACTAAGAATGGGACCAGGAAGAGAGAAGCATGGGAGATGGAGGAGACAGAGGTGGGGAGGTCCTCAAATGAACAAAGAAATATATATATATATATATATATATTATATATATATATATATATATGTGTGTGTGTGTGTGTGTGTGTGTGTGTGTGTGTGTCCATTAACTGGTATGTTAATGTAGATTAGGTAGGTAATAGATAGATAGATAGATACATAGATACATAGATAGAAAGAAAGATATATAGATAGATATAAATAGATATATGATAAATAGATACATACATATATACATCAGCAGCTAATATTTGACTGTCAACTTTACAGGATCTAAAATCACCATATCTTTAATTCCAGCATTAGAGAGGCTGAGGCAGGCAAATCTCTGAGCCTCATCTACAGAGCAAGTTCCAGGATAGCCATGTTACCCAGAGAAATCCTGTCTCAAAAAAAATCTAAAAACAAACAAATAAAATCACCAAATAGATGGGCATCTGGACATAGTCATGAGGGATTAAACAGCAGAAGTTGAAGTAGGGAAACCCACTCCAATGTGGGCAAATTGTGTCATGAACTGTGGTTCCAGTCTGCATAAAAAGGAGAAAGCTAGCTAAATATGAGCATTCATTTCTCACTCCCACCTACTCTGGATGTAATGTGACTAGCTGCCTCAAATTCCTGATGCCAGTACTGCCTCACCGTGATGGACTGCATCTCAAACTTTCATCCAGAATAAACCTTTTCTTCCTTAAGCTGCATTTGTTGAATATTTTTATAGTCAAGAGGAAAATAATTTAAATAGAAAGAAATAAAGAAAAAAGAAAGAAGGAAGGGAGGGTGGGAAAGAAGGGAGAGGATAGATAATTGATGATAGATAGATAGATAGATAGATAGATAGATAGATAGATAGATAGATGACAGACAGATGATAGGTAGATAGATGATAGACAGAGAGACAATACGTGGATAGATGAAAAGTAGATAGACACATAGATAGTGTGCTGGATAGTTTTATATCAATTTGATACAAACTAAAGTCATCTGAGAAGAGGGAACCTCAACTAAGAAAATGCCTCCATAAGATTTTATTGTAGGCAAGTCTATAGGGCATTTTCTTAGTGATTGACGGGGGAGGTCCCAGCCCATTGTGGGTGGTGCCATCTCCGGGCTGGTGGTCCTGAGTTTATAAGAAAGCAGGCTGAGAAAGCCATGAGGAGCAAGCCAGTAAGCAGCACCCGTCCATGGCCTATGCATGAGCTCTTTCATCCAAGTTCCTGCCCTCACAGCTTTTGATAGTGAGATGTTATAAAGAACTGGGGATGAAATAAACCCTTCCACCCCAAGTTGCCTTTGGTCATAGTGTTTCATTGCAGCAACAGAAACATTAACTAGGACACACAGGAGACAGACAAAACAGACTTAAAGATATGCAGAGTGTATGAGGTCCTTGTGCACACAGATAAGCACAAGGGAAATGAGAAAAGCTAAACAAATATGCTTATTTCTTCTAAGGAAGAAGATGTTTATCAGTTTCCCACACAGAAGGGAGTCAGTATTGGCCCAGGCCTACGATAACACAGATGTTACATAAGCTGTTGTAAAGTACAAATTACTTTGTTCATAAGGATGAGTTTTATGGGCTGAAAACAATGCTCAAGATCTATGGGGGAAAAAATCTGGGACAAAAAAAAAACATAATAATATGGAGAATTTGGGTGAAGACTGGGTTTACAGATATCAAATGATTACCAGGTTGCAAACTGCATCCATCCATCCATCCATTATATGATGTATTTGTCCAGGAAAGGCCCATTGTCTGGTAGTATTCCTCAGTCTTGTTGTTTCAACTGGACTGCTTGACCCATGCGCCCCTGAGGACCTATCTGTCTCATCCTCAAATGCTGGGTCTACAGACACATGCCTTTGCATCTGGCCTTTGCCTGGGTGCTAGGAATCTGAAGTCATATCATCATGTTTACACAGCAAGCATTTTAGTCATTGAGAAGTCTTCCCAGGCATCATCAGTTTATTTTTACATTCTAGGATAGAAAGAATTTCTTCAGACGTCTAATTTAGAGTATCCCTTTTTTATTTAAAGGGTTGAAACTTTCATACATTAACCCTGTATTAACATCATTTCTACCCCTCCCTTTCCCTTCTCCAACTCTTCCCATGCCCTTCACTCCTCCTCTCAAATTCATAACCACTTCCTATTAAATATTGTCGTATATATGTATGTGTGTATATGTGCATACATATGCATACGTATGTACAGTCTACTGAGTCCATTTAGTGTTGCTTATATGATGTATTTGTCTAAAGAACTGACTGCTTGGGATTAGATAATACATCAGGGGTTCATCCCTGGAAAAGATTCTCTCACTCTTTTAGCAGCTAATGGTTACCTGTAACTCTTTATCTAGGGGAAAGCCTTGTGAGATTTTCCCCACTCACACTAACTTGTGTTGACATTGTACAGGTCCTTTTTTGGTGACTATATTTCTAAGATTTCACTGATTCAGCCATTCTGTTATACATAAAGCATATTACCTCACAGTAGACATACTGGTTCTCTGGCTCTTAAAAATCTTTTCATCCTCTCTTCTGCTATGTTCCCTGAGCTTTACATGTTGTTGATGTATTGATTGAGGCAGGCCACACACAGAGAATTGATTTCTGCGTTATCACCACTTATGGCTTTCTGTAATGGTCTCTATTTTCTGCAAAAGGAGTTTCTTTGATAAAAGATGAAGGCTACACTTCCCTGCCATTGCCCATTAATAAAGTGACCAGGACAGCAGGGATGGTGGACATGTATGGACTCAAAAACATGGATTTCCTCTCATGGAAGATGACCTGGCAGTGCTGTGCTGACTGGTGAGTACCAAATATGTCAACAGCAAAAAGCAACACTGAGCCCCTATATGCCATCATTCTCCAAGAGGATCAATCAATGACCTAATTTCAGATTAACTACACTGGATATACCATTGTAGTATTCTATTCAGTATTGCTTTAATTTATACTGAAAAAGAAATAGGTGGATCTGGTCTATAGTCTCATGGTCATATAATACACTGGTTTTACCATGTCTCCCTCTACCATGGAACAGCTGGTAAACTAGCTGAATGTGAAAGAGTTACAACACAAAGTAGGTGGTAACAGCCTCGAGGGCTGAACAAGATTGATACTGATTGTATTTTTTTTTTCTTCTTGTGCTGAAACTACCCTTAAGTATGAAGCAAAAATCACCCTAGAATACCCTATCTCTCAGTCAGAGTTCCTGGACTCTACCTCACCAAAAGCTCCCACAACTCATCTGTTTACCTTTCTCTATTTCCTTTTAAAAATGTCTCTTTTTTCTTTTTATCAACTTGTAAATGAAAATATTTTGTTGCTAGTTTTGAATTTTATTTACATGTATTTTCTCAATGTATTTTAATCTCTCTTTGTCCAGGTGCTAGGATATCATATCGATTTTTGCCTCTATTTGTTTCTTAGGCAAAGTGAATACTTGTACAATTATACTAACACTTGAAATCATTCCTTTATCTTACCTAGAAACCAGAACAAACGAAAGAGGAAAGAAAACTATAAATAACACACACACACACACACACACACACACACATACATATGCATATGCATATACATATACATACACATACACATACATATACACACACACATACATATACATATGCATATACATATACATACACATACACATACACATACACACACACACACACACACACACACACACACACACACACACATATATATATATATATATATATATATATATATAACCAAAATAAACATAAAAACTGCCAAAGGGAAGTTACAAATGGACATGACATCCACAACCTCAGAAAGTAACTGTCAAAATGTATACTAAGGCAGATGCCGTGGTTCATGCAAATAACTCTATAACTCAGAAAGCTGAAGCAGGAAGATTGTTTTTATTTCAAGACCATCCCAGAGTATAACAAGACCCTGTGACAACACATACATATACCAGACACTCACTCACTCTCTTTGAGTGCATGAAAAATACTAAAATGCAAACACTAGATCCCTTATTTGCAACACTGACTGTAAGAACTAAGATAAGTAGAACAGATTAGCACCACTCTAATGCATCTAATTTGGTTATGAGTGATGGAGAAGACTAGGATATACAAATCATGATTTAAAGCAATTCTATTTAGAGGACCCAACCTGTGCCCAGAAAAGTAAAATGGAAAAACAGAGAAAAGGAGCCTTTGTATCAAGAAAACAATGCAGAACACATGCAAACAGCTCGTCTAAAGCTTGCAGCTCATTCGATTCTGATATCACAGCATATAAATAAAGGTAAATATAAAAGCAAGGGACAATTAGCATAAATCCATAATATTAACAGATATTGAACAAGAAATGAAGAGATAATAAAATCAAATCATGAAAAAATACAAAAAAGTCATAATTTACACACTTGTCCTAAGATGATGCCCATTACCAAGCATAATATTCTAAGAATATTGAAGCATATGTAAATAAGATAATTCTTTGATTGATAAATAAGATTAGAAGGCTGAATCACCTATAGTAGGCTTAAAATGTGCTTACACTTAGGTTTTTTTATAGAAGCACATGTTATAATAAGCATTGCTTTTATTATTATGACATAATTTGGACAGTTATATGAAAGTTTTCAAGAAAATGAAGATGTTCCAGGAAAGGAGTTAACTTAACTTGATATCTTCATTCCTCCCTCTTATCCTCCAAAAGCTACCCACCCCCAGTTTCATCCCCCCTCTGTAGCACACCACCTGCTGTGTTCTCCATTCCTCTCTGCCCCCACCTCCAGTAGATTACACAAATCTTCCCCTCCAAACTCCCTTCCCCTTCCTCATTGTAATATCCCAGGCTCCAATTCCAGCAGGCATTCCCTAGGAACCTGCCAGCTGCCTGCCAGAGAACACCTAAGCAGGTAAGCTAGCTTCACATCTTCAATCTTCCTCATCCTCCTCCGTATCCAATCCCCCAGGCACATCCTCAACCCTGTAGCAAACTACCTCTGTGGCCTCTCCTCACTCCCTGCCCCCATTCCCAAAAGACTAAGCAGATCCTGGTGGAACATGCTGCTTCTCCCCTGTGAACCTGCTCAATCTCTCCCTTCCTAATCCATTCCCATTCTTTTTTTTGGGGGGGGGAGGGGGGGTTCCGAGACAGGGTTTCTCCATTCTTATTTTTAAGCATCAGACCCCAATACCTAGAAACACATTTCACTGGGAACCCCCCCATGACCACACCTATCAGGATCCCAGAAGATTTCACCTACCAGGCAACACAGAGCCAGCACACACTCTTAAGAACCAGAGAGTACAACAGAAACCAAAGAACAAATCACCCATTCAACAAAAACAAAGCCAGATATCATCATCTAGAATTAAAATTTTCCCAAACCCAAATCCCTAGATGCCAGTGTAAAAACACAGCTGTTGACAGCTATGGCACTGCCTTAGAAATATTCATAGGGCAATGCAATAGAGTCCAGAAATAATCCATGAATTTATCATTAACTAATTACCAATAGAGGTGCCAAGAACACAAGATGGAGAAATTATAGACTTCAATAAATAGTTTGGAGGAAAACTTTGTATCTTCACACAATAGAATGAACCTAGATGCTTTTTCATGCAATATATAAAAGTTATCTAGGTGGACCAAGACAAATGAAAGATGATAGCCCTGAGATTTGTGGAAGAAAACAGGTGGGGAAAGATCAACAGAATTGGTCTAGGGAAAAAAATAAATATGACCCAGAAAGCATCGGCAACAGAAGCATAAATAGACAAGTGCAACAATGTCAAAATAAAAAGTTTCTGTAAAGCAAAAAAGAAAATTGGCAGAGAGGGAAGATGTCAGATATATGAGAATAAAATATTTGAATACTGTTTATCTGATAAAGATTAATGCTCAAGTGTAAGGAACTCAGATGATTTGAGGCAACTGGTTGGCATGGTCTTTGAGAAAGGATGAATAGTGCCCCTTCAAAGGAGAACTAGACACTTTAGGAATGCTGTCAAAGAATAGCTACAGATGAAAATAATACAAATTTGAAGAGTCTATCATATTCTAGCTGGGCCCCTGAAAATGAGTCCACAACAGTGGTATCTGAGATCAAGTGGTCTGTCTGCAAATATGTTCGATAACTAAAGAAATTTGCATTATCATAACAACTGAAGAACTCATAGTAGGGCTGTTGGGGGATGAACTCTTTGGACTTATCAAGTAGATTGACTGAAATGAGAAGTAAAGTATTGATTGCATCCTTACCAGTTATATCCAGAGTGTGTCTGATTGGTGCAATGGTATTGAGTGGTTTTATACTACACTTGTACCCAGAAACTTATCAACCAGTAACAGCAGTCATTGTAGTGTCTGTACATTCCCAAGTACTTAGGTGTATATTTTGGCACATGTCACAGTAGCCAGTTTCTCTCACCTACTTTTTGCTGGCTGAAGTGGAAAGTTGGTGAAATAGCTCATTGGCTCTCTTAGGGTGCTTTACAATTTCCCTGCTGGTCAGCCTTACATTACCAATAGACTGCCTTGGGGCTACAAAGACAGACATCACCAAAATGTTCGTGTCTTGAGTACAAAACAGGAGGGTGGGGTGGGAGCACATCTAGCCATTAACTTTGTTTAACCTATTTATTGTACAACTGGTAGTTTTCTTTGAATCCTTTCCCTACAGGGACAAGCTAAGCTTAGGAAACTCAAAGCAACAGATTGTATTGACCCCAGCACAGAAGCCTGTGTTAAGGGTCATAAAAATTATAACTTCATTTCCCTTTTTATTTGTGTTTCATTTTTGTGTTTCTTCTCTTGTGGTGACCTTCAGCTATATCATAGAATTAGAATAAAAATTAGTTGTAGTGTTGGGAGAAGCTATAACGATTCTCAATCCCTTTGCTCACTCATTTAAACCTGGGGGAGGGGAAATGTAATTACAATAGGTATCTGCCAGAGTTTGGTTTGGTTTCTATTGCTGTAATAAACACCATAGCCAAAAGTAGCTTGGGGAGGAAAGAATAAATTTGGCTTACTTGCCTGTCACAGTCCAACACAGAGAAGTTAGCTCAGGAACCTACAGTAAGGAACTAAACAGAGACCATGGAGGAGTATTGTTTACTGGCTTGTTTTCCTGGCTTGCTTAACTAATTGTATTATAGTGATCTGGGCCTTCTTATATCAAACAACATTCAAAAAATACCCCGGGATAGTCAAGATACTGATGTATAGAAGCATAGTCTGCATGATGTAAAATATTCATTTTATAAATGGGCTTGATCACATATCTTATTTTCTAATACATCAACTTCCTAAAGAGGGCAAGTTGAGCCCACATTCAGGGCAATATAACAAGGCTACTGTTTCAAACCAAAACCAAATGGGGCTGGAGACATTGCTCGGTGTTTAAGATCACCTGCTACTCTTGCAGAGGACTTAGATTCAGTTTCCAGGACCCACATAGCAGCACACAAATAATACACATAAAAATAGTTTTTTAAAACATAAAATTTTCTAAGATGTCCATTCTTGTGTTTTCTTTATTCTAATGATTTTGGGTGTGTATCTTCAAGTGTAATCATGACTTACTATCAAACAAATGAATACATATATCCCTTGAGCATTTTTCACAATCCAAAAGACTCATTATTTTTTATATTTTTACCAACTTTTGAGAATTTAATGAAATATATTTTGATCATATTCATTCTCATATTCTCCTCTTAGCTACTCCTATTCCTTTCTTGTTTTTAATTTAGTAACCAATAGACTCTAATTGTGGGCACAGGGTCATCCAAGGTAGTATGACTAATCTAAACACACTCATTTTTATATCCTTTGTTCTCTAAGAAGGTCTGTGCTCATTCGTCTCTTCTTGTTTTCTCAGGGAAAATGTGGGGTATAAATTGTTTAGTTCACTATTTCAAATATTTTAATTCGGGCTGTGCTAAAATGCACCTATGTTACACTTACAAAATATTTGGATGACGGTGTTGTCTTAGAGATTGTGAGGACTTTGTTAGAATATTAGAAGGTATGAATATCCAAGGTTATTATATTAAAATACTATATAGCAAATGCTTCTCAGTAATTCTAAGCAAGAATTAGTCTGTGTGTATATAGAATAAGAGTCTGGGTTTACTCAGCCATAAATAAGGAATCTACTCTACCAAAGGCTCAGGGGACTTTGCAGAAGATATAAAAATATTATAAGAGCCATAAGTGGTATATGACAACAATGAAACAGTATTTTCCAGATACAATAGGGCAGACACATATATGAATCCATAGTGATTATGACAGCATGCCTAAGACTCATAAGATCGAAAGACAGACAAAATCTCAGCATGGAGGGAGACATGGAAATGGACATATTCCCATCCCTAGATGAGAAGCTATTAGCAATTGACATCTGCTGAGGGTGAGAGAATCTGTTTTCTTCAAGAATATGACCCTTGGTAGGTCAACCCTGCTCCAGGGGTTGACCCCACACTCAAGAGTATTTGAGCAACACAAATTTGACTTGATAGACTTTTATAAAAGGAGAGAATGTGAAGATGGAAGTGCCTTGGCCTGGAGGAGTTGTGGGAGGGATATGAATATGATCAAAATACATTGTATAATCCTGACAAATATTTTATTTCTAAGAAAGAGTCTATACTGGTATGGTAACGTTGATCTTACTTGAGCTGCTAGAAAGAATAAGGGTCTACCTATTTAGAAGAACTTTGGTAGGGAGGAAGATAGAGCTGACATTGCAATATGGGATTTTACATCTTATTCCTAAATATAAAACTATCCTTGAAGACATTATTTTGCTAGATTTATTGAGATCACTGTAATGTAAAATAATGGCACATATGTAGTGATAGCAGTTAGATTAATCTGGAGATCACCAAGCATGTGTGATGTCAGCACCACCATCATGACAATTGGCACTTCCAACACCTTGCAAGGTTTATATGAAAAGAGACATCTGGTGTGATCAGTGGTGTTTTTATCACGGCTTCTTCACCTTATTGCATTTCACATCATAAACTAGGTGACGTGGTGGTCTGAATAGCACGGCCCCCTAGATTCATGTGTTTGAATTCGGCCCATGGAAAGCAGCAGTATTAGGAGGTGTGGCCTTGTTAAAGGAAGGGTGACACCGTGGAGGCTGGCTACACCCAGTGTGGGACACAAGTCCCTTCTGCTGCCTGTGGATCAAGATGTAGACCTCTCAGCTCCTTCTCCAGCACCGTGTCTGCCTGCATGCCGCCATGCTTCTCATCATGACAACAATGGACTAAACTTCTGAAAATGTAAGCCAGCCTCAGTTAGATGTTTTCCTTTATAAGAATCATAGGAGGAGACCCCTGAACATGGATGTCAATAAGGAGGCCTCTGCACTCCAGGGAGCCTCTGGTGGTGGATTAGTATTTTTCCCTGGTGCAAGAAGGGACTTTGAGAGCCCATCCCACGTGAAGGGATACACTCTGGCCCTGGACACATGGGGAAGGGCCCAGGACCAGCACAGGAAGATTTGGTGGACTTTGCAGAGCCCCCATTGAGGGCCCTACCCTGCCTGGGGAGTGGTGGGTGGATGGGGTGGGGGTAGGCTGGGGGTGGAGGAGGGATGGGGGTGAGGGGAGGGAGAGGGAGAAGGGATTTACATGTGAAACAAGCTTGTTCCCTAACTAGAACTAATAAATAAATTTAAAAAAAAAAAGAGTCATAGGAGGGATCAAGAAGATTGAGTCAGGGAGAAAAATAGAGGAGAGCAAGAAAAGAGATACCCTCACAGAGGGAGGCATTATATAGGTTTAAAGAGAAATCTGGCACTAGTGAAATATCCAAAGATATACAAGGATGACCCCAACTAAGAATTGAAGCAATAGTGGGAGGCTACCTTAAATGCCCTTCCCCTATAATGAGACCGATGGCTACCTTACATGCCATCCTAGAGCCTTCATCTAATACCTGATGGAAGCAGAAGCAGACACCCACAGATAAGCACTGAGCGGAAATCGTGGAATCCACCTGAATGTGGGTGTCAGTTAGGAAGCCTGGGCAGCCTATGGGGCCTCTGGTAGTGGAACAGTATTTATCCCTAGTGTACGAGTGGACATTGGGAGCTCATACCCCATAGAGGGACATTCTCTCAGCCTAGACACAAGGGGGAGAGCCTAGGCCCTTCCCCAAATGATGTGACAGACTTTGATGATCCCTGTGGAAGGTCTCACCCTTTCTATAGAGCAGAAGAGGGATGGAGGGTCATGGGAGGATGGGGGTCAATGAGGGGCATGGGAGGATGGGAAGGAGAGGGAACTGGGATTGATATATAGAATAAGATTGTTTCTAATTTAAATTTAAAAAAAGAAAAAAAGAATTGTAGACATGTTGGGTCTTCATAGTAATGGAAACCTAAGAGAGTGACCAATAAATGTCACTTTGTTAGTAAGATGGTGCATTAAGAAACATTGTAAAGTCAGTTATGGAAGCTCATGTCTTTAATCCCAGAACTTGGGAAAATGAGGCAAAAAGACTTGCATGATTTTGAAACCAGCATGCGTTACCTAGCGAGTTCTAGGCCAGTCTAGGCTACACAGTGTGACTTTCTACTTTGGGATTTCTTCTTATACCCATCAGAATGGCCAAAATCAATAAACCAAGTGCCAGCTCATGCTAGAGAGGATGTGGAGTAGGGGACCAATTAACCATTGCTGATAGGAATACAAACTTGTACAGCCACTATGGAAATCAGTGTGGTTGTTCCTCAGGAAGATGGGAATTGATCTACTTCAAGATCCAGATATACCATCCAATCATATACCCAAAGGTCACTTCATCCTACCACAAAGATCCCAGGAATGTTTAGAGTCAGCTCTCCTGTGGGGGATGGAGGTCACTGTGGGCCAGTTAGTGGTGGGACCAGCTCAGTAGGACCTTCTTGCTTCAACACATACTTTGCCTGGGCTCCAGTAGTAACACTGGCAATGGACATCCATAAAGACCCCAGCTGCTGAAGGACCTCAGACCCAAATGTAGTCATTGGCAGCAGCTTGGGGTCAGATGTCAACTTGGCCTCAGGTGGCTGTACAGGCCTCTCAGATCTGGGTGGGATCAGCAACAGCATGGTCCTTGGATTCCAACCTGACCCCATGTGGCAGTTCAAACACCTGGCATTTGCTCAGCCCTGATGACAACAGAAGCCATGGACCTCAACATAGACTCCGGCTGGAGCAGGCCTATGGACCCAGAAATATCCATCACCCACAGTTCTGAGGTAGTGTCAATATAGCCCTAGTGTCAGTGCAGGCCACCCCGATCTGCATTGTACCAACAGCAGCATGACCCTCAGGCACCAAGATGGCCTCAGGTGATGGCACAGACCCTAGGCATCTGCATTCCCTTTGGTGCTAACCAGAGCCTCAGACATTCATGCAATCCCTGGCTGCAGTGAGGCTGTGGACCCAGACACAACTCTCTGCAAAAGTTTGGGCCTGGATGAAACTATGGCCATTGATGGATAGTATAGGCCACTGAGGTTGACATTGTCCTACTTTAGCTGGGTACTGTGTTGATGGCCATGTCTCTTTGGCTACAACCCAGAAGTCCCCATGGCCCCGGGTGGCAGCGCAGTTCATCCTGATCTGTATGGCTCTGGTGGCAATGTGACCCTCGGACACCAACATGGCCTCAGATGTTAGCCCATTCCCTGGGCATCTGCACAGCCTTCAGTGGCAATAGCAGCCACTGATATTGATGCATACCCATGGCTACAATAGTGCCACAGGCCCAGACATGACCCCTGGTGGCAGCAAGAACACAGGCAACACTTTGGTCACTGGTGGCAGTGCAGGCCACTCATATTGTCATGGAACCAACAAGTTTCAGCATGTTCCGCAGTCTTCAGCATGGCCATGGGTGGTCGCTCAGGACCCAGGCATCTGTGTGTCCCTTGATGGTGACACTGGCCATGGACATCAACACAGAACCTGGATGATGGAGGGCCTTAGACCCAGACATGGCTTTGGGAGCAGTTCAGGACCAGACCATACCATGTCACTGGGTGATAAGCAGGCCTCCTACAAAGGCCTGTTCTTCACAGCTTTTGACCCATCTCTCTCTCTCCAGGACATGAACCTCTCTCTGCTTCTCTCTCCCTCCTATATCCCACCATACATTTGCTCACCAAAATAGTGCCTGAGAACTTGGTGCCAGCAAGGCCCATGGCTTTTTCTCACCCACCCAGTGCAAACTGTTCCAGGCAGTCATGTGCATGCCCATCTCTGGCTGCTCTTGGCTTCTTGCTGTCCACCCTCTGGGTAAGTGTGTGTCCCGACCTGCAGGACATCAACCTTGGGCAAGAGAGTCAGGGATAGAGAATGGGAACAAGAGACAAAGAAAGAATGACCACAAGACAGGATTCTGATCAAGTGGCAAACTTTATTTTTCTCAGGCTAGCTTATATAGTCAGTAGAGCAGGATATGGGGAGGGGTAGAATGGGTTGTTTGTGCAGCAGGTGTTAGTGTAGGCAGGATATTAGGAAGCCACAAAGAGGATGTTTGGCAGGGTAAAGAGTTCATGGGTAAGAGGTCCAGGAAGGGTTGCCTAGGTGCCTGAGTCTGTGGGTCGAGGACTGGGTCAAGAAGTTTCTTTTCTTGAGCTGAGGTTCTAAGGAGCTGCTATATAAAGGTTAATATACAACTATGTGGCCGGCCAAGAATGGCCTAGGATCTCATGCCAAGCCCTGAGATCTTTGGCTCCCAAGAAGTGTGTGGGAAATACTCATTCTTAAAAGTGACATCTCTACCAAATCCTTCCCCTGAACACTAAGGGGACTCTGGGGAAGAGGCTAAGAAAGAATCTTAAGAGCCTTAGGGAATGGAAAACACCAAGAAAACAAGCCCTCAGGGAGGAGGGTAGGGAGAGAGAACTGGGATTGACATGTAAAACAAGCTTGTTTCTAATTTAAATTGAAAGAAAGAAAGAAAGAAAGAAAGAAAGAAAGAAAGAAAGAAAGAAAGAAAGCCCTCTAAATTAATATGATCAATGCACATAGGAACTCACAGAGACTGAGACACCATGCACTATACTTGTGGGGGGGTTGCACCAGGTTCTTTGTGTATATGTTGTGGCTTCCAGCTTAGTGTTTTTATTCCTGAGAGGGCAAACGAGAGGGTCTCCATTTTTTGTACTTCTCTAGAGCTTTTTTTCCTTCTGTTTGTTTTGTCCTATTCTGATGTGTTAAGTTTTCTTAATCTTATTTTATTTTATTTTATTATTATCCCTTAGAAGCATGTCTGTTTTCTAATGAGAGTCAGAAAGCAAGTGCATCTGAATGGGAGGGGGAGAAACTGGGAGGAGCAGAGGGGGTGAAATCATATTCGGGGTGTATTATGTGAGAAAAACAACCTATTTTCAATAAAATGGGAAAACAAAGGAAAATAATTTGTGTCATACTCATGCATTTCTAAGAGTATTAAATATATTCCCTTGCCAGTAATTCTAAAAGCATGCTTCAATTAGCTAATTTTATCTTTTTGTATAATTAAATTACAATTAAAACAGTTTGTTAAGTCTCAGTGGAGTATTGTTTGGTATTTAAAACATCTTTTTCTCAAGATATCAACTTTGATTAACTTTATTAAGGAGATCAAAGTTCAAATTATTGAGAGTTTGCAAATTCCTCATAAATTTTATTCAATTTCTAAACATATTATGGTGAATCTTCTTTAGCCTTCTTAGTCTAGTCTCAAGTAAAATTTAACTTTTCTTCCTCAGATGAGAATCATAAATGTAGAGTCTAAGAGGAGTGTGTGACACCCTTCGCACCTGTTCTGGGTATTTTTTATGTGATGCCTGAATAGAAAAAGTCCTGAGAGTAAGTCATATAGACTTTGTTTACCTCCAGTGGGGTTGCTCCAGGCTGAGAAGTGGGAAGTAGCCTCCAATTTGTACAAGTTTTTAAAGGCAAAAACCTCGATCATGATGTGTACAGAAAGGTAGCTGTGGACATCTGCAGCAAGAAAGCATTGTTTACAGAAGCAGAGAGACAGCAGTTCAGTGGTCAGGCAGTTCTCATAACTTTTAGGTAAGGAACACACCATATAAGAATGTATGGCTGATCCTAAGATCATTTTACTTTAGAAATTTATGGTCGCTCTAAGTGACCAGAGACAAATTTACCCAAAATAATTTTAGCACTTAAAGTACTCTTAGGAATTTTTCACAAGTAGGCATAATTACAGTTCTGTAGTCCACTCAACTATAAATACTATTGTTCTGTGGCTGTCACTTAGGCTTCTTAGTCTGATTTTCAGTTATGACAGTGCTTTTCAGATTGATCTGTGTTGGATGTGTCAATCATTTCTTCCTTTTAAATGCCAAATAGTATTTTATGGATACAATTTGCCCATGCATTGATTAACGATGTCTGGTCTGTTTCCAGAATTGAGAATTATGACATATACCATAACATGAGTGATCAAGAAGGTTGAGTGGGAGGAAGAATAGAAGAAAGCAAGAGAAGAAATGCCTTAACAGAGGGAGCCATTATATGTTTAAAGAGAAATCTGGCACTGGGAAATGAACAGAGATCCACAAGGATGACCCCAACTAAGAATCTAAGCAATAGTGGAGAGACTACCTTAAATGCCCTTCCCCTATAATGAGACTGATGACTACCTTAAATGCCATCCTAGAACCTTCATCCAGTAGCTGATGGAAGCAGAAGCAGAGAGCCACAGATAAGCACTGAGCCAAACTCTTAGAATCCAGTTGCAGAGAGGGAGGAATGATGAGCAAAAGGGTCAAGACCATAGTGGGGAAACTCACAGAAACAGCTGACCTGAGCAAGTGGGTGTTCACGGACCCTGTCTGACAGCTGGGGAATGAGCATAGGTCCAAACCAGGCCCCATGAATGTAGGTGTCAGTTAGGAGGCCTGAGCAGTCTATGGGGCCTCTGGCAGTGGAACCAGTATTTATCCCTAGTGTACAAATGGACTTTGGGAGCCCATTCCCCAAGGAGGGGGGATACTGTCTTGGCCTAAATACACAGGAGAGGGCCTAAGCCCTGCCCCAAATGATGACAGACTTTTGATGATCCCCCATGGAAGGCCTCATCCTCCCTGGGGAGTGGATGGGGATGGGATGGGGGTTGGTGGGGAGCATGGGAGGATGGGAGGATAGGAGGGAGAGGGAACTGGGATTGATATGTAAAATAAGATTTTTTCTAATTTAAATAAAAGTTTATGTAAAAAAAAAAAACACTCAAATATCAACAGATGTATAGACATAGACGTTTTCACCTGGTGGATAAACTCCATGATTGGGATGTCTAAGTCACATGTTTGACTTTTTAAGGAAGTGCCTTCCTCACCATCGTCACTGTTTCTTAGAAAGCATGTTGTGCCCAGTAGTGGTGATGCACACCTTTAATCCCAGAACTTAGGAGGCAGAGACAGGTAGATCTCTTTAAGTATGAGGCTAGCCTGTTCTACAGAGTGAGTACCAGGACAGGCTCCAAAGTTACAAAGAAACCATGTCTCCACAAACCAAAAAAGGAAGGAAGCAAGGAAGGAAGGAAGGAAGGAAGGAAGGAAGGAAGGAAGGAAGGAAGGAAGGATGCTGCAATGATCACATAAATAAGAAACAGGTGAAAGCTTCAGCTGTTTGTTAACACTTGTCTTCGCTGGAGTTTTCTTCTTTGTTTGCATTTATTGAAGTCAATCAGGTAGACCTGCCATGGTCTCCTAGAAAAGTGCTAATTAGTTTTCCCAATAACTAATAATGGTTGCAAGTAACTTTTCATTGGCTTTTTTAATGTTCATGCCTCTCTATGACAAATAAGTCTCCAGTGGAATGTTTAAATCTTTTATCTAATTAATAGAGATATTTCCTAATTGTTGCATCTTCAGAATTCCTTACTATTCCAAATGTAAACTTTTTATGATGTATGTCTTCGTAAGAATGTTTTTGTTCAATGGTGCTGGCATAAGTGGATGCAGACATGTAGAAAACTACAGATAGACCCAAGCCTTTCGCCCTGCACAAAACTTAAGTAAAAATGGATCAAAAACCTCAACATAAACCCAGACACACTGAACCAATTAGAAGATAAAGTGGGAAATACCCTTGAATTAATTGGTACAGGAGACCGCATCCTGAATATAACACCAGTAGCACAGACATTGAGATCAACAATTGATAAATTGGGACCCAATCACAAAAAGACAAACAAAATATGTACTCACTCACATGTGGATTTTAGACATAGAGTAGAGGATTGCCAGCCTACAATCCACACTGCCAGAGAAACTAGTAAACAGGGAAGACCCTAAAAGAGACAAACATTGTCCCCTGGAGAAGGGGGAAGGGTCAGGATCCCCTGAGCAAATTGAGAACATGGGAAGAGGAGGGAGGAAGCTATGAGAATGAGAAGGGAAGAAGAGGAAGGATGCAGAGGTCATGAGGGAGCAGAAAGGTTGAGTCAGGGGAAGAATAGAAGAAAGGATATGTGATAGGTAGGGTTTTAGTTGGGGGGGTGGTAGGGGAGGACGGGAGGGAGAAGGGAGCTTGGATTGGCATGTAAATCAATCTTGTTTCTAATTCAAATAGAAAAATGATTAAAAATTTTTAAAAAAGAATGTTTTTGTTCATCCTGTGGCTTATGTTTCCTTTTTCATTACAGTGTATTTTTAAAAAAATAGAAATTTAAAATCTAATGAAGTACAATGAATCGTTTTTTTTTTTTTTTTCAAAAAAAGGAAAAGAAAGAGGAGGGAAAAGAAGCATTTGTCATTTGACTAGTGTTATATATAGCACAAATAATGAACTTTAAAAATTGGAGGGCTAAGTTATAGGGAGAGTTAGTTTGTTAAACATCTTTAAATTGTTCATTTTTCAGTGTGGATTCAAACTATAAATTCTTTAATAATACACAGCATAATTATCCACCAAGATGGGAGTCCTCCATAAATTTCAGCTGCTAGCAATGTTTTAATTCCTAGAAAATTCTTGAGGATTAGGTTACCTAATATAATATAGGACACCCAACTAAATTTAGCTTCAGTACTTCCTAAAAGTTTTGATCTTTTGGTACATTCTAAGTTCTAAAGTATTATTTTTGAAAATGTTCGTTGTTTATCTGAAATTCAAATTTAATTGAGTACCCTACATTTTTATTTATTCAATATAGCAGCTCTGTTGGGGTTAGTAGTAGGATTACCGAATGCCAAATTTGTAAAAACCTAGTCTCAGATAAACAGAATGGGACTATAGGAAGAAGTTGAGTCAATTTGCATCTTGGCAAACAGTAGCTCAGCCTAAATTAACTGTGTGTAGAAAAGAATGACCTCCTGAGAAGAGAAAGGGGCACACAATACTCAGGCTAAGGATCGACAAACACAATTTATCAGATTAATTGAAGTTTAGTTAAACTATCTTCAGTCTTCCTCATAAGACAGGCTACAACTTAAAGAGGTTTTAAAGACAAGGACAGTTAACTCTAAACCACCAGGTGTAGAGACCAAACTACATCAAGTCAGCCAGAAACTAACAGGATTTAAATGTCATAAAAAAATGGGTACTACCTTAATGCTTGTAGCTGTTGTTGAGGCCTTCATAGGGATCTCAGGAAACACATTTATTGCATTGGTAAACTTCATGGGCTGGATCAAGAGTAAGAAGATTGCCTCTATGGATTCAATCCTCACAAGTCTGGCTATGTCCAGAATTTGTCTACAGTGTATCATCCTATTAGACTGTTTTATAATGGTGCAGTATCCAGACACCTACAACATAGGTAAAGAAATGAGAATCATTGACTTCTTCTGGACGCTCACCAACCATTTAAGTGTCTGGTTTGCCACCTGCCTCAGCATTTTCTATTTCTTCAAGATAGCAAACTTCTTCCACCCTCTTTTCCTCTGGATCAAGTGGAGAATTGACAAGCTAATTCTCAGGACTCTCCTGTTGTGCTGTGTCCTCTCCTTGTGTTTTAGCCTTCCGGTCACTGAGAATCTGAATGATGATTTCAGACGTTGCGTCAAGACAAAAGAGAGAATAAACTCGACTTTGAGATGCAAAGTAAATAAAGCTGGGCACGCTTCTGTCAAGGTAAATCTCAACCTGGTCATGCTGTTCCCCTTTTCTGTGTCCCTGCTCTCATTTCTCCTCTTGCTCCTGTCCCTATGGAGGCACACCAGGCAGATGCAGCTCAACGCAACAGGGTCCAAAGATCCCAGCACAACAGCTCACATCAGAGCCATGAAGGCAGTAATCTCCTTCCTGGTCTTGTTCGTTGCCTACTGTCTGGCCTTTCTCATAGCCACCTCCAGCTACTTTATGCCAGAGAGTGAATTAGCTGTAATGTGGGGTGAGCTGATAGCTCTAATCTACCCCTCAAGCCATTCCTTTATCCTAATCCTGGGCAACAGTAAACTAAGACAAGCATCCCTGAGGGTGCTGTGTAAAGTAAAGGCTATGCTAAAGGGAAGAAACTGTCAGCAGCATGGACAGATCTGAAGACAAGCTTTCACTTTCTAAGACAAAGGAAGACAGGATCATTATCTTTCATGTATGTAAATAGTGGTTTCGTGCACTGACATCCTTCTAACAGTCTTTAGATGAATCTTGGGAAATCTCAAGTACAACAACTTCGCATGCATCTATCTCTGTTTCTCTCTCCCTCTCTACAGATGTGACATTTAAAAATGTTTTCTGAATAAATTATAGCAAATAGCCACAAGAGGAAAGGACATTTTCATAGTCATCTCTGTATCACTTCTCCAAATGCAAAGCTGCCTGACAAATTCAAAATGACTGTAACAGCATCTCACTGTTGTTTGCATCCTCACGAAAAGAATGAGTTCATTCTTATGACCCTACTTAGCATTTTCTTCTCAGGTCATTGAACTACATTGATGATGAAGAATCAAGTACCAAATGAGAATATTTGGTTTGGAGACATATGATTACAGCTAGCCTGGAATATACTATAAGGACTATACTAGACTGACCTTGAACTCATAGAAGTCTGCCTGCCTCTACCTCCCAGTGCTAGGATTATTCCTCTACATCTGTCTCCAGTGTTGATTCTTAACAAGTCCTTTGGAAATATATAACATATGGAAAATGAACCCTGAGTATAAGCACTGTTCACATATAAATTGTGATTAAATGTTATGTTAAATTCAAATTTTATTTAGGATTATACATCAGTGGATGAAAAACATTCTAGAAGTAGGTTAGTAACTTTTACGTATAAACATTCTTAAAAAAAAAAAGTTCCTATGGCTGAATATTGAAGAAAATTTTTCCACAAGGAGCACCTATAACTTTGCTTCTGGACACCTAGACTGTACCAGGCAAAGATTATAAAGATGTCATGACTGCCTTCAATGCTGATTGAAAATACAATCAGTTATACCAAACCTGTGTACATACCTGAAGATGATGTCAGCATGCTATAGAAATATTTGCATTGCCATGTTTACTGCAACACTATTCATAGTAGCTAAGATATGGAACAAAACTATATATCCATCAACAGATGGATCAACAAAGAAAGTGTACATATGCATAATGGAGTTTTATTCAGACATGAAGAAGAATGGAGTTATGTCATTAGCAAGAGCATAAATAGAATTAGAGATCATTGCGATAACTGAAATAAACCAGACCTGGAAAAACAAAAACTGGGTGTTTTTGCTGAAATGGAGAACATAGACTTAAATGGATAGATGGGTGGATAATGATATAGTATAAAAATAGAAAATGAATTTTTAATGATTTTAAAGAAGTCTAAAGGGATAGGGAAGAGATATGGGAGAGCATAAAGGTGGTAAAAAATAAAGACAAATATTGCATGCCCCCTCATATATGAAACCAAGATTTTAAAATGTGTGTGTGTGTGTAGTGTGAGTGAGTGTGTGTGTGTGTGTGCGTGTGTGTATATAAATGAGTATGTGAATGTGAGTGTGTGTATAAATGAGTATGTGAGTGTGAGTGTGTGTGAGTGTGTGTATGAATGAGTGTGTGTGTGAGTGTGTGTGTGTGTGTGTGATGAAAGCAGGAATAGAACTACTCACAGAGGAAAAGGACAACAGGAGGAGGGGGATGAGATGACAGGGTAGGACAATGGCAAATAGTACTGATACGAGCAAAATATCATGATGCACACGGGTAGCAATGCCGTACAGAAACCATCATTTTGTGTGTCTACTTAAGAAAAGTATAATAAAAAAGATAAACATAACTGACCAGAGGAAAGGAAAGAAAATGCAAGGGCAGGAAAGGAAGTGAAGGAAACAATTAAGAGAAAAGGAAAACTGGTGAGAAGTTAAAAAAAACAAGAAGTGGAACCAGTTCGGCATAGGGTGAGGGGCTGAGCTATCGAGAGCCCGGTGTGGTGAGGCATCTCTGCGACTCCAGCGCTTGATAGTCTGAGAGAGGTAACAGGACAGGAGTTTATGGCCAGTCTGGGCTACATAGCCAGACTCAATTTCAAAGGGTGAGAGAACTCAAGGTGGAGGCGCATAGATGTTGGAGGGGAGAAAGAGAGGAGGGAAATTCTATGACTATAGTATAATACCAAACAATTTTTAAAAATTAAGAGCAATGGGGCATGTAAATGGCCTCATGAGAAGGGATTTGATTAACAAGTCTGGCGACCTGAGCTCAACCTTGCTAGGATAAAGTTGTGTTAATTGTTGAAAACTGTGTAAAGATAAACAAAAATGTTGAGTAGTAGATTTGCATAGCTTCTTTTACTGTAGCAATGATGAGTTTTCAAGCTTTCTCTATAAGGGCTCAGTGAACGGGCCATAGACAGCAGAGCTGAATTCCTTTCTGGTTCTGTTCCTCACATGCTCAGTAGATAGTCATTCAGACCTTGGATGTCTAATTATCAGACACAGTTACAGGTGCTGGAGATACGTATGGGATGTGATAAATCCCATGGTCTTCTGTCAGGCACAGTCACGGAAAATACCATGGAAGACAAATAATAGTCAAATAGACATAGTTATAAACCATAACTATACAACTGAGAGTAGCTAAAGATGAGGAATCATTTTGTACTGAATTAGAATAAATCTATATCAAGAAAGTAAAATCGGAGCTGATTATCTACCTGATTAGGCTGGGAATCAACCTACTGGCATGTCTCTGACAGGTCTGGGTGTGTGTTTCCTTGAACTCATTAAGGATGGAAGGAACCCCCCCCCAGCACCGCCCCCTCCACCCCAGAGTGAGCAACACTTTCTTGTGGCAGCAAGATCTGAGATTGATAGTGAGTTACTTTGCTGCTGTCACTTCTACCACAATCCTTTGCTGACACTGGAACCTAGATTTTTTTCAATCCTTCCAAAGTCAGATTGAAGAAGAGAACATTCTCATGCATCCTGAAGCCCTTCAAAGCCAGATTGAAACTCCTGAGGCATCCATCCTCATAGATTGAAAAGCTACTGTGTCCTCTGTCTTACAGTACACCAGAAGGTATCATTGGACTTAGCCCATCATATAAATCAAACCAATAGACCATATTTGTACTATATGTGTACTCTATCAGTTCTGTCTCTCTAGAAAACTCTGACTAACATGGACTGTGGTATCAGAAGTGGGGTCACATAAACCTGCTCACATGGTTCTTAAGTCTTTGGAACTTATTTGCAAAAGAAGTGTGCAAAAATTTGTACCATTGAACTATAAACACTCAACTAATGTAAACAGTGCTTAAAGGATCATTCTAGTAGAGGTTTGGAAAATAAAAGTGCTGGAAGAAACACAGACAGTGAAGGTTTGTCTCATGTTGTTGTCAAATTTAATTTTTGAGAGGCTAAGCACTTCTCAAGGGACTCAGCTGTTTATTCTGGGGAAGGGAGACTGTGTTCTTGACTATACATTGGACAGCTGTGTCATGGTAGGCAGAATCATGACCTTGTTATTGTCTTCACTTGGAAATTAAACATGGCATTGAATTGCATATCAAGTTGACAAGGGGTGGATTTGTGGTTAATCTTGATTGCAAATATGATTGGATATGGAATCAACTGAAAGAGATACCTGGAGTAGAGAATGGGGGGCCAGAAGGATTAACTGAAAAGGTGTGGTGGTTTAAATAAGTCATATATTTAAATGCTTAGCAAGTGGCACTATTTCAAGGATTCGGAGGTGTGCCCTTGTTGGAGAAACTGTCACTGAGGGTGAGTTTTGAGGTTTAAAAAGCCCAAGCCAGGGCCTATAAAGAAGGTTTAGCAGTTAAGAGCACTGACTACTCTTCCAGAGGTCCTGAGTTCAGTTCCCAGCACCAACATGGTGGCTCATAGCTACCTAGAGTGGGATCCAATGCCCTCTTCTGGCATACGGGTGTATATGCAGATGGAGCACTCATAAATAAATTACATACACAAATAAAAAAGCCCAAGCCAGGCCCAGAGGTCTCTTCTTCCTGCTGCCTGCAGATCCAGATGTAGAATTCTCAGCTCCTCAGCATCATGTCTGCCTGCATGTATGCTTTAGGCCAGGCTCATAAAGGACTACAGATCTGAAACTGTAAGCTACCTCAATTAAATGTTTTCCCTTATAAGAGCTGCCATAGTCATGGTGTCTCTTCACAGCAATAGAACACTGACTAAGGCAGAGAGTTGGCAGCATCCTCAGAATAGGCTGTACTTTCCACCGGCAGCCCAGATAGATGTATGAGGAAAAAACACTAGCCTTTGTTCTCTGCTCAGAAGTCCATCTACTCTTGCTGCCACCATCCTTCAATGATATAACCATCCAGTGTCTTTGGCCTTCCAAGATGAACTCAAGACTAGGAGTCCTTCAAGAATCCTCCAGACTTTCTATACCATGCTGGAACTGTAAAGGAATCTAAACTTACAGACTGAGCAGCTACTGGGTTCTAAGTCTCTGCAATGTTCAGTTATTGGACTGTCCAGCCTATAACATGGAAGCCAAACTAATAAATTTCCGTCGTGCTATATATTCTTTCTAATCACTCATTCTTGTAGAGAACACTGGCTAACACAGAACAAAATTTCCAATTTAATTAGTATAAAATGCTCTGAAGAAATAGCATCAGAAAAAAAAAAGACGACAGAGTAAGTACAAAGGCCTCAGGATGCAATGTTTGTTATGTCGTATTTTCTAAGTGTGTTTTCTCTAATACTTCGGGCTCTTTAAATTGTTTTATTTGAAGCTGTCTACTCCCCACCTACCATGGGGCTGCTTAGAAGCAGCAAACCTTTTTCACTTCCTCTCCATGGCCTTCCTCTAGGCAGCTGCAGAGATTCACAGTTTGCCCATCCTACAATTCTTATTTTAAACTCTACTAAGACTGTCCTCATGCTTTTTCTGAGTCCTTTCTTAAATTATTTTATTAAGAAGACTGAGATCTTTGAGAAAGAACCTAGTTCCCCAATAACACATGGCACCATGAGTGAGGTTCCCAAACAGTAGCAGAAATTTGTGTGTATTTGGCTTCTTCCCAAAACAGTTCTTGCCTAGCAAAGGCTACATAGCTAGGTATTTAGTTATTCTAATTCTTCTGTCCTTAGGCAGTTTTGGCTATGGCTATGGTCTCTCTCTCTCTCTCTCTCTCTCTCTCTCTCTCTCTCTCTCTCTCTCTCTCCTTTGTAATCTACCACATTTTCATTTCATAAGACAAAACATACAGAGATAACCAACTGTGAATCCATTCCAGGCTAGTCATTACTGTGGGTATGGGGTAATTCTACCTCAGATCAGGAAGGTAGCCAATCAGTTGGAATGATAAGAATGAAGCCTCTATGTCTGAATATATGCAGATTAACATAGTCTTCATTGTCTAAGAGTTATTTTTATTTATGTATATACATGTGTGTCCGTATATACACATAAAAGTACAGGTGTCCATGAGAAACAGAAGAGGGTTTTTGATCCATTGGAACTATAGTTACAAATGGTTGTGAGTCACCTGACATGATTACTGGAAACCAAACTTGGGTCCTCTGCAAGAGCAGTAGGCACTTTTAACCTCCGAGACATCTCTCCAAGCTGTAAGTTTTAGTCATTTTGAAATAATACCTCTGGCAGAGACCCGTTGTCAGCACTGGGGAAGAAAAGCATTGCTATTGCCTTTAGGAACTCAGAACACAGCAGACAGTGGTACCTGGACACCATCATGACAGCTATAAGACAGAGAATGAAAGAAGGTGTTTTAGCCATGTGTGGTGGGACTAACCTGTAACCCCAGCACTTGAAAGACAGAGGCAGGAAGCTCAGGGGCTCAAGGTCACCCTTGACCATACATTTATCAAAGTCAGGTCTGCCTTGGCTGTATAAGGAATGTGTTATTAAAGCCCAAAGCAGGGAAGACAAGGGGTGGTGACTGGGGTGGAGGATATATACTCACAGAGAGCTGTCATGTGGTGTGGGCTGTGGAGGAGGAAGGGAAATCAGAGAAGAATGCACAGCTAATTCTACACGTGCATCCTGGGGTTTCAGTGGGGATGGAGAGACATGGACCAGACATGGAAGTCTGTTCCAGACTAGGAAAGACGCTGTGAACAGCAGATTGATTGAACTGGAGCTTGTTGTTCATTGTATTGACAATGAGAAGCTTTTTGAAGGAGTAGTGTGATCAGGCATTGCTTTGCCAGCATTTCAAACTAGCATATGAACTCGTCGATACTGTAAATTTGTGCTTACAGAGGAATAGCATCTCCTGATCAAGAAATTTGTTTTAATGTGAGCAAACTGCAAGTTTCTCTGAGGGTGGGGCTAAAGGAAAAATATAAAAGCTAGAACTTTTAGTAGAAGGAAGAATTGGAAGACAGATCAACTTTAGCTGGGATCTTATTGCAAAACAAAGAAAGGTATGACATGATGGGATTCTTTGTGAATGTCCTGCCTGTTCTCTCACTTTGTGTTACATAAGGCAGTGTTGTTTGGATATGACCTTCACTGTGCAGACTTCACAGTCCAACTAGGTAGTAATTCACTGCATAGGAAATCAATGTCCATTACATTTTATGTCTGACATTATAAAGTGTATTGAGCTTTATTTTTACTTACTTACGACTTTTTCCTAGGCTTTAGACAAATGTTCTTATGGAAAATTGGGAAATATCAGGGTAGATGATCTGAGCATTCTTGCAATATATGAAGGCAACGTTTGTCCTTTCATCCTTTCCTAAGTCAGCTTCAAAGGTTCCTACCCTCAACACCAGTTTCTGTGTTGCATGCATTTTGCATCATGTAATTCCCCCAAGGCTACCTGCAGAGCCAACAGATTGCTTTAGAAGTTGATCAGGGTAAAAGGGGAAAAAACAAACAGCCAGGTATGTAGGCTGCTCTGATTCCAAATTGCCTTAACTTCTTCATTAACACTAATGCTGAAAGCAAAATACTAAAAAACTTTGTGGAAGCCAATGGAATCTTCAGTTTTATCTTCTGCTTTCTGGACTTCCTGCTTTCCACGTGTCTGCAGACTGAAAAGTGATGATCTAGTTGGAGCACAGTCCCTACAATGACTGTATTGAGCCCACCAGTTGCTAGAGACTTGCCTATAGTCGGTTCTCTCCCTCTCTCTCTCTCTCTCTCTCTCTCTCTCTCTCTCTCTCATTCATCCTCCTTCCCTTTCTCCTTCCCTCCTTTTGGAAACTTGAGAGGTAGAAATATATATGTATATATTCTATGTTATTCGTGAAAAACATCTGGTAAATAAATTTTCTCCTGTAACTTTTTCTAAGCTGCTATAACCAAGTTCCCCAAACTGAATGGGAGGAGAGGATGCTCCAACCACACAAAAGTTTTCTTTTATAGTTCTGGGTGCTAAAATTACAAAATGTAAATAGGGCTCATTCTGAAAGCCTTGGAAAGACTCTGCTGTGGGCTCCCCCACCCCTTACATCTGGTAGTCCTGGGCATTCTCTTAAACCCAAGATACACAGAAATATGGCAAAATTACACTTGGGCATTGAAATATTGTCAAAGAACCTCACAATATAAGTTTCTGTTTAAACTAAGAAAAAGCTTGCGTATTGATAATTTGGTCACTGATTGCAAAAATATTGCCCTTTCCTTTTAAGCACGTTAAGCCATCAACAAATTACTAACATCTAAGTGTCTGTGAAACTCCAGAGCCCAGATCAGGTAGTCTCTATGGAGAAACATAATCCTAGAAGGAAAACAGGAGCCAAGGTATTCATGCTGATAATTTTATTGATGCTCTGAACTTGGGGGAAGAAAGGGCCAGTTGTTTACTCTTCTGAAAATTCACCGACATTCACTGAAACAAAGAGAAGGACTTTAGAAATCCAACAGTCTTAAGCATGGCATGTGCCTGATAACCTTCACCATCCAGTAGTCTCATTAAAATACTTTATATTGCTACACATGGTGGCCATGTGCCTGTTACCCTAGCACTGAGGAGGCTAAGGTGTGAAGACCACTGAATGTGAGGCCAGCTTGGACTGCATAGTGAATTCCAGACCAGCCTGGGCTACAAAGTGAGGCCCTGTTGCAAAACAAACAAACAAACACATTAAGAGAGAGAGAGCAGGAAAAGAAAGTAGCTAGGAGAGGGGGGAAGTGAAGGAAGAAGAAAGATAAGGATAGACAATAAGAGAGAGAGAGAAAGAGAACTTAGAGACACCTTCAACTAATCTGATGAGAGGAATTCTGACAGGGCAGAAGGGACACTTCCTGCTGCCTTTGTAGATGCGAGTGAGGCAGGAAGAACCATGGCCAGAACTCACCTGGGAAAGAATATTAGAGAAAAAGAGAAGATGTAAAACTCAGACAAATGAGAAAAATTGGGGAGTTTGAAGAGAAATTTACTACATGAGAGAGGGAACCAACGGAGGCCATGTTCAGCTGGTCCTCCTTTGCACTGGTCACCAGGACTGTCGTCATACTGACCCTGCTGGTTTTTCTTGCCACCTTTTCCACGTTGTACTTTCTGGCCACCTTTTGCACTCTGGCCTTTCTCGCCTCTCTGGCCACCTCGGCCCTGGCCTCCTTGGCCCCCTCTTCCTTGTTGATTTCCACTCTGACGATCCTGACCTCTCAAGCTTTCACCATCAGAGCCTCGATTACCACCTCGGCCTTTCCCTTTGCTGCGCTTCTCATTCCCTTTGAGGAAGTTCTCAGCCTTCTTGCCATGCTGACTTATTTGTTCTTTAACTTGGTTCTTCATTTCCTGTATTCCTGCACGGAAATAACTAACTTTTTTGGGAGAAAGAACACATACCCAGAAAAGATCAAAAATAAAGAAAGGATCACCATGAACTTAAAAAGATAACCACAGAATCTACCATTGACTTGATTTAATGAGAAATTGTTTTACTGGGGTGGATGGTATTAGGTAGTGAGCAGGTTCAGTACCTAGAAGAAAAGGGTGACAGAGATCTTGCCTACGTGTGTATAATTACTTAATAAGGGACATTTTGCTTCTCTCTCCCGATTTATACAGCTGCCATTACTATATAGTGCCATCTATTCAGAACTTGAACTTGGTATGTTACATATGAAATCACCCATATTCCATCATATTTCTCAGTGCCTAAGAGAAATCATAGTATAAAGTGGTTGTTACACAACAAGTCTGTTGCTTAAAGATGGGTAGAAAATCAATGTGCCATTCGTAATTCCTTTCACACCCTAACTCACATTTTCAGCTCCTCATATTACTTCAACTATATGGCTTTTTAACCTTCTAAGACTAATGGATTTATGTATAGACTATAATGCAAGCATAGATTTAGCCATAGGTTATGCCATCTCTTGTATGAATGAGGTCTTCCTTTTCCTCCTGTGCTGTGAGATATATAATTTTCTGTGCCCACTTTCTTACAGTGATCCTCATTGTGCCCAAGCTTCCCCATCTACTGGATTCTAGTTACCTCAAGAATAGCAACCAAGCCCCATTCAGCTATAGCATCCTCAGTGATGACAAAAAGGGGCATGCTGTGGTCATTGTAGATGTGATTTTTTATTGAGTTAGCATTGGAGGAGATAATATAAGTAATCAAAATGTTTCTTTCAGGAAACAATAAATAGGTGTGCAGTCATAAGGGCAGCCAAGGCAAGGAAAGAAAGGCAGAGGAAAGCAATAACCTCACATTGAACATCACAGAGCGGTTTCAAAGCAAATATTGGTTTTCTTCCTCTTTTTCCTTGTCTTTCTTATTTTGTTGACATTATTATTGTTATTTTGCATTTTTTCAATTTTGAACCTTTTATAATGTGGAACCAAAAACTAAATAGAACAATGGGCAGAGGAAATTTTTAAAGCTTAGGCAAAACTTTTTTAACCTAAAAAGTTAGACAAATTTTATACTAGGTCAGCTGTTTCTATGGGTTTCCCCAGCATGGTCTTCACCCCTTTTCTCATCACTCATCCTCTCTACAATTGGATTCCAGGAGTTCAGCTGACAGCTGAGGAACCAGCATAAGATTGAACCAGGCCCCCTGAATGTGGGTGTCAGTTGGGGGGCTTGGGCAGTCTATGGGGCTTCTGGCAGTAGAGGCAGTATTTATCCCTATTGCACAAATGGGCTTTGGGAGCCCATTCCCTATGGAGGGATATTCTCTCAGCCTAGAGATACACAGGGGAGGGCCTAGGTCCTGCCCCAAATGATGTGACAGACATTGATGGTCCCCATGGGAGGCCTCAGCCTCCCTGAGGGGTGGATCAGTGGTGGGGTGGGTGGATGGGGGGAAGAATGGGAGGATGGGACGGAGATGGAACTGGGATTAGAATGCAAAATAAGATTGTTTTTAATTTAAATAAAATTGATAAAAATAAATAAAATAATAATGATGGCAAAAAAAAATTATACTAGACCAGTAATCCAGAAGTTGCTAGGCATAATTCAAAATAATTCCCAGTAACTTAATTGAAGCTGAAATATCTCACCTAATTCACCTGATTCACTGGAGTCTCCATCTTCATGGGATTCTGTGAAGGAAGAATACACACACACACACACACACACACACACACAGAGAGAGAGAGAGAGAGAGAGAGAGAGAGAGAGAGAGAGAGAGAGAGAGAATGAAACTTAAAATGTAATTATAAATAAAGAGATTATTAGAATGTCAGGAAGCATTCTTAAGACAAATGGCTGTGTGATAGCTTGTTTGTTGTCATGAGGTTGAAACTAAAGTCTCGAAAGATAAGGAAATGCTTTCTACCATTGACCCGAATCTCCTTTACTTTTCCCTTTAAGTCTGACTGAATTATCTGGGCTAGACTTGAACTCACTGTGTAGCCCCGTTAGACATTAGACCTATAAACCACCCACTTCTATCTCCTCAGGAAGGAATAAAAGCCTGTTCCATCAGGCCCGGCTCTAAGGACTTTTTTTTTTTTTTAACAACTAACTTGTTCATTAATTCGTTTTATCAGATTCTACCATTTCTTCACTTGGATTCTTACTGACTGCATAGCCATAATATTTAAGTAAATTACCTAATATAGACACTATTCAAATGAGTTATATGTTGTGCTATCTGGTGTTATGTCAATTTGACACAAGCTAGAGTCATCTAAGAGGAAAGAACCACAATTGAAAAAATGCCTCCATAAGATCCAGCTATAGCAGGCAGGCAGGACTGTGGGGCATTTTCTTGATTACTGATTGAGGGGGAGGGGCCATCTCACTGTCTGTAAGTATACCATGGAATATGTGGTGTATAAGAAACCAGGCTGAGCAAGCCTTAAGGAGCAACTCAGTAAACCATGCTCCTCCTCCTTGGCCTCCTCATTGCCTCATGTTCCTCAGTTCTTGCCCTGCTAGAATTCCTGCCCTAACTTCCCTCTGTGATGGACTGTTACCTGGAAACATAAATGCAATAAACCCTTTCCTCTCAACGTGCCTTTTGGTCAAGGTATTTTATTGCGACAATGGAAACTAAGACACATATCAATGGCATCAAAACCCTTGTAAATGGAAGAGATTTGTGCTACTTCACTGTTAGCCATGGTCTGTAGGACTACTTAGAGAAAACCCTTTGCAGATGAATGGTGTGCCTGTGTTCTGCTGATGTTCAGATGCTGTCTCACTGACACAGGAGACAGGATGTGAAATGCGGGCTCACATTTGACACTATGACTGAGGACTACTAAAACGTTGGGGGAGTTTCCATTCTCTTGCCTTTTGAGACTTCCTACATCATTTTTAGAACTTCTAAATGACAAAAATGTAAGCAAAAGTCAAAGTGTGACATGTTGTAAAGGAAAAAGAAGCACAGCCTTAAATAGAGACTTACGTTGCCCTTGAAGAGAATTTTCATCATCTAGAATTTTAAAAGAGAAATATAATAAATATAAGATTTGCATTAGTAGATTCCAAGTGTGCACTTGTATAAGTCAAGAAAATACAGATATAAAAAGAAAATGCCTAAGAGACTGCTAGGGAAATTAAGGTAATATATTATACACAAAACATATGTATATGTGGCTTCAATGCAATGAACTGTCATTTCCAAAAGAGAACCATAGTCCCCAGCAGGGACTGAACAAGGAGTAAAGAGGAAATCAAGCAACTATTGAATTCCTCCCATTAATGCTATGATTTCCTGAACAGATATGACTTGAGAATCAAACCATCAATGACCGTGTGACTCACTCTACACTAACAAGACTTTACACCCCATGAAGCTTTTCCCAGTAGACAAGCTTTTCAAAAAATAATTGCTTATTTCAGGAAATTGTCCAAAGCCCTTTTAATCAAACACAAGCCTGTTCAACTCTCTGAAGCCATAATTGTTTATTATCTATAACTCCTTTCATAGATCCTCCATAAATTATACATTTTACCCAATCTTAACAAAGAGCTCATTCCACCAACCAGAACTCAGAACTTTAATTTTTCAATGTTTCAGTTTGCCTCTTGCTTTTACCCAGGAATCACAAAAAAAGTGGCCCTTTCTTTCATCACATTAACAAGAAACTCCTTTTTGTTTGCCCACAGATTGTTTTGATGGTATCATGAGGTACCCAAATTTTGCTAAACTTCTAATATATATTTTCACTCAGAGTTGCTCAGATTTTTGTAAACAAACATTCTAATTGGACTTCAATGCTTTGAATGGGAAGCAAGTGAATTTGGGAAGCAGTAGAACCAAATAATGAAACTTACATTAAACATGAATATTTAATAAAATTCTTAATATTTCTAAATGTTTAGTTATTTGTTGGAAAGAAAACAAAATTTCCAGGTAAATTATAACATTTCACCCTATTCACATAGAGAGTGAGTGTATAAAATCTATGAATGTTTAAATAGTAAACATCATAATGCAAAGATGCTGTCTTAGAATATACACCCAGATTTTCAGACACATATCTTTGCCATCAGTTAAAGTGATACAGAAACTAAAGCTGCCTCCCCTTTTATTGGCCTATTCTCTGGGTATTAGATAATTTCTTAAGAAGAAGAAGGCCAACTGTACTCTTTTCCATGAATTTTAGCCCCATTTCTCCTCTTACCTTCTTTGGCCGTCTGAGCTGAGGTCAGGGCCAGCAGGGCCATAGAAAGCAGAACCAGAAGCAACTTGGAGGCAGCCATGGTGTCTCTATTCCTTGATGCTACACAACCGTCAGCACAGCCTTTATAAGACCCAAAGAAACAATGTCACCTTGAAGACCATGGGTTGGGCACTTCCCATCCATATCTAATTTGTTACCTGAGCCTCAGCTAGACTATCTGGATTAGATTAAGGAACAGGTTGTGTTCTTCAAAGGAAACCAATAATTTCTTCAGGTTCTTTGAAACAATGGCTTATTCTCCTCATTTATTAATTCTAAGTGTTACTAATTGTCTTCCATGTTTAATATTCCACCTAGAACTGTGCTTCTCTGTTTTATTACAGGATCCCACACTGTTCAGACTTTCCACAGTATCAGTGACTTCAAGATAGTTTCCTATAGAATGAGCCAAGGGAATCATAAGGAAAACAGATTCTAAAAGCAAAACAAAAACACAATTACAGAAAGAAAACATGAATCAGGAAAACCTAGGACAAGTTATCTTTCTTGGCTTAGAAAAAATCAAGAATAATTGCCAATAGAAGAGCAAACCCAATGTGTAAAGATTTCAAAGACAATATTTACTCAGAGTTGAGATCACGAATTTAATGTGTTATCAAATCTTAACACACAAAAAAAAAATCAGAAATCTGACTGGAATGGAAAAAAATTTCCTGTAAGGGTCATGAGTGAACTGAAGGTGTTCAGCTTGGAAAGAGAAGGTTACAACTAGGTACACCTGTCATCCTTAGTGGTATAGAACAAAGAGCAATCTTGTTTGAGTCCTTCTGGAAGGTGCAACTATCAGTTAACAAAAGGAGGACATTTTGTTGGCTATATAAAAACTAATTCCATAGAATTAATGAAATTATCTTACACAATCTTAATTCATTTTTTAAATGACAATATTTTTTAATCTCTTGGAAGAGTAAAAATAAATTGTATTAAAATTGATGATACTTCAAATAATGAATTTGAGTTCTCCATTAAAATGGCCTATGGGGCAGTTTCATGCATAGACCCACCCATCTGGCCATTATGTCCTTCTTCCCTCTAAGAAAATGTGCTCTCTCTTTGGCACTTTCTCCTAAGAAAGATGACATGGCCTCTCCATGATATCTGTAATATATACCCTTAAATATACACTTTTAATCTTGCTTCTTTTTTAGAATACATCATACTTTTTTCTTTCATTTCACTTCTAAAGTGAATTTTACTTCTATTCTTTCTTTCATGGTATATTCCATATAAAGCACTCAATAGATGATAGAACAATAAATAGACTGATCACAGAGATGAATGGGTAGACAGATGATAAGTATAACTAGATAATAAATAGAAATAGATAGATGATAGGTAGATAGATACTGTAGATAATAAGCCGATAAGTAGCTAGGTGGGTAAATACATTATAATACAATACACTTAATGTGCAACACGATTTGTTCTGTGTATTGTGTGCAGGTACTAACTCACTTGGCCTTTATATGTTTAGCTTTTAAAATATTTAATGTATTTGTTATGTTTACATAAAATTTAATCTTATATATAAAGGAACTTGGTTTGCATTTGCATTTACTCTTCAAAATTTTGTTCTTGAGAGTCCTAAGATGCCTCAGGGAACTAAAGACCTCTCATTCCCGGGGGTTGTGAGCTGCCTGGTGTGGGAACTAAACTCATGTCCTCTGAAAAAGCAGCAAGCACTCTTAAATTCTGAGCCATTTCCTCCTGATGGCAACACTAATTCCTATATCAGCCCTGTACAGTAGGACATCTTGTTGATAAACAAAAACTAGTTAAGATGACAGTGGTTAGAAATGTAGCAAAATCCATGCATTCCATTGATTCATCTGTGTTCCAGCATTGACCCTGTTGATGGCACTCATTTCCATCAGTTCAGCTATTGCTTCTACAGTGATCATTTCTGCAGCTGGCTGATTGAAAAATGTAATGTAAAACTTCATACCAGCTGCTTCAAGGACTATGTGTGAGAGGATAAGATTTGTAGCCATGGATTTTTATTTCATGGAAGACAAACTACACTAGACTTTCTGAGTTAAACATGCAAGAGGCAGATCCATGAGTTGTTATGAAAAAAGTCTAATTAGCCAATAATTAGCCCTGATTTCAGAATTCTGGAATTATGATTTCAAAATGGTTTCTGTCCAGAGTTTCAGTTAGCCTCCTGTGAAGAAAGAGGGACAAGGGTAAATGGTTAGATGGTTTCTCTCTGAGATACAACTTACAGAGTCATAACAGGCAAGACCAGCCTTCTCCCTCTGTGTCACAATGGCAGGAAAAGGCAAAAAAGAACAGAAATGGACAGATCTGCCCAGTAACAGAAACTCAGCCTACAATCTCAGTGCTGAGGTGCAGAGACAAGCAGATTGTAAATTCAAGACCAGCCTGAGCTACCTGATGAGGCCCTATCTCGGAAAACAAAACCAGAGTGGAAGAGACAGGAGAGTGGGCCATCCTCCCTCAAGTAACTGTTCTGGCTAACAACAAGAACATGGGAACTTGTTACTCATTCTTTACACCCTTTGACAATAAACTCAAGGCCACCCCTTCATTGTAAAAACTTCTATTTTAAATAATCTGAACCATCAGTACAACAGAACATAATTCAGTCATCAAAAATAATTCAGCACACACAAACTAAGTAGTTATTAACTAAAAACAAGACTACCATTATCTCACTTCTATATGAAAAAATTCCTGCCATCTGTCTACCCATGCACCTATTTTTCTGTATTGCTGTCCAGCTAGTTTCTTTCGTTATCTTGTTATAAGTGTATTTATTTCATGGTTAAATTATATATATACATATATATAATATTACTATATATATATATATATATATATATATATATATATTATATATACACCCATATCAGACACCGGTGTTAGGAAATACGTGAAATTACAGACAAATTATTATTTATTGGTTTATTTTTGTAAGTAAGATTGTAGAGGTCAATTGAACTTTTTATTGTCCTTCTATATTGTTTAAATTTTTATACTGATGACATCTTACATTTTAAAACAGCCAATAAAAATTAAGGCCCTGTCAGCACGCTCTGGCCTGACACACTCAGCAAACCACGCTGCGATTTTCCCCAGCCTCAATTTCCTCCTTCATCCTCTGCTTCTTTCAGCTTAGATCTTGGCCTTTAGCCGTGACCTTGAGCCTGAAGCTTGATCCAGTCCACAGTAGGCACACTCCTTTCCATTATCCAATAATTAATGAGTCTCAAACCATAACTCCATTTTCCTCATGAGGATATGTCCTTCACTATAATTCCTTAATTACAGACCTTCCTTCCAAGTATTATGCTTTCACCCAGAATTGTTTTGAATGACTGGAAGTTATAGCCTTGATTCAGTTCTTATGCCTAACATTGAGAATGATGATATTTTGTGATTAACTCTTGGCTTCATAGCCTGGTTTATACACACAAGGTATTGTGTCTTTAGAGTCACTTAATTATTTCCCTAACTTGAACAATTTACAAAGCAGATATCATTATCACACTGTTTTAAGTAAATACATTAGATGTAGATTGTATTTTCCTGAGAAGTTTTGGAGATGAGATTTTACTTGGTCCATTTATTATTTATTTTTGTTTTATGCATATTGCTGCTTTGCCTGCATGTGTGTCTGTACGCCACATTCATGTAGTGCCATTGGAGGCCCAATCTTCCCACTGGATCTTCAGTGCCATTGGATCCCTGGAACTAAAGTTACAGATGGTTAGTCACCATATTGGGTGCTGGGGACTGAATCTGGGTCCTCTGCAAAAGTAACAAACGATTGTAACTTCTAAGCCATCTCTCCAACTTTTTGTGTGGTCCTTTTAATTTTGGCAAAATTTATGAGTTTACCCCTACATTATGCAATGTACCATTATTTGTTTATCCTTATTTTTATGTTTCATTTTAATTTCTATTATAGTCTTGATTTGCTTGTGAATTTCTCACATGGACTAGCAATTTTTGGTCATTGTTCTTGGAGCACAGAATATAAACAATAGGTTTTTTTCTTTATATTTGGTATTTACTTTTGAATCCTCAATTGCTTCTAGTTTTTGAACTTGCTAAAATATTTAGTAAGAAATACCAGTCTTGCTGGCATACCTGGATGCAAACATGTAGAAGACTACAAATAGACCCAAGCCTTTCACTCTGCACAAAACTTAAGTCAAAATGGATCAAAGACCTCAACATAAACCCAGCCACACTGAACCTAATAGAAAATAAAGTGGGAAATACCCTTGAATTAATCGGTAGAGGAGAATGCTTCCTGAACACAACATCAGTAGCACAGACATTGAGATCAACAATTAATAAATGGGACCTCCTGAAACTGAGAAGCTTCTGTAAGGCAAAGGACATAGTCAGCAAGACAAAACAGCAGCCCACAGACTGGGCAAAGATATTCACCAACCCCACATCTGACAGAGGGCTGATCTCCAAAATATACTAAGAACTCAAGAGCTAGTCTCCAAAACACCAAACAAGCCAATTAAAAAATGGAGTACAGAACTAAATAGACAATTCTCAATAGAGGAATCTAAAATGGCTGAAAGACCCATAAGAAAGTGTCCAACATCCTTAGCCATCAGGGAAATGCAAATCAAAACAACTCTGAGATACCATCTTACTCCTGTCAGAATGGCTAAAATCAAAAACTACCAATGACAGTTTATGCTGGAGATGATGCAGAGAAAGAGGAACACTCCTCCACTGCTGGTGGGAGTGCCAACTTGTACAGCCACTTTGGAAATCAGTATGGCGACTCCTCAAGAAAATGGGAATCAGTCTACCACAAGATCCAGCAATTCCACTCCTAGGCATATACCCAAAAGAAGAACATTCATATAACAAGGGCATCTGTTCAACTATGTTCATAGCAGCATTATTTGTAATAGCCAGAAACTGGAAGCAGCCTAGATGCCCCTCAACCCAAGAATGGATGAAGAAAATGTGGTACATTTACACAATGGAGTACTACTCATCAGAAAAAAACAATGGAATCTTGAAATTTGCAGGAAAATGGATGGAACTTGAAGAAACCATTCTGAGCGAGGTAACCCAATCACAAAAAGACAAACATGATATGTACTCACTCATATGTGGACCTGCTTTATGATACATAGTAGTGACCGTGCTTTATCGAGCTGTTTTTAATGATGTTGCTCAGAATGTTTTCCTTCCAGATGATGATTGAGAAGCTAATTTAAAAAAAAAATGGTTCCAGGTACCACAAGAGTAACAGAACTGTGCTGTTTTTCTGGGATTTTGTTTTTTACTTTTTTTTTTTAAATGGAGTGTGCTGGATGTTTGTACAATTTTGTTCAAATGACTGCAGAACCTTGAAAAGCTGTTGCTACTATTGATGCATAACATACTGCCATTATTGGTCTTTTATATAAATACAAATATATATATATATATATATACATATATACATATATAACTTGAAATTTTGGAAACTGTAGCTGTGCTGTCAACTTTGGAAAAAAGTATCCCAGTTTACCGTGTTGAGTTGGCATTGTACAAAAATTAACAGCCATACTGGTCTAGAAATGTTGAACTTAATTCTTTTCCATTTGTACAGGGGTAACGCACTAATAATTTGAACTAATAAAAGAATAAAATAAAAAAAAGAAATACCAATCTTCTGATGCTCAGGGCAAGCAACACTGTAACCATCTAAAGTCATATAGCAGTTCATAAGCACATAGCTTGATGGTAAGTGCAGGGCCATTGGAAGGCAGCAAGAAGCAAAAGGCAAAATACATTTGGATCTCAAATCAAATGTTCATGTCAGGTCAACAGCCCCCTTAGAGTCCTAAAAAAAATTGAAATACATATTATTCCTAAATTTTATTTCTTAAAGATTTATTCTTCTATGTTTGTTTATCTGACATGATTTTTCTTAATAATTTTAAATACATAATTATCCCCAAATTTTATTTCTTAAAGATTCACTCATCTATCTGTTTATCTGACTCATCTTTATCTGACATGAAATTTTATTAATAATTTAATTGAATGTGAGTAGATTAATTGATGTAACGAAAAAATGTTCTCACATAAAATGGCTATAAAATAAAACAAGTTTAGATTTATATCCACACCAAGTTTGGAAAGTAAGGAGTGGAAAGATGTATTCCATACAAATGGCAACCCAAAGAGACAAGAGACTTTCATAGTAAATCATGAAACAAGTCTTAACAAATCTGAGAAGACTGGTTTCTGTGTATCAATGAAATAGAAGGAAAGTGCAAAAATTTACAAATCCATAGACATCTAACAACCCACCTCTGAACAAGGTAGATTAGAAAAAGAACTTAGAGGACATCTTGATTCAGGAAAATCATTCAAAGAAGACAGCTTCATGATGAACATTTAAATTTTAAAAACAAGAAAATCCTATGGAGTATGCATCATAGAAGATGACTTAGACAGTTTTGGGTCAATTGGAAGCCTTTATTATCTGGCTGATAACTACACTGGGTGTTCAGGGTCCCAGTATAGTCCCAAGGTTTTCTCAGAGTGAGCTTTTGAGCAAAAAAAAAAAGAAAAAAAAAAAAAACATGTCCTTGGTTGACATACTTCAGTTAACAAGAGAAGCTAGTCAGACACAGAACTACAGAAGCCAAAAAGCCGGGTTAGTACATTTAGAGACTTTCCCAAATCTGTGGACTTTCAGGAATTAGGTCTTTGTTGTCATTTTGGCAGGTGATACTGTCTGCATGCTGAGTTTTATGGCCTAAATGGCATTTCCAGAATGGAGTTGGTTTGTTAAGGCTGGGGGCCTGTTACAGAAAGGACTTAACCTCTGTACAGTTCAAACATCTAGGTAAAACAAAAACAAAAATCCTAAATTATAAAAGACAAAAGTGAGAATCAAAATGAAAGGTCCTAAAACAGAAAATGAGAAAATAAAAACAGAGTAGAAAGTACAATGAAACTAAGAGTTGTTTTTCCAAATAAATAAAGTTGACAAACTTTGACAAGACTAAAGGTGGCCAGAGAAGACAAGGAAAAGAAAATTTTGCAATTAATGCTACAGAAATAAAAATTATAGGAGATAATTATGAAGACTTACCAACAGATAGAAGAGCAGGAAACTTTTTTTTAATTTTTTAGAAGCATATAAGCAGGGCTAGAGTTATAACTCAGTGGTAGAGTGCTTATATAGCATACACAAGGCCGTGTGTAAGAGCAGTCTGGGCCACACAACCAACACAGACTGCTTCTCACCAAGTTGTGGGAAGAGCCTCTTTCTGACTATCCAGCTATGAGATGCACTTGCCCTGCCTGAACGTTAGTGTGATGGACCCCAGCAATTTCACCATTGTCACAGGCTTTGGTAGCCCTGAGTACACCTGGGCCATTAGCAAGATGTCAAACCTGCCTGAGCTCATGTGTAAAGGACAGTAGCAGAAAGTACTTGGATGTGAGATTAACATGAATTGCAACTAATGCCCACACTTGTGTTGTCATTTTCCACATTGTCACACACACCCTGACCATCACTACCCCCATAACCCATGATCCAAATAGACTACTAGGTGGCTGTGAGTGCAGATCTGGTCCCATTGCCTAGAGCAGCTGTGATGTGATCTGAAGATGGTGAGGAGCTTCACCAGCCAGGAGTAGCGTCACACACCTGTACTCCCAGCCCTGGAAGGCTGAAGTAGAGGCTCATGAATTCTAACTCAACCTACATGACATAGTGAGACCCTGTTCCGAAACATCCAGAAATAGTGAATCCTGGTGACATAGAACTGTCATCAGAGCTACCCAACAGGCTGAGGCAGGGAGATCATAAATTCCATAACAGCCTAAGTGACAGCCTGAGTTCCAGGGCAGTTTGGGTAACTTAGGAAAACTCTGACTCAAAACAAGAATAATACATGAATAGGTCTGGGGAGAGACTCAGTGGGTAAAACTCTTGCTGTGAAAGCATAAGGACTGGAATTCAGATCCTCAGAACCCACTTAAAACAGTGAGGAAGCCACCTGTATTCCCAGCAGTCAGGAGACAGAGCCAGGCCATTATTGGTCTTTTATATAAATACAAATATATATATATATATATATACATATATACATATATAACTTGAAATTTTGGAAACTGTAGCTGTGCTGTCAACTTTGGAAAAAAGTATCCCAGTTTACCGTGTTGAGTTGGCATTGTACAAAAATTAACAGCCATACTGGTCTAGAAATGTTGAACTTAATTCTTTTCCATTTGTACAGGGGTAACGCACTAATAATTTGAACTAATAAAAGAATAAAATAAAAAAAAGAAATACCAATCTTCTGATGCTCAGGGCAAGCAACACTGTAACCATCTAAAGTCATATAGCAGTTCATAAGCCAAGGCAGAATGGCTAACTAAACCAGACAGAATTTTCAAACTCTGGGTTCATTAAGCAAGAGACTCTGCCTCGGCCCTAGTCAATAAACTGGAAATCCATCAATAAAGACACTTGATGTAGCTTCATGCCTCAAAACTACACCTGCACACAGATAGATAGATAGATAGATAGATAGATAGATAGATAGATAGATAGATAGATAGATACAGACAGACAGACAGATAGACAGACAGCAGTCAATGGAGAGAATATATCTGTAGTAGAGCATTTGCCTAGCATATGCTAGGTGCTGAGATCAAACTCCAGTAACAGAGATGAGTGGAGTGGTGCTTACTATTGCTGTTGCCGTGGGGAACAAACCACAGAACTCAGCAAAACCCACGTGGAGTTTATTAGAAAGTGGGGGGGAATATTAGGACTACTGCAGAGCGGGAATAAGATGCATGGGGATCTCAGTGGTCCCACAGCGGGTGAGAGACAACAGGCAGATGGGAAACAGAGACCTGCAGACATGACTTATATGAAAGTTTATTGGGGGGGATAAGAAAATAAGGGAAGGAAAGAGATAAAGAGATAAAGAGAGGCAGTGACACACAGAGAGAGAAGAGATGCCTCCTCAGAAAGAGGACAGAAGAGAAAGAGAAAAGTGGGTGTTTTCCTCTCAAAGGGCCAGGGTAGCCTGCCATGCTCAGGTGTGCCAAATGCCTAAGGGGTGAGGCCAAATGTGCCTGGATTACAACAGGGAGAGTTCTTTTTCCTCTTCAGCCGCTATCAATGTGCCCTCTGCTGAGGAAACTTGGTGGGATAGGAGAGGATGGGGTAGGAGGGATAGCCCTTATCATCACCACTTGGTTAGTCACTCAGGGCTTATTCATTATCCTAGGAGTACCCCTGGCTCGAGTAAGCATTGACCATGAAAATAAGCCAGCCCCATCTGTTCACATGGTGAGTGGCTGGGACTCACAGTATGCAGGCAGGAGCCTCACAGCTAGTATGGTGCATCTATGTAGCTGGGCTTGACTTGATACAAAAATTTTGAAGAAACATCTTAATACAAAGAGAAGATTTGTTATAGAATGGAATCTTGTGTGTCTTTAATACAAAGTATCAGTTGAAAAAACTTGTGAATAAAACAGCGTAAGTCTCCTCTGAACATGAAAATGTTTGTGTTCTCAAAGAGGACACAGGCAATACCCCTTCACTGCCTGTAAAAGTCGAGTGTAGAAACACTTGGCATCATGCATCCTGGGATGCTGTGGATCCATCTCTACAGGAATCTTCACGCCAGCTGAGCCCTCCCCTGGACCATGAACATAGATAACCATAGGGTTACTTGTGCTGTGTTGGCAGTGCAGTGAAATTAGATATCGGCCAGCACAATATTCAAAGCTGGCTGTTTAGAAAGAAGTGAATAGGAATCATTCTAGAAAGTTCCATTTGGGATTTCCCCTATTGTCCTTTAGGAATTTACCTAGAAAACTAGGTCAGAGGTGTGTGGAGGTGCTTTTTGACCAAGAGGGAGTGTTTGTTTCTGTTTTGGGTCTGTTTGGTTTACCTAGGGGAGGGCAGGTATTGATGGGGCTTCTTTGGCCACAGCAGAGGTAGCAAGGTTGAACACTGACTGTGGCACCTTCCCCCGGAAACATTCAGAATCCAAGTTCTGCATCTTGGGAGAATGTCTTCATGCTTATGCTACTTAGGTATACATAGAGAGTTCCATGCCAGCCAGGGATACACAGTGAGACCCTGTCTCAAAAAGGAAAGAAGGAAGGAAGGAAGGAAGGAAAGAAGGAAGGAAGGAAGGAAGGAAGGAAGGAAGGAAGGAAGGAAGGAAGGAAGGGAGGGAGGGAGGAAGGAAGGAAGGAAAGCAGGGAGGGAGGGAGGGAAGGAGGGAGGAAGTAGTGAAGGAACAAAGGAACAAATGAAGAAAAAAAGAGTGGGTGAACACAGCTGCTTCTGAGTATGCTCACTTCTGTATTATAATAAGCCAAGTTTATTCTACACACCTAAAAGCCTTGTCTGGTTCTTTGGAAGTTCAGTAAAACGTTTCAACTGAAGCAAACAGATACGGTGCTTTGAAGGGTGGGGGACCCACAGCTGTGGGCCCACAGTTTGTGCTGAGGGAGGGTGTCTGTGCTGTGCTGTGGAGCCATTACGATGCATAGCAAAGGGCCTGCCTAAGCTACTCTGAGACTCACCTAAGAGCTGGTTAGTTTTTTTTTTTTTTTTTAAAGAGGGCACGTGTGTGTGTGGTTGTGTGTGTGTGTGTGTGTGTGTGTGTGTGTGTGTAGAGTGTGTGGGGATAAGTGTGGTGTATGTATGTGTGTATGGTGTGTATGTGTGATGTGTGTGAGAGAGAGACAGAGACAGAGACAGAGAGACTTTGCGTGGTGTAAAGACCAGAGAATGAGATCCAGATGTCTTTCTCTATTGCTCCAACTGTATTTTTTGATACAGAGTCTGTCCATGAACCTACCACTCTCCATTTTGGCTGAATTGGCTCGACACTGGGGTTAAAGTTGGACATCTTAGTGTGTCCAGCTTTTTACATTGGTTTGTGTAAAACTCTTGCTGCCAGTGGTTTCCACTGTATACCTGCATAGTCACTTGTGCAGAAATTATTTTGATAGTGGCTTCCTGTGCTCCTTAAATTCAAGGGCAGTGTGTCAAGTTCATTTGGGAGGAAGAGGGACGGCATTTTCAACTTTTCTCCTCCAAACAGACTTGTTTCTCTAATCCCCAAAGTTCTCTGCTGAGCTTCCCACCTTGGCATAGTCAGGGGCACTGGTTTCAAACTGGTTTTCAGACTCTTCATTTATGGGTCCTGTTCAGGGCATCTAGGATTGAGACTCTAAAGGGAACTAATTCTGATCATCGGGTGTATTGCATAAAACTGAAGGGTCATTTTAACATGTTCTACAGAAAGCTTGCATGTAATTCATATCTGTGGATTTGACAATCAAAGTCTCCAAGAAGACTTCGAGTTCTTCGCAGACACTAACCTGCAATGGCATGGTAACCTCCACACTCGTGTCTTCTGCCCTAAATTCTAGTGAATTTCTGGAATTATAGTAGCAGCAAGCATCATTCTATCCGACTGAAAATTCTCTCAGTATTACTGTGAACTGAATGGTGTAGGTTCTAGCAAACACTGGGCCTTAGGCCATCAAAATAAAAGATGAACACTATGATAGACTGAGATATGCCAGGCATTCGGAAGCTTCGAGCTTCCAACTATAAGGTAAGGGCAAGGGCAAAGAAATCAGTCTGAGATCTAAATTTAGAAAATTAATGGCAGTGTTTATTGACATGTCTTTGCCATGGGAAGCCTACTTTTGAAAAGCTTAACAGAAGTGTGGTGGTCAGTCCAAGCCAAGGTAAAATGAAGGAGCTTGTTTTTGGGTTTTTTTTAATTTTTATTTGAATTAGAATGAAGATTATTTTACATGTCAATCCCAGTTCCCTCTCCATCCCCTTCTCCCCTGCCCCCCCCAACTAACACCCTATCTATCCCATACCTTTTCTGCTCCCCAGAGAGGGTGAAGCCTTCCGTAAGGGGTCTTCAGAGTCTGTCATATCCTTTGTGATAGGGCCTAGGCCCACCCCTTTGTGACTAGGTTCAGAGAGTATCCTTCCATGTGGGATGGGCTCCCAAAGTCCATACCAATGATAGGGATAAGTACTGATCTACTACAAGAGGCCCCATAGATTTCCAAGGTCTCCTCACTGACACCCACATTCATGGGGTCTGGATCAGTTCCATGCTAGTTTCCCAGCTATCAGTGTGGGGACCAAGCGTTTTCCCTTGTTCAGGTCAGCTGTTTCTGTGGGTTTCACCAGCCTGGTCTGGACCCCTTTACTCATCAATCCTCCTTCTCTGCAAATGGATTCCAGTTCAGTTCAGTGATTAGTTGTGGGTGTCGGCTTCTACTTCCACCAGTCGCTGGATGAGGGCTATTGGGTGGCTTATGAGTCAGTCATCAATCTCATTATCAGGGGAGGGCATTTAAGATAGCCGCTCCTCTGTTGCTTAGATTGTTAGTTGGTATCATTCTTGTAGATCTCCAGACATTTCCCTAGTGTCTGATTTTTCTTTAAACCTATAATGTCTCCCTATATTACAGTATCTTTTATCTTGCTCTCTTCTGTTCTTCCCCCAACTCAACCTCCCTGACCCATCATGTCCTCCTCACCCCTCCTCTTCTCCCCTTCTCATTCTCCTAGTTTCCTCTCCCCTACCCCCATGCTCCCAATTTTCTCAGGAGATCTTGTCCTTTCCCCTTCTCCAGGGGACCATGTATGTCTCTCTTAGGGTCCTCCTTGTTTCCTAGCTTCTCTGGCAGTGTGGATTGTAGGCTGGCAATCCTTTGATCTATGCCTAAAATCCACATATGAGTGAGTACATACCATGTTTGTCTTTTTGTGACTGGGTTACCCGGCTCAAAATGGTTTCTTCTGGTTCCATCCATTTGCCTTCGAATTTCAAGATTCCGTTGTTTTTTTGTTTTTTTGTTTTTCCATGTCTTTTATTTTAGCTAAAGCAGTTTGGGATTGTTTTCTTTCCTATCATAAGCATCACTAAATCTAAATTTTTGGCTGCAATCATAAATATCATCTCTGCAGTTCATTGTAACTGTCATGCTTACTAGGCTGGATGGACCACCCTTGTGCCACCTTACAGTGACAAAAGACTCTTTCTGCCACCCTTGTCTTCTTCTGCTTGCCTGCTTCTATTTGGGTTTCATCTCACTTTGAAATGTGGTGTCTGAAAAGTAAGGCTTAGGAAAACAGCCTCAAAAGAACTTAAAGTATCACTTCTGAACTAACTGCCTGCATTTTCTCTGTGTGCATGCATTCCTGTGTGAGTGCAAGCACATGTGATAGATAGCACTTGCATAGCCATTAGGACAACCTTAGGTGTCAGTCTTCACCTTCCAGCTTGTTTCAAACAGGGTGACTTCCCTCTTTTCCAATGTGTACACCAGGCTACCTGACCTGAGAGCTTCCAGGATTCTCATGATGCTGTCTCTGACCACCCCACAGGAGCATAGAGTTTATAGGCACGGTGCCTGTGTTTTACTTTTTATATGATTTCTGGGGATTTGGACTCACACCTACACTTTGAATAAGAAAATCTTCCAAACCATCAACCTATCAACCTAGCACTAGATAGATAGATAGATAGATAGATAGATAGATAGATAGATAGATGGATAGTCATTTAGATATTAGTATTTAGCACAATCAGTGTGTAACTTTAAATGATTTTGTTTTCCAACATTTAAAACAATATGAAGAGATTCAGGCCAGACACAGTTCACATTGTCATCCCAGCACTTAATGCCATATCTTACAATGAATGAAAACTTAGATCCAAGAAAGTATATATATATGAACACCACTGTTATTCTTCTTGAAATAAAAGCAAAAACACTTGTTTCTAATGCTGAATTGGCTTGAGAATGTCGTTCATTTTGTCTACTGTATCAGGTCATGAACTCTAGTAATGTAACCACAAATACATGGAAATATTGGAGCTGGGGAGATGGCTCAGTTGGCATGAGCATCTGACCAAGATCTCCAGTATCCATGTAAAAAGTCAAGCAGAGTGTACACAACTGTAATTTCAATGTTGGGGAGGTGGAGACAGGAGGAGGCTTGCTGGCTAGCCACTCTAGCCACTCAGTGAGCTCCAGTTGCAGTTGCAGTTCCTGTCACTGAATAAAGGTGGAGAGATGATGGACATCAACCTCAGTCTTCTGCACATACACACATGTACAGACAACAAAATACAAGGTAGTAAATATTATTAAAGCATGGTGAATTTTTATTATGTTTAGTTATTGTGTGCATGCATATACTTCCAGGTGTGACCATGACATGTGTTTTCCTCTCTTGGTTCCATGGCAAGCATTTACCAATCTGTTGGACCTCAAATGTGTTCCTCATGCATGGCACCAAAATGAATGGATTAAGTCATTGGCTCCAACTGATCCCAACTATCCCAGACAACAAACAGTACTACTAGCATCATTATTTATCAACCAATACCCACAAATGAATTTTAGAAGGTTTGTTTTCAACCTCTGCATGTGCTGCTTTTGACAAATGCTTATTAGAGCATCTACAATTTAAGATTGCAGCTATTCATTAGCTGATACTGTGACAGTTGACTACATGGGAATTCCAAGACAAGTAAGCTTAATTGTTACATGGTTCTCTTAAAGGATGGCTAAACAAACAAGCTGACTACAAAATAGGATAGTAATATTAATCTTAAATGACCTCTGGCTGTGAGGTCCACAAAAGTTCCAGTCTCTTAGAATGTAAGAAATATTTTAATAGTATTGTGTTGCTGCACATAACTAATCAAATAAGAAAACCTACATTAATGCAAGTATATGTTCTGAGGACACAGGTCAGTAACAGAATGATAGACTAGCTTAGGTAGGTACCTGCATCCAGCAACAAGCTGTCAAAGTAAAAATCAAGAGACAACTAACTAATTAATTAACAAAAAAACAGCTCTCACCTCAAAATGATAGTTTAGAGATTATTCTGGAGCCAATATGTAAAATAACAATTAATAAATTAGTTAAAATGGCTTTTACCTCAAAAAAGAGGTAGTTTATATTTTATAATTTATTCTGGACCCAAATACAGTAAGGGAACACAGGTTTACATTACTTTAAATTCCATGTTGCAGTGTGGTAAGAGTTTCTTTGAGTTTTTACACTAATACAGCAAAGAAAATTATAATCTAACCTGCTTTTCAGATTCATTGGTGGCAGGATAAGGTGGACAGATTACAATGTGATGAGAAACCTCTGTCGTAGGCCCAATGTGCTTTCTGGTAACAGTGTTAGCTTTTGGTTGACCAAAAGCTCATGGCCTCTTCATACATCCCGAAGGTTTCATGTGATAGTCCAAATGATATCAGGTCACACACAGAAGTGGGCAATGTATGGCTTTTAATGGATCTAAAAATAGTTCAAGATAATTTATTGTGGATCTACACCATTCCAACCTCTCCACAGCACTGAAGAAAGGTTGAAGCATTGTCAGTGTTCTTTAGTAGAGGAATATTGGAATCATTTTTGATATGTCTGTAATATGAAATCTCAAGCAACAGTTTAAAGTGAGGTAGCTTTTGTAAATTGGCATGTAATTATCTCAAAGATGTATTATTAAGTAAGAAGCTGAAAGTGCAAATCAGGAGCTGTATTATGGAACATGGTATATGATTAAATAAGTACATAAAATAATATTATGTGTTTACAAATACTCCTCCCCGAATCTAAAATGGCTGAAAGACACATAAGAAAGTGTGTAACATCCTTAGCCATCAGGGTAATGCAAATCAAAACAACTCTGAGATACCATCTTACTCCTGTCAGAATGGCTAAAATCAAAAACACCAATGACTGTTTATGCTGGAGAGGATGTGGAGAAAGAGGAACACTTCTCCACTGCTGGTGGGAGTGCCAACTTGTACAGCCACTTTGGAAATCAGTGTGGTGACTCCTCAAGAAAATGGGAATCAGTCTACCTCAAGATCCAGCAATTCCACTCCTAGGCATATACCCAAAAGAAGCACATTCATACAACAAGGACATTTGTTCAACAATGTTCATAGCACTATTTGTAATAGCCAGAAACTGGAAGCAGCCTAGATGCCCCTCAACCGAAAAATGGATAGAGAAAATGTGGTACATTTACACAATGGAGTACTACTCATCAAAAAAACAAAAAAAAAAACAAAAAAAAAACAAAAAAAAAAATGGAATCTTGAAATTTGCAGGAAAATGGATGGATCAAGAAGAAACCATTCTGAGCGAGGTAACCCAATCACAAAAAGACAAACATGATCTGTACTCACTCATATGTGGATTTTAGACATAGAGTAAAGGATTACCAGCCTACAATCCACACTGTCAGAGAAGCTAGGAAACAAGGAGGACCCTAAAAGAGTCATACATGGTACCCTAGAGAAGGGGAAAGGGTCACCATCCCCTGAACAAATTGAGAGCATGGGAAGAGGGCAGAGGGAGCTACGAGAATGAGAAGGGGAGAAAAGGAAGGATGCAGAGGAAATGAGGGAGCAGAAAGGTTGAGACAAGTATAGATTAGAAGAAAGGATATGCAATAGGTAGGTTTTAGTTGGCGGGGGTGGTAGGGGAGGAGGAGAGGGAGATGGGAACTGGGATTGTCATGTAGTTCAATCATGTTTGTAACTCAAAATTTAAAAAAAAAGAAAAAGAAAAAAGAAAAAACAAATACTCCTACCCAAGAATGTACACAAAAGGTCTGTTTTGCTCATAAATCAAATAGACTATAGTGATACTTCTACTGAAGTTAGGAGAAATTACTTTCCTTTTTGATATAAGAATTTTAAAGATGTGTTTAGAGCCTGGAGAGATGGCTCAACCGTTAAAAGCAAGTACTACTGTTGCACCCACTGCTGTTACAAAAGACCCAAATTAAGTCCCCAGAATCCTTGTCTGGCTCCTCACAATCATCTGTAACTCCAGATCCAGCAGCTCTGATGACCCCTCCTGGGCACTGTGGCACCTGCACTCACATGCACATACCCACCCCCAGGCACACACATAAACATAATTGAAAATAAAATTTTAAATCCTACCAACAAAACTTAAATAATGTTCATACTAAGAATTTTATAATTTTGTTAAATGAAAAACAACTAGTGAAGTTGTTTGAAATTAACAACTAAATCAAATAAGTCAAGGTAATGGAAAATAGTCTGATTTAATGAACAGCGAAAGTTATAAAAATCAACCCCTTCTCTACCATAGCTCTAAGACTACCTCATGTGTAAGGCCAATTGGAAACATGATTAGTCCATTGCATTATGTAGCTGCAAGCTCATTTCTCTTTGGTGCTTTAGGAACACACTTTGGACTCAATAAAACAAAACCAGAACTACAGCATTTGAGAAGAAGCAGGATAAATTCAAACCTTGACCACAGCACAATACTGAGCTGTAGATATACGCTGACCACAAAATTCTAACAATCACAATTTCATTTTTTTCCTGCTGTCTCATCAAGAAAGATGTGACTTAATCATCACATACCACAAGAGATAATGTTAGAATTCTAAGAAGTTTTCCTGGGAAAATTATAAAAAGAAACACATGCATAGATGCCTGAGTAGAATTTCTGTCTTGGAATTTCTTTCCTTTCTCTCCAACATAAGAACTAATTAGAATGTCTCCCAAGACAAGAAAACGTTCCTACCAGCTTCTCATTGAATTCAAACAAGTTATTATCCATGTGATTCATGTACCCTCATGTAATTAAATGTTAGACTTAATTAAGTAATTTATAAATTAATGAGTTTCGAAGTATAGAAAAGGGAATAATTCGTCACACTGAAGGTGACATTACTGGCTTCCAGTGTTCTCACTAATCCATTATTTGCTTTAATTTGTGAAGCTTAACAAATGTCAGTGACTTGGATTTCTTCCATTTATTTCTCCAAGAATAGATAGTAAAAGATCAAATCAACATAAAATGAAATATCAAAATAACATTGACTTTGTCTCAATGGGAACATGGACAGTACATGAAATCTTAGAATTACATACAGGCATGCCAGTGATCAAACAGAGAACCATGTCTTTTTGTAACAGCCCTTCATCCTCTGAGCTCCACATCATAAAAAAACTCCAGGGACCCTGCCTGGTCTCAAGGAATCCCTCCAGGAGAGCAAACACCATGTGTTTTGTAAATCCAGTTATTCTAGATGTGCCCAGAATGCTGCTGACTTTATCAACAGACTCAGGTAGAGAGATCCATTATGGCCACTATTCAAGACTTGGCAGGAGCAGAACTGATGACAGGGTCCCATTACCTGGTACTTATTTATGCCTTAGATTGTAGAGGTGAATTAAGCATAATACATTCAACCAAATCAAGCTGTGTTTACCTCTAGCCACTCCTGGAAACACCAGAGCCTTTAATAGCACCTTGCAGCCACTGACATCTGCACATATCTCCTGAGAACAATACCAAGAAGACTTAGATTCTTGCTTTTTTGTCAGGATGAGGTCCTGTGGGGTTGACTTGGGTCTTGACTGCCACTTGGGATTAGACCTCAAGAGATACTTTAAATCCAAAATACACATCCAGCCTCTCCTCATCTGAAAAAGAAAAAAAAAAAGTCTCTACAGTGCTGGGCTTCAAAGCCAGGACTTTGACCATACCAAGTAAGTGGTCTTTCACTGAGCTGCATTCCTAGCCCTCCTCCTGGTTGCTATATTGTTTACTGATCACTCATAGATGCCTGCTATTCCAGGGACTTGCCCTTGCCAGTGAGCTTCTGACATAATCCTACAAAGTCCTGACCTTCTTCCTTTGTGGAACTAAATCTGAGAAGCAATTGGTACTCCAGGCCTTCCTTTGATGAGTTAGGCTGGGCTCCATGTGAGGCCATGTTCTGGCTTCCTGGATGTCTCCCTATCTTTCTCCCCTGGTCTCATTCTCTCTATCTTCCTCCTCCTTATTCTCTCTTCCCACAAGCCCTGAATATCCCTTTACTCCTTAGTTATTGGCCATTCAGCTTTTTATTAAACCAATCAGGTGCCTTAGTCAGGCAAAGTGAAATGGCAACACATCTTTATATAATTAAGCAAATGCAGCATAAACAAATGTAACATATCTTTACCTAGTTAAAATAATATTCCATAACCAAATTCTAATTCTGTCTACATAAAATGGAATGGTTTCAACATCATCATAGTAAACCTATATACAATAAGAACAATCATCAAGAATGAATTACATTATAATATCCAGTCCCTTTGCATTTGGCAATTTGGAGAAATCATTCTATTAACTATTTTATCTTGATGAGTCCAAAGGTCTGTGCCTATTTTGCCTTCTATCTTAACTGAGGAAATCTGTAACTATAATTATCTACTCTTCAACTCCATCAAAGACCCAAGAAGGATATAAAATTACTAGAGTAAACAGAAAGTATAGAGCAAGCAACTTCCAAAACTATAGAAAAAAAACAGAGACAACTGGCTGCCTGGACAGTCACCCAAGGTTCCTCAGCAACACTGAGGCATCCATCTTCAGCCTACAAACCTAGAATATCTGTAGACTTTCATAGACTTTCTATGAAGCAAGAATCTTGAAGGACCATCCCAACTTGTCTTGGAAAGTTCAGCAGTTGCTTTCCTTTGTGTGTTGCTTGTCTAGTTTGTACAGCATACTGTCAGCAGTAAATGCAAGGACAGTTAGTTGCCCCAATGGCTACCTTTGCCTCAATGAAAGCAAAATGGAGGTTTTGAATTCCCATCATCCTTTTATAAAGGAGGTTGGTGCTGGGGGAGGAGGAGCAGATGTGTCTCGCTGTCAATGAAAAGCCTCTTATTCTTCTTCAGGATTACTCTCTCTTTTTTTAGGTTTTAGAGATAGGGATTCTCTATGTAGCTTTGTAGACCAGGCTGGCCTCAAACTCACAGAGATCCTCCTGTGTCTGCCTCCCCCCAAGTGCGGGAATTAAAGGCATGTGTCACCAACCACCAGGCTTCATGATTACTCTTTACTTCCACTTTTACAATCATTCTTCTCTTATTCCACAGCAAACTCAGAGAATGACTCATGGAGATAAAATACAAGAAGCAACAAGTGGCAGCCATGAGGACTGTGAGAAATATCCTCTGTTGTCTGTACAGTCTGTTTTGGGCATGGAGACTAAAAACCTAAAGCTCAGATGGAACAGATAGAACGCCAGGGTAAGGCACTCACTTTCCAATCCCTTCCACTCTACATCAGTATCTGATGGACTTTGCCTCTTGATTAAAAGCAAAGATTAATGAAATGGTCTCTGGGCTCCTATACAGAAGACTGATGGGCTGACAGGGTGTTTTGTTACAAACTTCTATAAGACTCATCACACAGAGAAGTTGCTGAGAAAAATAATTAGTAAATAGAGTACATTGAAATGACACAAAGGTGCCGGGACACACCTGTTATCCCCACACTTGGGAGTGAAAGCAAGATCTAGAGGATCAAGATCACCCTCCCTCAGCTACATAGACCGTATGAAACCAGCCTGGGCTACATGAGAACTTGTAGACAGAGGGAGGGAAAGGGAAAGAATAGGTAGGAGAAGGAGGGACAGAGACAAGGAGGGAGGTTCCCAACAGATCAAAACATTTAGTTGAGACTAACACACTGAAGCATGCTAGGAGTGTATCCAAAAGCAGAGGGACCACAGCATCAAATGCAGCTCATGCCTAAAACACTTATTACAAGTGTAAACTCATGTTTTCAGAAACATGTTCGAAACTGTCCCTTGGAAGACAGTATTACCATTTTCTTCCTGATTTACAGTGTTTTCAAAACTGTTGTGTTACACTAGGGGCTCTGGTTATTAAAGTAAAGTGAAAATGAGTTCTAACTGCCTGCATGTGCCAGGTTTATGATTAATTTAACACACACACACACACACACACACACACACACACACACACACACACCATGAATAAAAGAAGCTTGCAAACTTAAAAATTTTTGCAAGCTCATTTTAACACTGGAAACTTTGAAAGCTAGTTTCAGTAGAGAAAAATAAGAAATCAGGGCAGGTAACTCACACCTTTAATCCCAGCACTCAAAAGGCAAAGGCAGGCAGATCTCTGTGAATTCAAGGCTAGCCTGGTCTACATAGCAAGTAGTAGGTAATCCAGACTGACAGAGAATGACCCTGTTCAAGAAGAAGGAGGAGGAGACAGCAGAAGCCAGAGCAGTGTGACTTGAATAGTCACAGTGGAGATTCTGACAATAAAAGCTATTCTTTCAAGAAACTAAAGCATCAGTTGGAAAGTTGCTGGTTTGAGGATCAGCTTTTCATTAAAATTTGACCAAAAAAAAAAAAAAAAAGGTGCAATTGCCAAGGGGAAGAGGTAAAAGCAAAAGTGAGTCAGGAAACCAAACGTGTATAACTAAACGCAAAGCTTAAACTCTGGTGTCTTGCAATGATTTGAGGAAAAGGTTTCAGCTCCTTGGACATTTCTCAAGGCTTCAGTGAGATGTGTTTTTATTGTCATATGTGATGTGCACATGCCACCTTGTGGTGATTCTAGGAATAGCGTCCTTTAAATTTATTTTTAATTTCTCATAGCCCTTTTATTATGTTATTTCAGAAACAATCTTATTTTATATATCAATCCACTCCCATTACCTCACCCTCCCATCCTCCCATGCCCCCTGCCAGCCACCCCTGACTCCCCCAACCCACTCCCCACTCACCCCCAAGGAGAGTGAGGCCTTCCACGGGGATCGTCATAGTCTGTCATATCATATGGGGGAGGGCCTAGGCCCTCTTTCGTGTATCTGGGCTGCAATAGTATCTCTCCATAGGGAATGGGCTACCAAAGTCCATTTGTGCTCTAGGGATAAACACTAGCTCCACTGTTAGAGGTCCCATAGACTGCCCTGGTCTCCTAGCTGGCACCCACATTCAGAGGGTTCAGTCCAATGATGGTTAACCAGCTTTATGACTAGGGTCTTTGTGCTCTCTCACTAGGTCAGGTCTACTGTTTCTGTGGGTTTCTCCAGCACAGTCTTGGCTCCTTTGCTCATCCCTCCTTAGCTACAACTAGATTCCAGGAGTATGGCTCAGTGTTTAGCTGTGGGTACCACTTCTGCTACCATCAGCTACTGGATTAAGGCTCATGCTTGTCTTTCTGTGGTTGGATTACCTCACTCTGGATGTTTTCTTCCAGTTCCATTCATTTGCCTGTGAATTTCAGGATTTTTTTTTCTGCTGAGTACATTTCTCCATTGTGTAAATGTACCACATTTTCTCCATCCATTCTTTTGTTTAGGGGCATCTAGGCTGCTTTCAGGTTCTGTCTATTACAAACAACACTGCTATGAACATAGTTGAATACCTGTCCTTGTTGTATGAATATGCATCTTTTGGGTATATGCCCAAGAGTGGAATTGCTGGATATTGAGGCAGACTGATTCCCATTTTCCTGAGAAACCTCCATACTGATTTCTCTGAGATACCATCTTACACTAGCCAGAATGGCTAAAATAAAAACATCAGTGACAGTCTACGCTGGAGAGGATGTGGAGAAAGAGAAACACTCCTCCATTGCTGGTGGGAGTGCCAACTTGTACAGCCACTTTGGAAATCAGTATGGCGACTCCTCAGGAAATTGGGAATCAATCTTCCACAAGATCCAGCAATTCCACTCCTGGACATAATTTTTTTTAATTACTTGTATTTTTATTATTTTGTGCACTTATATGATGCCTATTTATATGTGTGAGCCCAATTGTCTGTATGTGCACAACATGTGTGAAGTGCCCTCAGAGGCCACGAAAAGGCATTGCCTGCCCCTGGAGTTGGAGTTACAGGTGTTTGAGAGCTAACTGATGTGGATTCCGGGAACTGAACCAGGGTCATCCCCTCCCCCATAAAGTAAGTAAGCATTCTTTTGTTTGTTTGAGATTTGAGGAGGTTAGTTTTGTGAGGTTTTTTTTTTTTTAGGCAGGGTCTCACTGTGTAGCTTTGGCTGGCCTGGAACTCCCTACATAGACCAGGCTGGCCTCGAATTCATGGAGATCTCCTCCCTCTGCCTCCCAAGTGCTGGATTAAAGATGTGCACTGTCACGTCCAGCTAAACAAGCTCTTTTAACCTCAGAGCCACCTCTCTAGCTCCTAGAGATAGCTTCTCTATCACACAATTTACACATTATTAGAGTCCCGGGTATGAATTATAACATTTTCTTACTCTTTTTTTGTTGTCTTTTGAGGTTTTTTTCTTCTTAACGTGAGTTCCTATTTTTGCTTTCTTTTTGATTAATGCACAGCATTAAGAGGGAATGATGCAACTCGAATTAAAAAAGGAACAGTGTGAGGAGCTATAAGAATTCTTTTTAATGAGCTACCAGAACAAAATACATAATCTGAAATTTTACGAGAAACTGTTTCAGTGCCCCCGGGTTAACCTGGAGTATATGCAATGGTTGATATTTGTTGCCAACTTGACTAGATTGAGAACCGCTTAGGACACACAGCTCTGGGTGTGCAGACAGGAGCATGTGCATGCTGGCTGTGGGCAACCCTACCTTCTGGGTGGTACTGCACTTGTTAGAGGAGACAGTGGGCTGAGCAGCAGCATTAACCTCTCTGCTTCCTAACCTCACACTTCTGCTGCTGCTCTGGCCTCTGGTCTCCCAAACCATGGGGGTCGGGAGAGAAAGAAAAAAAAAAAAAAAACCTACAGAAATCTCATCTTGTTTGATAATCACAGCTGGGAGAAAAGTTGGTACCTGTGAGTAGAGCTGCTCTGATGTTACACCCAAACTGTAGGCAGTTGGAACTGGATTAACGTAGGAATGTGGAAGGGTTTGGAGATGAAAACTTAGACAAATCCCCAAAGTCTGGCACCAGAGTGTAATGAGCCATTCTGATCCGAGCTGGTAGGACCGAATGTCAAGAAAAACTCAGACTCTCATGAAGTAACCTTTCTCTATTGGAAGGGAGCCATCCCTGTTACAGCCTATCAAAGAATCTGGTGCAAAATCAATCAATAAATAAATTTAAAATATACAGAAATGAGAGCTAGGAATCGTGGTGCATGCCTTTAATTCCAGTACTCTGGAGGCAGGGGCATCTTTTCAAGTTTAAGCCAAACCTATTCTACATAGTGAATTCCAGGACAGCCAGAGCTACATAACAGAAAGAACTGATCCCAAAAAATCAAAAAGAGAGATGAAAAAGATTACAAGACAATGAGAATAGAGTGGGACAGTTGTGAAGATTTCACTAGCTGAGGGGCAAAAAAACCCTGGCAGTAGGACTGTGATACAAACCTAGTGCATGAGCTCGCTTTTATTGGAGCCCATTCCTTCAGATGGGGTGGCATGCTCAGAATTAATGCTCACAATGAATGGGAGAGGGCCCTGTCCCTGCCCCACCCTATTGTGCCAGACTATGTTGAATCCTCATGGGAGCCCCAACCTGTGAGGCGTGGACTGGGGGTGGGCTAATGGGGAGGTAAGGGTAGGTAGGAAGAGACAAAAGGGTGGGAGGAGGGGTGAGAGGGAGAACTGTGATTGGAATGTAAAATGAAATCAAAGAATTTAAAATTATGCAGAAAATTCAGTTCTCACCAGGCCCATGGGGCTTACAGATCTTTCCTGCACCTGAGGAGGGGTCAGGGACAACCACCAGAGGTCCTGGTAGAGGGCCTAGCTACAGCTGCTTAGCAGTTTAAAGTTTGACTCATGCATCAGAGAACACTGCAAGTGTGTAGCTGCCTGCACTTAGTAAAGCAGGTCCAGATTGGGGGGGAGGACGTTCCACTGTGCTTAAAAATGTGCCTAGGCTTTTAAAAGGTGGGAAAAAAAAGAGTATAGACAGAAAAATCATAGAAAAAAACAATAGATTAAAAATAATAAAGTCTTTTTTAAAAAGTAGTAAAGTAGTATAATAAAAGAATAAGCTACAAGCTACATAAAGATGAAAAACACATGAGGAGTCTGAATCCCATACTGCATTGTGGTGTTCTGCAGTGTGCAGAAGGTATAGCAAAGGCCAGCACTGGCTAATGAATGTGGATCAACAAAGGATAGGCAAGGTAACCCTTTGCCATTGGGAAGTACCCTGGGAGTCTCCCACAGATCCCTACATCAAATGCGATCCAACCATTTCCTGTTAGCTTTGGAGAAACTCATCCACAGAGTAATTAAAAGACTTAATATCTGTTGTTTTAAAAAAAAAAAAAAACATTTCTCTGAATGTCATCAAAGACAGAACAGCTTCTATAACCAGCTTCTTCTGGTTCAGGAGAGACCAGAAAACAAGTATTTTGGCAAACTGCTAAACCTGTGTGGGTGGAACAATGGTCTTTGACATCAAAAAAATTACAGGTACTGGAATAGCTGGTATGGGGCAATTAAATGCTTAAGACATTATTTGTCATTAAAAAGAATCTGGAACATGGAAAATGGTAAGAGATCTGAGAGCCATAAATAAGGCGATCCAACCAATGGGGTCTTTACAGCCTGAAATTTCCTTGCCTTATTTATTACCTAAAAGATGGTCTATTATAGTGACTGACTTAAAATAATGCCTTTTTACTATAGTTTTAGAAAAACAGTATAGAGAAAAATTTGTCTTCAGTGCCAACTATAAACACAGCCTTGCTTTGTCTCCTGCCCTCCTGTTTCCAAATTCCCAGCAGCCTCTTCCCCAGTTACCACAAATAGGCTTATATTAATTATAAATGTTTGCCCAATTGCTCAGGATTATTACTAACTAGCTCTTACATTTAAATTAACCCATTTCTATTCATCTATGTATTGGCACATAGTCGTGGCTTTACTGGTCCTCTGGTATCTTGCTTCTTGGGCAGCTGGCTCTCATCTCCCCAGACTCCTCCCTTCTTTTCCCTGTATCTCCATTTGACTTTCTTACCTATCCTTACTCTGCCTGGCTATAGGTCAATTCAGCTTTATTATTAACCAATGATAGGAATACATATTCACAGCATACAGAAGGATTATCCCACAGCAACTAACTTTTAACAATCCCCAGTCAGTTAAAAGACACAACTGGAAAATACTTCTGCAAGACATGTTAAGCAGCCCTACCTTGTATCAATATTTTGTACAACAGCCATTAGAACTAATTCATAAACAGTTCCTGCAATCTATAACTTAATACTATATGGATGACATCTTACTGGCTGATTCACATGCAGATAGCTTAGGAAAAAATGTTAATAAAGTAAAGAGAATTTTGCCTTGTTGGAGATTACTAGTTACACCTGAAAAAAAAGAGGAAATTGTATTAATCACCTAAGATATAAGATAAGTTTACAGAAAATTTAATTGCAGAAAGTACAAATCAGGAGACATTAATTACAAATTCTTAATGATTTGCAAAGATTGCTGAGAGATATTCAACTGGATTAACAACTCAAGAACTAAGTAATTTATTTCAAACCATACAATGTGATAAGAACTTAAATAGTGCAAGAAAATGATCGGCTGAGGGTGAGAAAGAATTGGCTCTGGTAGAAAAAAAATTACAGGATGTACATGTGGATTGCTTGGATCCATAGCTTGATTGTCCCTCGTCATTCGACCTTCTACTCATTCTTCTACAGGAATTCTTACATAGAGAGAAGATAATACTTTAGATAATATTTAGATAAATATTACAAACAGTAAAAAAAAAAAAAACTAAAGACCAGTGTAAAAAAGTTTTCTGAATTGATTACGAAACAACAATTGAGACTTCACCAGTTAGCAGGAATAGACCCAGCATAAATTGTGGTGCCTTTTACTAATGCTGAAATTGCCTCATTGTGTGCAGAAAATGAACACTAGCAAAGAGCTTGCAGTAATTTGGGGGGACAGATTAGTAACAAATATCACAAAAGCAAGATACTTCAGTTTATAAAAAGAACTACTCAGATTCTCCCTCATATAACAAAGGGAACACCAATTTCTGAGGCCCCTACATTCTATACTGATGCAAATAAACCTGGAAAGGCAGGTTATAAGTCAGGAAAATTGGTAAAGTAGCTCAAAGCCCTTAGGATTCAGTTCAAAAATCAAAATTATATGCTGTTCTCATGGTATTACTAGATTTTCCAGAAACTCTTAATGTAGTTACTGACTCTCAATATGCAGAAATAATTGTTTTACATATTTAAACTTCTGAACTTATTCCAGATGATTCAGAATTAATTGTTATTTATTCAACTATCACAAGTAGTCAGAAATAAAAATCATCCCTTTTACATAGAACATATCCAATCCCATACAGGTCTACCTGGCCCTCTAGCATGAGGTAATGAAATTGAACAGTTATTGGTAGGAAATGTGCTATAAGCCTCAGAATTTCATAGGAAACATCATGCTAATAACAAGGTTGTGAAGAAAGATTTTCTATCATTGGGCAACAAACCAAGGAATTTATAAGGAAATGTTCTACTTGTTCTTTGTATAATCAAAACTCCATTACCAGCAGGAAGTAACCCAAAAGATACTCAAAGAAATGAAATTAGGCAAGTGAATGTGTTTCATTTTGCAGAGTTTGGAAAATCCAAATATACGCACCATACCGTAAATACATATTCAACATTTCAATGAGCAACTGCTTTAAGTTAAAAACAGTGATTCTGTAATTACGCATTTATTAGAATTCATGGCAATTTTGGAAATACCCTAACAAATTAAGACTGACAATGCTCCAGCATATGTCTCTAATAAAATGAAAGTTTAAAACATAAAACATATTACAGTTATACCACACAATACTACAGGACAAGCAGTTATAGAAAGATGTAGTAACACTTTAAAATATATGCTTAATAAACAGAAGGGGTAGTAAACCCCCCCAGAGATAGATTACAATGTGCTTTATTAACTTTAAATTTTTGAATACTAATGCAAAGGAATGACAGCAGCAGTTACATTGGATAATAGAAAACACTGCTGAATTAAATCAGCCTGTACATTTTAAGGATGTATTGACCTCAGAATGGAAGTCAGGATATATGTTACATTCACAAAGAAGTTTTACTTTTGTTTCCACAGGAGAAGAAAAGTTGTGGATACCATAAAGATTAGATTTGAACAGGAAAGACTTCTTGATTAGGAGAGGCGATGGTGGGGGATGTCCTTTTGTATATATGTTTCTCTTATTGGTTGATGAACAAAACACTTACTGGCCAGTAGCCAGGCAGCAAATATAGGCAGGGCTACCAGATAAGGAGAATTCTGGGGAGAGGACACAGAGAGAAGTCAGGGAGAAGCCATGTAGCCACCAAAGGAGTAACCGGTCTGGGCATTCTCCAGTAAGATAATGACATTTAGGAATACATAGATTAATAGTTATGGGTTAATAATTAAGGGAGAGCTATCCAGTAAGAAGCCTAAACCATCGGCCAAAGAGTTTATAATTAATATAATTATTATAAGTCTCTGTGTGTTTATTTGGGGGCTAAATGGCTGTGGGACCAGATGAGACAGAAACTTCTGTCTACAAGGTGATAGATAGTTCATCAAAAAGTTTTGTCATTTAGGGGCTGGAGAGATGGTTCTTCCAGAGGTCCTGAGTTCAATTCCCAGCAACCACATGGTGGCTCACAGCCATCCATAATGAGATCTGGTGCCCTCTACTGGTGTGCATATATAGATGGAAGCAGACTGTTGTATACATAATAAATAAATAAATTTTTAAAAAGTTTTGTCATTCAATCCAAGCTAACTAACAAATACCTTTCACTTCATTGTGTAAGAAAATCTCATTAAAAAGAAACACTTTTTCTCTTTCAAAAAAAAAAAAAACATTTTTTCTTAACAGAGATACAACCTGTAAGTCTCTGTGTGTTATTTGGGGCCCTAATGTGGCAGGCGGAACTCAGAAGGCTTGGCAGAAAGACTTATTGTTACAAGTGTGTTATGGATATTTCTCATTGTCTAGGGGAATTAGTTGCAAGTTTTTATTGCTCATGGTCAGGAAGAAAACCAATCAATGGAGCTTAGATTTAGGGATATCTTTCTGAAAAGAAAAAAATGGGGGATACAGAAATAATAGGATAAAAGAGTAGATTATTGAATCTACTTTTAGAGTAAAAAGCAACTAATAGTCTCAAATGTTTTTATATTGGTATAGATTTGTGTATAGTAGTACAAATGAAAGGTTATTTTTTGTTTCAACATACTGTAATATATCGTACCTATGAAACTCATTTAAAATTGTAATGTAAAGCTCTAGTCTTTGAAAGTTATTATTAAAAACTGTTTAGGATAATTAAGATACAATCAAACTTGTAGTAAGGATTTAGTTGTAGAGAGAAATAAACTGTATTTAGCCTCATATATTTTAAATAATTAGTTGGTCTTCAAGCACGTCAGAGATCTACAGAATATGCATTTCATGACAGTGAGCTAGATCTGCTCCTGGCAGCACCAATCTGCTTCCAAAGAGGATGATGGACATCAAAGAACCTCCTTATGAAGTTAGCTTTCAGTGTGGCAAAGCTAGCTACTAGGCAAGAAACTGCCCTTGCCTCGGACTGTTGACACTGTGCTCTCCAAATTGGACAACCAGGACACATAGGAAGTTGCTGAATTTTGCCAAGACAAGGTAGTCCAGTGGTTCAAAATTCCTGTTTCACAGAAAAGTCTGTTAGATATTCCAGGCCTGTAGACCAAAGATGGATGCTCCAATATTGCAGAGGAACCTTGTCCAGGAAGTCAGATGTCTCTGTCATTTCTATAATTTTGGAAGTTCTTTACTCTGCAATTTCTGTTTACTCAAGTAATATTTTATTGTTATCAGGTCTCTGATGGGGATTGAAGACTAGATAGTTATAACACTTTCTTTGTTACCAAACTTAGAAAAGAAACTTTACAAAAGAGATATAAAATTTATAAGATTGCGAGATATAAAAGCTTGATTAAGTTCTTTATCTAAGAAAAATTTTTAAGATCAAAAAGGCTATTTTTTAGGCTGGTACTACAAGTTACAATGGAAAGTGGTTTAGATATAAAACTTTGGACTCACCAAGATGAGATTTACAGCATTTTTTTGCAATTGGACAAATACAAATGGACTGGAAATTGTGAATTTAATTCTTCTAAGTATACACTGCTTATGGGAGATTTAGTATAGCCTTAGGGACACACAGATGAGAACAACAAAGGGAAAAAGACACCCCATGCAAATGTTAACTAAAAGAGAACAAATACATCTACTTTGAGTCAGACAAAGTAGGCTTTAAGTTAAAATCTAAACCAGAGACCAAAAAAGGCATTATATAATCATAAGATACTGATTTGCTATGAGATAACCATTGTAAGTATATAGACTCAACATCAGAATACATAAATATGTAAAGAAACATTAACATATGCAAATGGAAGTTTATAGAGGTAAAGGGGGAAAACCCATGTTAGGATAAGGTATTTAATTTTAATTGGGCGTGTTAATTAGGTGAGATAAAGGGGCTTTCCATTGCTGGATTTTAATACTTTGATAGCAGGACCTTGACAGTCACTGTATTTTCTACTCCTTCTTCCCCTTATGTCACTGTTTCTCATCTCTCTATCCAGAGGTCCCTCCAGGACAAATATCCCTTCCCCCTCTCCCTGGTTCCCTTCCCCTTCTCCCCCTTCCTCTGTCTCCTCTCTTTGTCCCTGATCATTGCTCTCTGTCCCACTGGGGCAAAATAAATCTCCTTTGTGCTGAGAACTTGGTCTGAGAACTTGACTCACTACTTTTTCTTTCACTGGCACCTCAGTTGAGGAATCGCCTCCACCAAGTTGGCCTGTAAGCAAGTCTACGGGGCATTTTCATGGGGGAGGATCCAACCCACCCTGGACAGGTGGTCCTGGATTGTATAAATAAACAACCTGAGAAAGCCAGGGGACCAGATCTGTAAGCATCCTTCCTCCCTGGTCTCCGCTTCAGTTCCTGCCTCTTCACCTGCTTGTTGGGTTCCTGCTCCAACAACTTCCCTCGGTAATAGACTGTGATGTGTCACTAAACCAAATGAATCATTTCCTTCCCAAGTGGCTCTTGGTCAATGTTTATCACAGAAACATAAGCAAACTAGACAACTAGTTTCATTTCTATGACTGCAATTAAATACCCTGAGAAAAAGCTACTTATGGGAGAAACTGTTTATTCTAGCACACAATTCCCAGTTGCAGTCAAGGGCACAGGAATTTCTGACAGTAGGTCACATCACATCCACAGTCAAGAACAGGGAGAAATGAATGCATGCATGGCTACTTTTCAATTCACTTTCTTCTCTCTTAAACAGTAAAGACCCACACCCAGAGAATGGGAGAACTCCAATGGATGGTCTTCTGACACCAATTATCATAAAGAAGGAGAAGCCCCATAGGCATGCCCACAGCCCAATCTGATCTAGATAACCCTACACTGAGACTCTTTTCAGGTAATGATAGGTTATATCAAGTTGACAATTGAACTAACCACACTGTGGTGTCTTACTGCAAATTTGAGTTTATAATTTATGAGTGTAAAACAATGGAATTATAATGGAGAACTTACAAGAGAGGGGCATGCATATCCTGCAAATCATTTTAGCCTTCATTGAATGTTTTCATTCCTCTGCCCAACCAACACCTCCCAAAAAGAGTATCTGCTAATTTTCTGAAATACAGATATTAATGTAATAGCTAGAACATATTCTACAGGTATGTTTACCCTTTGAGAGCCCAAGTACAAGCTAAGTGTGATGACATCATTCTATAATCCTGGCATAGTAGAAGCTGACACAGGAAAATTGCTACAAGTTAGAAGACAGTCTAGGTTACATAATAAGACTCCTGTCTCAATATGCCTCCCAGAACTAAGACAGCAGAATTGTGCCATTATGCCAAGCCTTGAAGTATACCATTCTTATGTCCTTTGCTGTTTTCACATGAGCTCTATAGTCAGAAGCCATATGGAAATGGTCTGAGTGGCATGATCCTAGATGACTGAATTGCACCAAATGCTACCAAATGTCAATTCTTTCTCCTAAGAATACCTCCTTATGCGCCTCTTGACTTTCTGTCCATTGGTATCTGGCTTTTGAGTCTATGCCCACTGGGGTCTGGCTTCACCTTCCATTTACTCCTTTAACATTGTCTGTTAAGGTCTCCCTTCCTCCTCACATGCCCTGAATGCCCAGGCTGGAAGCAGAGTTGAATGCGGTGCGGACGGTAAATAGTGTGTTTGAACAGTGTACTTGTCAACAAAAGGAACACACCAGCTTAGCCACCATGGAGAGAGAACCTGAGACACCTAAGGTCAGCAGACACAACCCAGACATCCTCAACTGGAACTCAGTTATCTCTAGCTTCCTCTGAGTTTAAGCCCCAGACACAGGGTTCTGTCCCTCTCTTCCCTCTACAAACACAATGACAGAGAACAGTATTTCCTATTGACTTAGTCTAGAAGACCTTGATATTCTTATCTGTCTTCTCACTGATGTGTCTCAAAAAATAGTTAAGACATAGTAGGCAATCAGTATATAATTAATAATTTTATACAAAATTACTAAGTCACTAATATTGTATGGATTTGAAAAACCTCACCATTAACTTTTAAAGATCAATTTTAAAATAAATTACTCAGTTGGTGCTGTAGTTCTGTGATTGCCTAGCATCCTCGGGGCCTGGAGTTCCCTCTGTTCTCAGTATAAAAAGTAAAGAAATTCTTAATCGTATTAGGAGGGCAAGCTGTCATTAGAAAACTAAGAATGAACATGGAAAACTAAGCCACTATGGTTACCAAAACTCCAGGTAGACTGCCTTGCCTCAGACCTCCTACATTTTTTAGATGACTCCCCTTCTGGACTCTATCCCCAATCCCCTCTCCCCTCCTCATTGTTGTATCCCAGCCCCCTAACTTGGGTAGAGACCCCTTGCTCACCCACAGGGCACACAAGTCAGAAGACTAGAGAAGAAACAAAAATCAAGGAACAACACCACCCACCCAACAAACAAAAAAGCCCAGAAATTAGCACCTAGACCTTCAATCACTGGAAACCCAAATGCCTAGATGCCAGCCTAACAACACAGTCATCAATAGCTAAGACAATATGTCACCACAAGAGAACAGCTTTCCTCTGAAAGCAAGTCCTGAATATTCCAACACAGCTGTAACACAGCTTCTTCAATGGAATCAAATTAAAGACCCAGACATAAATCCACACATCTATGGACACCTGAATTTTGATAAAGAAGCCAGAAGGACACAATAGGAAAAAGAAAGCATCTTCAATAAATGGTGCTATATGTTATGGATGGTTCTTCCCGCCAACCTGGTCCCACGGCCATGCCAGCCCCAAATAAACACACGGACACTGTACTAGTTATGAAACTGTTAGCCAATAGCTTGGGCTTCTTATTGTCTAGCTCTGTCTTAATTATTAATACATTTCTATCAATCTACATATTGCCATGAGGCTGTGACTTACCCAGTAAAGCCCAGCATGGTGTTACTCCTCTGGCAGCATCACGACTCTGGCAGGCTCCCTGTCCTACCTCTCCCAGAATTCTCTTCATCTCCTAGTCCTGCCTATCTTCCTGCCTTATTGGCCAACTGTGTTTTATTCATCAACCAATAAGAGAAACATATACACAAGTGATGGGGGAAGTACTTCTGGGTATGTTTATCTTATTGATTGTTAAATAAAGTTCTGTTGGGCCAATGAAACAGCAAGTTAGACAGGACTAGGAGTCAAAGAGGATTCTGGGAAATGTAGTAGAGAAGTGGTGATCCAGGCCAGAAGTGACACAGCAAGGAGACTCATATTTAGCAAGGAGAAACAGTATGTGGCCCCTTTTCCCCTTCCTCCTCCAGCAGCGCCATGTGAGCCACTGGCAAGAGAGGGTGCCAGCAAAAGGCATCCTCTGTAAGATAAGTCTTATAAAATATATAGGTTTATGATAATTAAGACTGAGCTAACAGATGAGAATCCTAGTCATTGGCCAAGCAGCATTTGTACCTAATACAAATCTTTCTGTGTATTAATTTGGGCCCTAACTCTGGCGGGCGACACACGTGGCGGTGGGGCTCAGCGGCTTTTGGCAGAAAGATTTATCGTAACACACAAGGACCTCCCCCCATCATCCTAACTGAATATCTACATGTAGAATAATGAAAATAGATCCATACTTATCACCCTGCAGTGAACCAAAGACCTCAACATAAAACCAGATATGCTGAACATGATGGAAGAGAAAATGGAGAATAGATCTGAACTCATTAATACAAGAAACAGCTTCCTGAAAAGAAAACAGATAGTGCAAGCATTAAGATCAGCAATAAGTAAATGGGACCTCATAAAACTAAAAATCCTCTGTAAGGCAAAGGACACAGTCAATAGGACAAAACAGCAGCCTGTAGAATGGGAAAAGACCTTCACCAACTTCACATCCAACAGAAGGCTAATTTCCAAAATATATAAAGAACTCAAGAAACTAGGCATCAACAAACTAAACAATCCAATTTTTTTAAATAAGGTACAGATATAAACAGAGAATTCTCAACAGAGGAAACCAAAATGGCTGAGAAACACTTGGAAAAATGTTCAATATCCTTATCCATGCAAATCGAAACTACTTTGAGATCCCATTTTATACTGGTCAGAGTGGCTAAGACCTGACAGCTCATGCTGGAGAGCATGTGGAGCAAGAGGAACTCTCCTCCATTGCTGGTGGGGGTAGAAACCTAGAAATCAATATGGCAGTTCCTCAGAAAATTGGGACTCAATCTACCTCAAGACCCAGTATACCACTCTTGGGCATATACCCAAAGGATGCTTCATCGTACCACAAGGACACTCGACTATGTTCATAGAGGCTTTATCCATAATAGCCAGAAACTGGAAATGACCTAGATGTCCCTCAGCTGAAGAATGGATAAAGAAAACATAGTACATATATACAATGGAGTATTACTAAGCAGTTAAAAAAAAATGACATTGTGACATTTGCAGGCAAATGCATGGGAGTAGAAAAATATCATCCTAAGTGAGGAAACCCAGATCCAGAAAGGCAATCTTGGTACGAACTCACTTATAAGTATATATTAACTGTTAAGTAAAGGATAATCATTCGACAATCCACAGACCCAGAGAGGCTAAGTAACAAGTTGAGGTCAAAGGGGACACATGTATCTCCTGGGAAGAATAGATTTTGTGGATGAACTGGGGGCAGGTAAGGATGGGAATAGGAGGGTTCAGGTGGAGGTGATGGAGGGAGAAAGTACAGGGAGAGATGACTGGAATTGGAGGATATTTGGGGCGCAATGCAGAAACCTAGTGCACAGGAAACTCCCTGGAATCTACAAGGTGACCCTAGTGAAGATTCCCAGTAATGGGTAATATAGCGCCTTAACCATTCATCTTCTGTAACCAGGCAAGTCTTCCAGTGATGGGACGGGCACACCAATTCAGCCACAAAACCTTTGACCTACATACAATCTTTCCTAACTGCAAGATGTGCTGGGGCAGCAGTGGTGCAGAACTTGTGGGCGTGGCCAACCGATGACCGGTCTAATTTGAGTCTAAGCCACAAGGGGGAGCCCATGCCTGTCACTGCCTGAATGAGCAGGATCCAGAGGCTGGATAGAACCAAAGAGGACTAGTGTGTGTGTGTGTGTGTGTGTGTGTGTGTGTGTGTGTGTGTGTATGTGTGTGTGTGTGTGTGTAATATTACACATGTAATATATATCAACCAGGTTATATATAATCTAGCAATATAACACACACACACACACACACACACACACATATATATATCAATGAAATGATCCCTAATGATGCTCTGCTCTACTCAGACAGACTGTCTCCAGCAGCTGAAGGGAGCATATGCAGATACCCACAGCCAAAAATTAGGTCTCCATCACATCCCTCTCCTTGGAGCTCCAGGGAACCCCATGGAAATTGGGAGGAGGAATTGTGGGAACAAGAGGGATTGAGGACACCTGGAGAACACAGCCCACAGAGTCAACTAAGCAGGGCTCCTGGGACTCAGAGAGACTGAAGCAGCAAGGCAATCCCAGAGCCTGCACGGGTCTGTGCTAGCTCCTTTGCATCTATATTATGGCTATTGGCTTGCTGTTTGGGGGACTCCTGACAGTGGGAGTGGGGCTGTCTCTGATTCTTTTGACTGCTTTTAGGTCCCTTTTCTTCATACTGTATTGCCTCACCCAGCTTTGATGAGAGGGTTTGTGCCTGGTACATGTTGAGTTGATGTCAGGGTTTGGGGTGCTCTTTAATGGGGGGAGACTGGGAGGGGACCTTGGGAAAGAGAAGGGGGAAACTGGGAATCATGGAGGTAGAGGAAGCTGAGGTCATATGTATTGTATGAGAGAAGAATAAATTTTAAAAAATAATTCAAAAAGAAAAAAAAAACTAAAGATTCTACTCTGCCTCCAATATGTAAGAATTTAGAAGACTCACACAAGGAGGCATATCTCCACTGAGAGAGATTAGTTCTTAAGACTCTCCTAACTCATAATTATGGAAAGTAGAGTAGAGTGGGGAGTCATTAAGAGAGGGCACTCATTAGGATGACTGCTTAGAGATGGAATGCAAAACAATCAAACAGGTTAGTCCTGCTTCTACACCCACTACAAAACATAAACATCCACCCATCAAATACACACACAGTCACACACAGAGACACACACACTCACACATATACTCAGAGGTACACACACATACTCGCATACACACACACTCAAAAAGAGATACAGAGAGAGAAAGAGAGACATATACACATTCAGAGACACACACACACACACACACACACACACACAGAGAGAGAGAGAGACACACACAGAGACACACACACAGAGACACATACTCACTCACAGTGAGTCAAAACAAACAGCCTACACGGGGGAAATGATTTCACAAAAACAATAAATAGAAAAAGAAAAAATGGGAAGGTACACAGAAAGCATCAATATTAAAAGGAGAGTGGGCCAGTCATTATAACTGTCTTTGAAAATTCAAGCAAAACCAACTTTTTCAAAGCAACCAATTCAAGCAGAACCAAATTCAAGCAAAATTCAAGCAAAAAAAAATTAATGAATAAGTACATCAGTTAAAGGATTACTGAAGAAGGGTTTAAAATGAGTACCATGTAAATATCTGCTCTTTAAACAGCAGTAACCAACAGAAAATGGAGATTTTTTTAAAGCCTTTTTACAAAAATTCAGTGCCAGTTATTTAAAAGAAAATCAGAACAGTACTGATGGAGTTAATGGAACCACAGCAGGGAGCAATAATTCATATTTACAGTTGGGATTGTTATTCTAAATTGTCCATTCTCTCTAGATTTTTCTATCAAGTCATGAATCCTAACAAAACTTTTTCAGAGATTTACATATTTTAAAATGAATCCACCTCTTCTCCGAATCCCAACCATCCTGATAAAAGGAAGAAATGCGCTGGAAAGGGAAAAGAGAAAGCAGGGGTGTCCACAATGGATTCGTAAACGCACATTAACTGAGGACATGCTGGTGATGCAAGTGTTCTTAGGCATATGATTATACAAGGAACTTTTCGGGGCCAACGGCCGGCCTAACTGAAGTAGGAAAATGCTAAAATGGCCTCTTATGCTTCAAATGAGGCACAAGAACCACTGCAGCCCACAAGGCTCAGAAGCAGCCAGGGCTCAGTGGAACCTAGAAGAAGTAAGATGCTGTGTGGAGCTCCTCTGAAGTTGTGGAATGTTTCAGGAAGTAGGAAGCAGAAACAGCAAATTCTCAGGGAGTCTGGAGTAAATGGGAACTGGTCCTTCAAGTGTCACCCAGGACAGCCCATCCACCAAAAAAATCTACAGAAAATTCTTCTAAAGGGAGAAGATTGACTAGTCCAAGGAAATAGAACAGAGAAGGGCAGGAGCCCACACAGATACAGTGCTCTAAGGTAGATTCATAAGTGAGCAAGTCATTGTTGTTTATGAGATAGATAGTAATGAAAAATAATCAACTCTTTGTATGAACAGCATTTATTATCTGTATCAACCCTGTGAAAGGGAAGAACATTTGATTAGACATCAGAAGATCTTAGATTCTCTTCCTAGATTCATTATTGGCCAGTCTTGAAATTCAAATTACTTAGCAGCTGATTTTTAAATATGAAAATTGAAGAGGAGGGAGGTGTCTGGGTGAAGGCTTGACTAATGATCGATCTCCTTCAAGGCCCGGCCTTATACTCAACTTTACAAACCCAAGCAAAACAACTGCTTGGGCTCACTCTCCCAGCGCTGGAAGATCAGGACTCATAAAAACTGGAATGCATTTCACTTGGCTGCGGTTCCCTTTTTATCCCTCAGCCTGAGTTTCATTACCGAAGAAATCCACACGGTGGCAATAACACTGAATAAAAATAATAAATTCTCAGAAACTGTGTTCTTCAGAAGCTAATGTTTACAGCTCTCCCTTCCCTGTTTTTATGAAGTCACCAGGCTGTTGGCGCCAGTAGAACAAAGGCCACACACAAAGCTTGAGAGTGGGAGAGATGACTCCCAGGGGAGGCCCAGCTATGACCAGGCCTTTGCCACACAAAGCAGGCTTTACTGTTCTCATACTGATTTGAAAGGAAGATATGCAAGACAGGAGAGGGAAGAGAAACTACTAAAATATCAAGTTATTGAAAGTCACAGAGGTAGCCAGCCATAGGGGCAGAATTCCTAGGATTTTTACCCTTCAGCAAGGTGATACATGTGAAGAGAAATGATTGAACTAATCCAAGTGGCCTTCCTTCCTGACCATCCTTATTGGCACAAGAAATGATATTTTCACTATTTTCTTTATAAGAGAAAGGAAGCTTCATCAAATCGGCTCCTTTTGATAAAAGGAGCTAATACAAACCTAATAAAAGCTAATAAAAAAGGCTAATAAAACCACTTCCTAGTCACTACTAAATAATGATTTGACAGCACCAGCAACTTCAGCTTCAGATTTTTTTAACAGGGCCACTCACATTTCTCTCCTACCGCTTAAACAGTCCACATAGAGCTGGGAGCAAGCAGGTGTAGGTCTCTGGATACAACCTTTGGCACCATGAAAAATCAATAAATTATAAATAAAGCAGGGACAGTTTTTTTCATTGCCTCTTGTCTTAATGGAATTTAGAGTTAAATCAACAGTATTTCTTACAAATTGAGTTAGAAGGGGAGGGAGGGAGATGACATTTAAAGTAACTTGGAGTGTTTCAAAGTATCCAAAGATAAAGCGCTTCTTTGGTACAAAATTTTGAAATTAAAAAAATCAGAAAACCACCCATAATTATGATAACCTTTCATACTAGCTGTAATCGTTCATTTTTAAGTGTCAACATGACACTTGTTGAGTCACCTGGGAAGGGAAGGACAGTCTAGATGAGGTAGGCCTGTGGAGAGTCCCTATGGGATTGTCAGGGTTGTGCTAACTGATGTAAGAAATCAAGTCTAAAGGTGAGTGACTGAAGGAAAATGCTTGTAGATTGAAGATACCTTTATTCAGATAAATACCAGCCAAACTCAAGCCAGAGCAGCGAGGCCAGGGAGAAGGGGGCAGCAGCAGCCGCTTAAGAGCCCATGCAGCGTCACTCTGACCTCACCTTGACCACGCCTTGACAGGCGTGGTCAGGCACACTTGTAGCCAGCCCTTAGGAGGCATGGTTAAGGTGTCTCCCTACAAGTGACGACCTTCTCTAGGTTTGGGTCCTGAACTGTATAGCAGTAGAGAAAGGGAGCTGAGCAGGTAGTGTGGATGCATTCGTTTCTGTCTGCTTTTGACTATGGATGTGCCTCGCTACTTCAAAACTCACGCCACTGTAAATTCCTTGCCGTAGTTTACTGTAACCTGCAACTGTGAGCAGAAATAGACACCTTTCGTCCTTGCAGTCCCCTTTTATCGGGATGTTATATCACAACCACAGAAATGAAACTAGAACACAGACCGAGCTTATAATCCAACAGTATTACACCTAACTGGAAGTGATGGCTAGGCTTCTGGTCCCAGAACTCTGAAGGGTGAAACGGGAGAATCTCAGCGAGTTCAATATCAGCCCCAGTGAGTTCAATATCAGCCTTGGCTGCAGAGTGAAACCTATCTCCCACCAAAGACAGCAACAACAACAAAAAACCTGAAATGGGACATGCTCCAAAGTATCAATGTGATACCATGAGTGGAATATTCCACACCTGACCTCATACAATGAGTCATACTCAAAACACAGAGGTAATAAAAATATACTATATAATTACCTCCAGGCAATATGTGTAAAGTGTGTGTGAAACAGAAATGAATTTCATGTTTAGACCAGGATCTCTTCCCTACTGGGTTTCTTGTTAAGTACATGTAAATATCCTATAAAAAAAAAAAGTAAAGACCTGAAATACTTCTAGTCTCAAGCATTTGCAATAAGGCGTTCTCAAGCCATATTTCGTTCCTTTGTGTTCTCATCTTCATGCCTTTCTTGGCATGCCCAAAGTATTGTTTCTTTCTGTAACTAACTCTTCTCTTTCACACAGCTTTAACTCTGGTGACCAGAAGAGACAGCCCTATGTCTTTGATTCCTTACCCTCAATCTCTTAGAAGGAAATTTCATCTGGCCTGACTAAACCTGCAGGATAAGTAAACATGAATGAGACATTAGGAGATCTAAACACCCTAAGAAAATTCGGGGCTAGAGTAAAAACAGGGGTCGGGGAATAAAGAAAAATATTTAGGGGCTTGAGGAGTTGGCTTAGTCAGTGGTAACATTCTATTATGAAAACTTGAGCACATGAGTTTGACCTCCAGGAGCCACACAAAAAAGCCAAGTATCTAGTGAACACCTATTACCTCAGCACTGGAAGGAGGATCCCTGGAGCTTGTGTGCCAGCCAGTCTAGCTAAAGCAGTGAAGACCAGGTCCAGTGATAAACCCTATCTAAAAATTAAGTTCCAGTGCAATTCATGAAGACATGCAACATAGACCTCTTGCTTCTATACACATGCGTGGACATAGCATGTACACATGTACAAACAAACATGAACATAGAAACATAAACTCATTAGTTAACTGGAGATTTGAGCTCAGGATGTAGCTCAGTGGTAGAGCACTTGCCTAGCATATGAGGCACTCTGGGTACCATCCCTGCTATGGAAAGATAGATAGATAGATAGATAGATAGATAGATAGATAGATAGATAGACTTATTTCCCAGACAATCAGAATGAAATTCTAAGTTATTTGGCCTATTTATGCACATCCCTATTACCACAGTGGTAACACTATAAAACTTAGACAAGTGTCAAGTAAGCTACAGATTTTGACAGATTCTCACCGTATTTAAAGTTAGGTTAAAAAATGAGAAAACTATGAATTCATATTTATAGTATCTATATCTCACCGGCTCATTTTAGCATGAATTGTTCTTTGTTTGTTTAATATGGATTGATGATAGGGCCAAAGGATAAGTATATGGGAGAATCACAGAAGATTATTTTAAAGTCTCTTACTAACGGCTAGAGAGATGGCTCAGAGGTTAAGGGCACTGTCTGCTCTTCCAGAGGATCCAGGTTCAATTCCCAGCCACCCTGTGGTGAGTTACAGCCCTATGTATCTCCAATCTTAGGGTATCTGATGCCCTCTTCTGCCTTCCTTGGGCACTGTATGTACATGGTGCACAAACACATATAAGAAAAACACTCATATGCATGAAATCCAATAGAAAGAAAGAGATGCTACAATAATGGAAGAAGTTAAAATAGTGCCAGACTTATCCAAATGCGACACAGACACAGAGTGAGCATAGCACATGCCCCTGGGGAAATAACACCACCAGACTTGCTACAAACCTTCAATTTGTTTGTTTTGTTTTTTTTTAACTGCTAACTCAGGAAAGCATCTTAAAGTGAGATACACTTAGACAAGACAAAAGAAAATTATGTACTCAGATTGTCATAGTTTTATGGTGGAGTTCAGTAATGGCACGGCCACAGAGAATTGCTGGGCTATTCAGAATTGACTGATGTCGGCAATATACTAAGGCTAGAACCCAAAGACTTCCAAACCTCTCTGAGGCTGTCTAGTTGCATACTAGTTTTCAAAATGACCATTGAAAGCAATGCTATGGGAGCTGGAGCAGTGGCTCATCAGTTCAAAGCACAGGCTGCTCTTGTGGAAGGCCTGAGTTCAATTCCCAGCAGCCACATGGGGTTCACAACTCTATGCAATAGTCCCAGAGGATCTGATGTTCTCTTCTTACCTGCACGGACACTGGGCAAATACTCATGGCACACAGAAGTACGTGTAGGCAGAATACCCATAAACATTTTTTAAAAGGAAGAAAGAAGGTAATGTTATGCATAATGTTTTAATTTTAAAAACAAACAAGCAAAAACCATGAAGAGAAGTCAAACCATACAACAGGACTCACATAGGATGTTTATTGGAAGAGGAAAGAGAAGGGGCAGAAAAGGGTGGGGGCATAGACTGGTCCCTGGGGACAAGAGTGGTGGAAAAGAGAGAGGGGAAGAAGAGGAAGACAGAGACAGAGAGGGAGGGAGGGAGAGAGAGACAGAGACAGAGACAGAGACAGAGACAGAGACAGAGAGATGGGAGGTGGGCAGGGCCCTTTTACTAGGGAACATAGTGTATTGCACAGGTGGTGCTCTTAGTGCCTGCAGCTGAGGGCGAATCCTTTCAGAACCCAAGAGACAGGCCAATACAAAATGCCTGAACACTAACATATAATATCAGTTAACACAAATCAAAATGTCCAGAATGTACCAGGTATTCAATAGCAATAGCCACCACCATCACAGCCCTGAGAAGTATAAAGTCAGTTCATTTTGTTCTCACCAGAATACACAGGTATCATCATATACACCACCATCACAGTCATCACGTTTTACAAACAGGACAACTGAATTATAAGACTATAACTGCATAGATGAAAACTCAGTGTCAGCACCAAAGCTAACTGCTTGGCTCTCTGTAAATACAAACTTTCTTACCCCATCTTCTCCATCTCAAGTGCACTTGCTGGAACTCTGACCCTGGGATTCTCACTGCAGAATGACTTCCTCACTGGCCAACATTCTGAGCCTAGCCCCCGACCATTCCTCACTCTCAGGAACACCTTCCTCAAATCTGTTTCAGGTGCTGGGGATCCAACCCACTACCTGTGCATCCGAGGCATGCGCTTTACCAACTAAGCATGTCTCCAGCCCTTGTGTCTTATTTTATCCTATTATTATTAAATTCATTTCAAAGCAGGCTGCCTCGAACTCACTCTGCAGTCCAGGCAGCCCTTGAACTCAACGACTCTACCACTTCAACCTTCTAAAGAGCTGAGATTACTCACCTGAACCACCCAACCCAACAAGTTCACTCTTTTTATACTTAACTTCATTGGGGCCTCGTTGGTGGATCTTATGACAAAGTGAGCAAGGAGGGGGGATTTATTTTGGTTAATTTAATCTATTTTCCTTCATTGTTCCAATGGTCTTTAGTCTTTTGGTTAGTGTATCCTGGTGTACAATTGGGTCTGACATTAAACTTGTATAACATAGATGCTCATCTTCCCTAACTATTCAAGACAAGGTCTCTAGCCTACAGGATTGCCTGGCTTATATTATATTCTCAGTGTCATAAAATGGCTGCTTTTGATAGCATTTTCATGCCTTTCTATTCTATCTCCGTGAGTAGACACCTGCCCAATGATTCTTACTAGTCAACATGGTATCTATAAATGTGTCGCTCAAACATTGCATACTTCAGTCGGGCGTTGGTGGCACACGCCTTTAATCCCAGCACTCAGGAGGCAGAGGCAGGAGGATCTCTATGAGTTGGAGACCAGCCTGGTCTCTAGAGCAAGTGCCAGGATAGGCTCCAAAGCTACACGGAGAAACCCTGTCTCAAAACAAAACAAAACAAAAAGTTGCATACTTCATTATTCTGTCTTAGCTTCAGACTTTGCTTCAAAATCCCCAAAGTACATTCTTGATTTTTGTTGTTTGTTTAGGGTGGGGGTTGTATTTGTTGCTATTGTTTTGTAGCCAGACTGTCCTGGAACTCATGACACCCCTTCCTTAGACACCAAGTGCTAAGACCGCAGACACGCGTTACCAAGACTCAGGTGATGATCTTTTTATGATCATTTTCATATTGAGCACCCTCTTGTTTGCTGTTTTCCTGCACTGGCTTGTGATTCTTCCTGAAGAAACTTTTTTGGTGTCTGCTTTGTACCAGACACTCTGCTAGCATTGATAGGACCGTATAGTTTCACTGATGGCCATCAGCCACATTTCCAGAGGTTTATAATCCAGCAGTATCAGAAACTCTGAAAGCCAGAGGGGCTTCATGGATGAGGGGAAGTTGGAATGCAGTCAGAAGGGAACAGTGAAAGTTCTTGAGTATGCCCGAGAAAGGGTATCCAGACACGTGAAATCCAGACACATGGTCGTTTGCTATGGAGAACTGGCAACACAGGAAGATCACCAAAGAGACAACTGTAACTATCTGCCCCCGGAATGCTGAAAGGGCCCTATTACCCTTTACGTAGCTAAGCTAGGCAGCTATAGCTCATCAGGCTCTTCTTTCTTTCTGAAACCAGATGTCCCTCCCCATGCCCCCACGTCCTTTTTTGCTTATTTTGAGGAGTGACCAGCACCTTCCAAGGCAAGTGCTCTGCCACTGAGTTAATTAAACTGGGCATTTGCAGATTCCTTCTAGTTGATAGATTATCACCTTGGTCACGTGTTTTTTCCCAAGCCAATTCGTGTCCCACTAGCCAGAAAGCGCGGACTTGAACCTGTAGCTGACCCTTTTACATTCACATTCCGCTCTCAGGGTTTTGTTCCTAAACAAGAGCCCTGGCTTCTCTCATTTGTTTCTTTTCTATCAGCATGATTCACTGGCCCATATTTTTCCCTTTACCTCATTCCGGCCCTTAATTAGGTAAAACAAACTTCCAGTGGTGCTTATCTCTAGCGAGTGGGATGATGGGGGAGGCTTAAGAGGGATTAGAAGTGTGCACCCATCACACCCAGCTGCTTCTTTCTTTTCACTCAGAGAGAAAAATAAAGAAGTTATGAAAGAGAAAAATTGCCCAGGCTCCAGGGACTGAAAGGCAGGAAGTAATAACACGGACTTGAGCTGCGCATGCTCCTCAAGCTGTTTCTCATCGAACCCGTTAGCGTCAGAAGGGCAACTTCAGAGTTCCACTGGTGACTCACGGCCTCCGATCTTCTTTCGATCATCAGGCTGGGTGTGCAAATTAGCTAGGATTAGTTCTGGAATGCCATCTTCAGACAGGGCAGAAGCTAATTTTTTTGTTGTTGTTGTTGCAAAACATCTCCACCTAGCATAAAACTCGGTGAGCTCAAAAGAAAGTTTTGTGCAATCCTGATAGGAGGACAAGCCTCTTCACGAGCTGAAGTATTTATAAATGACGTGGAACCTTGTTTAGCTTATTCACTGTAGAGAAAAACGAGATCAAATCAAAGCCATACATGACACTACGGCACTCTCCTCTAATAAAGCAGGAGGCTCACCTCGAGCTCCAGGACAGCCTGGGCTGAACCGTGAGTTCAAAGCCAGTCTGGGATACAAAGTCCGTTGTAGGTGGGCCTGGGCTGTTGAGCGAGACCCTTTCTCAAAAGTAAACAAAACAAACAAACAGTTTCTACCCTGGCATGAGTCAAAGATGGCTGTCTAAAAAGATCTGGAGCTGGTAGAGTGTTCCTGCTGTCACTCAATTGTCCATGTCCGCTTACGAGACAGGACAATTCTTGCCTGCCTCCTGCAGGAACGGAGACATTCTTGGAAATCTTTCTTCCTAAATAGTCCTAGAGTCTACCACTCATTATGCCTGCCAGGGCCAAATAGGGATGGAGCAGCTAGGCGAGGCTCAAGCGAGAATACTAGAGTTTAATGGGAAACCGGAAGTTGCTCCTCTAAGCCTAGTTTTTAGCCAAGCCTCTTGATTGGTAGAAGCGCTACCTTCTTCTTTGCTCTGGCCTCTGTGATCTCTGAGCACATCCACCCATTTGAATGGAGGGGGAGAGGATGCCACCCCTTCTTGGCATCCATTCCCTAGTGAGAGCCCAGGCTACTTTCCCCTTTCCAATTTCAGGTTTATTTAGTATTTTCTGAACAGTTTTCCTAGGCCCCGGAAGTGCCCTGCTTGAAAGAGACTGCCCAGTAGAAGCCAGTTACCTTCTACATTAATTTTTAGCAGAGCCACCAGTGCTGGTCCTGTTGGAACTGGTAGACACCTAGAGTTAATCATAAGACAGATGAGTAGTGCTTGACTCACTATGTGAATTAAGCAACGAGATGCCAAAATGCCTACACTAAGATGTGCGACTACACGGATGCCCCTCCACCTTAACACACACATCTGAGCTTATGTATCCTAAGAACTCGTGTGGTTAGTCATGGAACATCAATCATCCTCCAGTGTATTGTAAGAGAAGCGTGGTCATACACACCCATGTTCTCCAAGGCTGCTGCGTAAGTGCATTCCCTACCAAAGATAAGAAAAGGCAGACTCTGGGGATTTGGCTGTAGCAGGTACTATTATTCTAAGTCCTTGCATGCATTGTCTCATTTGATCAGCACAGCATTCTTAGACCGAGGAACGGTTACTGTCTCCACTGTGCATTGAAGAAACAGTACCTTTCACCATCCAGAAGATTAAAAGCCCGGGAAATATAGCTTTACACCTCCATTCTGAGTCATCATGAACACTGGTCAGAGAACCAGTTATTTTCACTCCCTTTCAAGTTCCAGGCTCTCTGCAGGTGCCTCGAATCACCTTATTTACGGCAAGTTCAAGTCTATGCTAAACCAGGGTACCGGAAATTACACCTCACTAAAGCTGGCTCTCCAGTGAGAAGGAAGGCTACCACCATCTTAGCATCTAGGAGAAATGGTTACACAACCCTTGAAATAGAACATTCAGCAATTTCTCTGCCACATTAACTCCCTGTGGGACAATCCACAGAACAAGACCTGTCTGTCTGCACGCTACTGTTTGCCATGGAAGGACTTTTCCTTCTCTTTTCTCTTTTTAAAATGTTCCACTGTTCATTCATTCTTTTACTTATTGGGTGGGAATGCCACAGTGCACTTGTGGAGGTCAGAGGACAACTTACAAAACTTGGGTCTCTCTTTCCATCCGGTGGGTCCTAGGGATCACATTCGGGTTATCTGGGTTGGCAGGAAGTGACTTTATCACCTGAGCCTTCTCTCCAGCCCACCCACCAGCTTTCTAACTGGGAGAAATTTGAACTAGAAGAGGAATAGGGTTCCTTAAGATAAAGCTTTCAGGGGACAAGGTTAACCAGCTTTGCTACTGCCCCACCCCCACCTGTGCTACAGGAGACCCCACCCCTCCCCAGGCTGGAGGGCCACCAGTCCTTTGGGACATCCCACTAACCTTTTATTGAATACAGTCAATTTCCTTTAACTCTCTGGGAGACTTGGGAGGCTTACCAGAAAGATTCTCTGGTTTGTAAGTCCTGAAAACCAGCTTCCAAATAACTTCAGCTGTCTGGTCAGGGGAACACATTGCCCAACATCACAATGTCCACCTGGCCTGACCTCTTCTCTCATTCCCTGGGCCACATTCTTCTCAGCATCCTGCCATCTCATTATCCCAAGGTAGGAATGTCTCTTCCCTTGGGGTAGGAATTCCAGTCTGTAAAAACATTCTCAGTTTCTGGCAGGTAATCACCTTCATAATACTCCCAATGACCTTTGCTTAGCATGTGTCCCAATGTCCCAATGTCCCAGTGTCAGGTGGTCAGCCCAGCTTTTTTTTTTTTTTTTTTAACACAGGGTTTCTCTGTGTAGCTTTGGAGCCTATCCTGGCACTCCCTCTGGAAACCAGGCTGGCCTCGAACTCACAGAGATCCACCTGCCTCTGCCTCCCGAGTGCTGGGATTAAAGGCCTGTGCTACCACCTGGTCAGTCCAGCTTTAGGAAAGCTACAACCACTGATATTCAAGATTCTGACAACACTGGTCCTCCATCTTCAGGCAGCAATTTAAGTTCCAGTTCATTCTGAAGTTTCATCTTTCATTTTTGGTTGGTTGTTTTAAATCATTTATTCATACGTGACAATCTTACATAAGAATGTTCTCCAAGCCATTGCAGAATACAGCAACCTTGGCTATAATCTGCACACATTATTTTGTTTCTCCTCTTTCTTCTCCTCCTCCTCTTCTGCCTCCTTCTAGTAAGGGTTTCATCTAGGGTCTAGTCCACCGTAAGCAAGACTTCTTTCTCCTACTTTTCCTTTTGAGGCAAAGTCTCACTAAGTTACCACAACTGACCTGAATCTGTACCCCCGGCTGGCCCTAGGCTTGCAATCCTCCATTCTCAAACTCCCAGGTAGGGCCTTGTAAGGAGACACACAAATTGGACACCCAAGTCTCAGTGAAACTGGCCAGTCACCTGATATGCCTGTATTTCTGGGACCAAGGTGTTGCCAGAATGTGGAACTTTATATTAAATGTTCATGTTGCTTTGACTTCAGTGCTAAAATATGTAAGTGCCCATGACTCTGATATGAACCACAATGGTATTTTCATAGTGTTTGTAGTATTGGAGAGACTAAAAAAGGTAAATTACATATATATTCTGGTGTGGAAAGCAACCAATATAGTGTCAGGGCACAGACAGGTGGAAAAGACGGGAAGAAGGAAGAAGAGGGAAGGGAAGGAGAAAGGGGGGAGAGAAAAACAAGGTAACATGATAGAAGGAAATTATTTATACATAATTCTTTAAAGAGACAAAACTAGAAATAAAAATAATGCTAAATCTCCAGGGCTGACAATAGCAGAGTAGCCAACAAAGATCCCAGATTTCACCAGGCAGCAATAGAGCATACCTTTAATCCCAGCACTTGAAAGGGAGAGCCAGGTGGACCTCTGTAAGTTCAAAGCCAGCCTGGTCTACAGAGCAAGATACAGGACAGGGTCAGACAGCCAGAGATGCTACATGGAGAAACCCTTTCTCAAAAAAAAAAAAAAAAAAAAAAAATCCTAGATTCAGAAACAGAAGCCTTAGTTACTAGATCCCAGCTTAAGGGAACTTAGCATAGGGGCAGACATGAGACAAAATCTGCTGACTTCAGTAAAATGACCTAGGACCCAGTCAACCCTGAGGGAGAGATCATTGGATAATAAATACCCCAAATCAGTGTGTTCCCTTCCTTCTGTTTCTTAGTCATGCTTACCATCAGCTGGACCCAACCGCAAGCCAGAGGCCATCTGCAGAAGCTCTCCAAGTGGTTAGCCTCCTAGGACTCAGAGCAACAAGGAAAGAAAGGTAGCAAGGATGGACTTAAGGTGTACACACACTCACACACACACACACACAAACACACACACACTCACACACACACACACACACACACACAAACAAACACCACACACACACACCACACACACACACACTCACACACACACACTCACAAACACACACACACACACTCACACACACACACCACACACACACACTCACACACACACACACTCACACACACACACCACACACACACACACTCACACACACACACACACACACACAAAGAGAGAGAGAAAAAGAAAGAGAGAGAGAAAGAGACCTACATTATTCTTTCCTTTTATGTATGTTTGGCAAGTACTCATTCTAACAGCCCTTTTATTTTTTTCAATGTTTTTATTTTGAGACAGGGTCCCACTTAGTTGTCCAGGCTAGCCTATACTTACTCTGTAGCCCAGGCAAAGCCATCAACTTTCTTCTTGTTATTAATTTTTCAATGTAATTTGACAGTGTCCCACATACATTCAATATGAGAACATATTCTTCCTCACCATACGCTCTGGACCTTCTCTCACATCTGCTAGCCCCTGTTTTCTTCCCGAGTACTCCCCTCTTCTTTCGGGTCTCTGTTGTGTGCGTGTCTTATGCAGGTGGCCACCGCTGTTGTATGTTCATGGTTCCATCAGCCATGTCACATCCAGAGGACAGTTTCACAGTATTCCCTCCATCTTACAGTCTTTCTGTCCCTGTTCTGGTTATGTCCCCTAGGTCCTAAAGAGAGATAGCCCCAGCTGAAGCTAAAGACTCACAGTCACTCAGTCTCAGCATTTTGCCCAGTTGTGAGTCTCTGTATTTACCAAAACCACTCAGCCAAGGCTGAGAGTATCACTAGTCTGAGGACATAAACACATTTAGAAGGCACTTTGGCTATGTGTCCGTTCAGCACAGCATCAATATTAAGGTCTTCCTCAAGGGCCTGTGAGTTCTGCAGCCACAGGGTTTCCCCCAAGTTTACAGCAAAACAGGGTGTCCTTCCCATGGAGAAAATTAATCATACCCCAATTACACCACTCAGAATATCTTGTAGGCAGTCAGGTAGCAATGGCGGTATGCAGCACTCACAACTCACAACTAAGAACAACGATGCCTTTTTGTTCTGCATGTTACCTGCTGGTACCATGGATGCTAACAAGTGGGGAGGAAGCTTCCAGATCAGTTCCAACTTGATTTACATGAGCAGGGTGTCCCAGTTATGTAGTCTCTTCAGTTATAGGGTCTTACTACCAAATTCTAGTGGGTGTGGCTAAGAGCAATGGTGATAGTCACCATTGTTTTGGAATCTTCTAGGTGATCCCTATCCAATATCTCATAGGGAGACATCCCCCACCTGGCACTGGGACTTTTTGCTTTTGTTTTTCCAAGCAGGATTTCTCTGTGTAGTCCTAGCTGTCCTGGAACTCTCTCTATAGACTGGGCTGGTCTCAAACTCACAGAGTTCTACCTGCCTCTGCCTCCCAACTGCTGGGCATTTGCCACCACTTCCCAGCTGGCACTGGAACTTTTGACTAAGACCTATGGATTCTGGGGCAGCATTATTCACTAATGTAGGATAACTTTATTCATATGTTAAAATAATAATTACATCTCCTATTTAGCTTACAAAATAGTAGGTTTCTATAATGGCATTTGTCTTTCTGGGCCGTGGTTACCTTTTCCATCTCTCTTCTGAAAATGGCAAAATTTCCTTTTTCTTCACATGTGAGAATTCTATTGGGTGCATGTACCACATTTTTATTATGTAGTCACTATTTGATGAACATCTAGGATGATTCCATTCCTCAACTATTGTGAATAAAGCTGCATTGTGCAAGCATCTATGTAGCAGGATGGAGTCCTTTGAGTATATGCCTAAAAATATATAGTTGGGTCATGTGATAGCTTTATTTTTAGTTTTTTGGGAAACCTCCACACTGGCTTTCACAGTGGCTACACCAGTCTACAGACACACCAGCAGTGGAAAGGGTTTCCTTTTTCCCTTGTCCTCACCAGCATTTGCTATTTGTTTACTTGATGATAGTCATTCTTACTGGGTTGAGATGGAATCTCACAGTAGTCCTAATTTGCATTTCCCCATGGCTAAGGATGCTGAACACTTTAAAGATTGTTATTAGCCATTTGTATTTCTCTGTACACTTCTGTGGCGCTCATTTTTTGAAACTGGGTTTTTCTTTTCTTGAGTCTTTTTGAGTACTTTGTGTCATCTTGATAGTAATCATCTGTTAGATATATAGGCAGTAAAGATTTCTTTCCTTATTCTGTAGGCTGTCCCTTTACTCCATGGATAGTTTCCTTTGTTGTGCAGGAATTTTTAATGTGATAAGCTTCCATCTGTCAATTGTTAGTTGTATATCTGGGGTAACTGGAATCCCATTTAGAAGGTATTGTAGAATATTATTTTAAGATGTGTTACATTTGGTTATGCTGTGGAATATTTGTTTAATGATGCAAAGATGTGTTGCATTCCTTTAAGTTGCATTTGTTTAACTCTGTAAAGCTGTGTTACCTTGCCTGTCTAAAACACCTGATTGGTCTAATAAAGAGCTGAACAGCCAATATTGAGGCAGGAGAAAGGATAGGAGGGGCTGGCTGGCAGAGAGAATAAATAGAAGGAGAAATCTTGGAAGAAGAGATGAAAGAGCAAGAAAAGAAGGGGCCAGCCACTCAGCCACACAACCAGACACAGAATAAGAAAGAAAGAAAGAAAGAAAGAGAGGGAGAGAGAGAGAGAGAGAGAGAGAGAGAGAGAGAGAGAGAGAGAGAGAGAGAGAGAGAGAAACAAAGAAAGAAAGGAGGGGAGAAAGAAAGGAAAGATGTACGGAAGTAGACAAAGGTAAAAGCCCAGAGGCAAGAGGCAGATGAAATAAGTTAAGAAAAGCTGGCAAGAAACAAGCCAAGCTCAGGCATTCATAAGTTAGAATAAGACCCCATGTGTGATTTATTTGGGGACTGGGTGATGGGCCCCCCAAAAAGCCAAAAGAGTAATAAACAACCAACAAGAAGGTCCTGACCTTTGCCAACATCTTATAGAGTGTGTTCTACCTTTTACCCTGGCAGTTTGAGATTTTATGTTTAGGTGTTTGATCCACTTGCAGTTGAATTTTGTGCAGGGTGAGAGATAAGGCTCTAGTTTCATCATTCTACATGTAGACATCCAGTTTTCCCAGTACCATTTGTTGCAACTTGTATCTGTAGTGTAACTTGAAGTCAGTCATGATAAATTAACAACATCCCCACCTCCCTACCCCAACCCTGTAGCACATTTGGGGTTGCCCTGGCTATCTAAATGTTGTGCTTCCATGTGAATTTTAAGGTTGTTTGGCTTGTTTGTTTTTGTTTTATTCTATTTCTATGAAGAATGACACTGCATTAATTTTACTGGGATTGCACTGAATCTGTGATTTGCTTTTGGTAGGATAGACGTTGAATTATTATCATCTTGTCCCAACTTCTAAAGTATCAAGGATTATAGACTTGAACCATCAAGCCCAGCTATATTACTTTCTCCTCTTTTTCTTTCTCTCTCTCTCTCCCTCCCTCTGTCCCTTCCTTCCTCCCTTCATTCCTCTTCCTCTTCTAGACAGGGCCTCATACATCTCAGGCTGTCTTCAAATTTCCTCTGCAGCTTAATGTGACCATGAACTGCTGATCCTTCTGGTTCCACAGCTCCTCTTCTCAGGCTCTCAGATTTATAGGCATGAACTACCATCACATGCAACTTGTCTTCTTTTTGTTGATTTCAAATTAGCCTTATGTTGGAAAGCTATCCCATCAGCAATGAACACAGCTCTGCCTTCCCACCCATATTCAGCCCGAGACTCCTACACAGAGCACACCCATCGTTCCGTGACCTGTGTTCTCATGCACATTGTCCACTTTGCATCAATGCCCAAGCTGAGAGGTTCTATGGCCATGCACCACAGGGATCAAACATTGATGGGGGATGTCCTTTTGTACATGTGTTTCTCTTATTGGTTGATGAATAAAACACTGATTGGTCAGTAGCCAGGCAGGAAGTATAGGCGGGGCTACCAGATGAGAATTCAGGGGAGAGGAGCCACCAGGGAGATGACATGTAGCAGCCAAAGGAGCAACAAGTCTGGTCATTCTCTGGTAAGATAAGGCTACGTAGAAATACATAGATTTATAGTTACAGGTTAATGATTAAGAGAGAGCTATCCAGTAAGAAGCCAAGCCATTGGCTAAACAGTTTCTAAGTCAGTGTGTTTACTTGGGACTATCAGCTGCTGAACCAGATGGGAAAGAAACTCTGTCTACAAAACATTTCCCTCCCCCACCATCAGAGAGTGTGCAATCCAAATCCATCAGCACAAAAGGGGTGGGCCACAGTCCCAGTTACCCATAGTAATCAATTGTTCCTTTCCTAGCCACAAGAAACCTCACCTTGGGTCCTGTTTCCATGGCTCTTCTTGAAGAAACCAACTCTTCTCTCCACTACTCCAAATAGCCAAGTATAGTTTCCTGAGAGAGTATGGGTTTTCACAAAGTTTTCTTGGAACAGATTCTGTTTTCAGCCTGCAAGCTACTAACTGCCAAAATCTCAGCTTTTCTTTTGGAATAAAGAAAAATAACATCACAGAAACAGACCCAGTTAGAATGTTCTTGGATTTTTTTCTACTGCAACATAAATAAAAGGCAATTTAATTACATAAATCAAATTTGGAAATGTAGATGGACTTGGAACTGCTTAGCAGAAGCCAGAGTTGAGGCTGATTCTAGCATATAATAGAAATACAAAACAAAACAGCATATAAAAGATAGAAAAGTTGAGCTGGGCATGGTGGTACATGCTGTTAATTCAAGTACTCTGGAGGAAGAGTCAGGCTGATGTCTGTGAGTTCTGACCAGCCTTTCCTACATATGGAGTTCCAGGGTAGTCAAGGAAGCACAGTGAGACTTCGTCTCAAGGAAAAAAAAAAAAAAGATAGCAAAAGTATGCATGTCCTTGTCGTTTATCTCACTTTGAATGTATTCTCTCTCCTCCTCTGAGTTTCCATGTAGCTGAGCCCGAGAGGCCGATAAAAACGGAAGGCAGTAGGAAGATGAAGGTAGCCACAGTAGGATGCCATTTCCAAACATCTGTAATTTTTATCATCTGTCATTTCCAAGCAAGTGCTCTCCTGAATGAGCACTGAATCACTGGGCTTTCTGGAGCTGGTGGAGCCACGTCATCTATATGGGGAAAATAAAACAAGCAACAAAGATTCTGGGTTTAACTAACCTGAGTTGGAATTTCCTAACCGATGGCAAGGTCGTACAAACAGCCTGAATTTGGGCTTTGAAGATCTCATGGAAGAGCTAGAAATAATGAGCATAAGTCACCTTTGTGGTGCCATGGAAGATATCTGAGAAATAATAGTGCCTCCTTTAATATGGAAGTTATAATGCCATACCACCAAAAAAAAGGCAGTCCTGAAAATCCAATAGATCCAGGCATGGTGGCTCTACCAGTGCAGCAGTGATTGGGGCAGAAGGAACACTGTGAGTTTCGGGCCAGCCTGTGTCCACAGAGTAAAACCCTGTCTCAGAAAGTCAAAAAAAAAAAAAAAAAAAAAAAAAAAAAAAAAAAAAACTGCCTCTAAAAAACAAACAAAAAACCAAACTGGGATTACATACAAAAACAACATGGACAGGATCAGTGATAAAATCTCTAAGAAGTGTGTAAGTCTGTTCTTCTTTGCTTTTCATGGGAAGGATGGTGATGAGCAGGGACAAAGGACATCAGAAATCCCAACCCAACATTTTCCTGACAGTGTTCTATCTCACATAGCATTGTGGCCTATTTCTGTAGGCACATGCAGCTTGCTTAATCTCAGCCATAACAGAGACAGGGAGAACGCCAAAAAATCTTGAGGGACAAGAACACGTTGAGATCAGAAACTAAGACTAAGGTGTGCCCAGTTATACCTGCTGAGCAGTGTTTGTGAAGTAATTTCCTAAGCCACTGGGAGTTGACTGATGAAATGGATGTGGACCATGCTCAAGAGTCAACTTAATTTAGTAAATGAGGGGAGCAGAATAGTCACAAAACCCATCCCTGTGGCTGTCTCACAAACAGTCAAGACTATATCCAACCATCAACCAAGCCCAGTCCATGAAGATTGTGGGTATACTTCCAATCACTCCTTAATGTCATTGTGTTGAGTTTCTAACCTTTAACACGGTAAAAGTAAAATTGTAGGTTAGATCTGGCAAGATGGTTCAGTGGGTAAAGGTACTCACTACAAAGCTTAAAGACCCAAATTCAAAGCCCATAATCCACATAGTCAAAGGAGAAAACCAACTCTCAAAAGTTGTCCTCTGACCACCACATCCATGTCATAACATATACATGCCTGCTTCAGAAGTATGTACACACACACACACACACACACACACACACACACACACACACACACACACACACACACGGGAGAGAGAGAGAGAGAGAGAGAGAGAGAGAGAGAGAGAGAGAGAGAGGGAGAGGGAGAGGGAGAGGGAGAGGGAGAGAGAGAGAGAGAGAAGAGAGAGAGACAGATAGACAGCGACAGAGACAGAGAGAATAAATAAAATGGATTTTGGTTGGTTGGTTGGTTGGTTGGATTTTTGAGACAGGATGACAGGATTTCTCTGTGTAACAGGTTTGTCTGTCCTTGCTTTGTAGACCAGGTTGCCCTCAAACTCCCATTAAAGGTGTGTACCAACCACTGCCCAGCTAAAATGTTTTTAAAATATTTAATCCTACTTATTATTATTGTTGTGTGCATGTGTATATAATGTGTGTGACTGCAGCTACTTATGCACATGAGACAGGGTTTGAGAGAAACCCTGTCTCAAAACCCCACCCCCTCCTCCAAAAGAAGAAGACAACCTTCATGAATTGGTTCTCTGCTTCCACCATGGGTCCCAGGGATCAAATTCAGGTGACAGCTGGGCGTTGGTGGCACACGCCTTTAATCGGGAGGCAGAGGCAGATGGATCTCTGTGAGTTCGAGGCCAGCCTGGTCTCCAGAGCGAGTGCCAGGATAGGCTCCAAAGCTACACAGAGAAACCCTGTCTGAAAAAACAAAAAACAACAACAAATTCAGGTGGCAGGCTTGCTGACAAGTGCTCCTCACACATTTTGACACTACTAAGCTGATAACCTTTTTTTTTTTTTTTTTGGTTTTTCGAGACAGGGTTTCTCTGTGTAGCTCTGGAGACCAGGCTGGCCTTGAACTCACAAAGATCCGCCCGCCTCTGCTTCCCAGTGCTGGGATTAAAGGCGTGTGCCACCAACGCCCGGCTGCTGATTACCTTCTTTGTGTTATCATTTTGCTCATATTATAAGTAAATAGCCAGTCAACATTCATACATATCAGTACAAAAGCATTCTCCTATTTTCTTAGGCCTTTACATGTTTGATGATGCACTTTAAATACCCCATTCCTTACTTTAAAATTAGGAAAACAGATCATTTTGGGGTCTTATGGACTGTGAATCTTTTCAGGTTTGGGTGAGGGAGGTGAGATAGGGGCCTCACTCTACAAACCAGGCTAGCCTCAAACTCCTGACCCCTTTGACCTCAGTTTCCCAAGTTCTGGGATTATAGTATGTGCTCACATGTGGTATAGTTTAGGAATGTCAAAAAGCCTCATAAGATCAAGACAGCTGAGAATGGGAGCAGCCATAACCTGATGGTATAATCCATGGCTTTACTACAGCATACTTCCTAACACTGCCCACCTTTTGATTTATATGGGGTTTCCTGTTTTGTAAAATGACAAAATATAATAGCAGACACTCAAAACCTCATCCCCCAAGACAACACTCCCACTTTGAAGTGCAAATCTAATTAGGCTTATTAAATAAAATCCCAGAGTCAGATGTTAGGGGTGAAAGCTGAAAGATCAGAGAAGCAGAACAATCAGACACTAGAGTTCTTACCTCTGTGAAATCTCAGACCAAAAAGGGCAGAGCTCCTGTGTACACCCTGCCTTATCACTTCCTGTCTCCACCCAGCCATATCAATTCCTGTCTCCTGTCTGCTGTCTGTACAGACCTCCAGGCCTCTATGGTTAACTAGTGGCTAACTCCATCCTCTGATCTTCAGGAAAGCTTTATTTGTCAGAATACAAGCAAAATATCATAACATTTCTCCCTTTTGTCTAAAATAAAAAGGTTATAACTAACATAAAAACTATCTACAATAAGTACAATAACTATATACAATATATATGTATATATTATATATAGTATATGTATATATTGTGCATAGTCAAGAATTACATTGACAATGTCTAGTCCATTAGCATTTGACAAATTTAGAGAAAATATTTCATTATCTATCCTATCCTGGTGAGTCCAAAGTGTTGTATCTAATTCATTTTCTATTCTAACTTATGGTATCAACCAAAACCTACCTATTAATGTCTCTCAACCCTATACAATTTACACCTTTTTTGTCGAGTTTCTTTTCCAAATTTTCTAATAAGGAAAACTATCACTATAACTCTCTAGTTTTCAACACCATCAGAGAACCAAAAAGGAAATAATATTACCTGAGTAAGCAGGAAATGCAAGCAAGTAACTTCCAAACATTGTGAGAAATGACAAACAGCTGGCTGCCTGGATTGACAACCAAGTTTCCTCTGTAACATTAGGAATCCATCTTCAGCCTACAGGCTTAGAATATCTGACAGCATTCTCTGTGAAGCAGGATATTCTGAAGGACTGTCCTACCTTGTCTTGGCAAAGTTTTGCAGTCACTTTCCTTTGTGTCCTGCTTGTCCAATTTAGACAGCATACTGTCAGCAGTCAAGGCAAGGGAACTTTTTTGCCCAGTGGGTGACTTTTGCCACAAAGAAAGTAAACTCCATATGGATTTTCTTTGATGCCCATCATTTTCTCTGAAATTGGTGCTTCCAGGGGCAGACTCGTCTCATTGTCATAAAAAAGAAGCTTATGTTAATAAAGCAACTTAAATGACATATTCTGTAGATCTCTGAAGGGAGATCAACAATAGACCACATGTCTATTGAAACATATCTCTGTTTGACCTTGAAAAAAACACCTAACATGACCACAAGTTTGATTATAATTGGTGACTATTAACCTGCATTTCTTATTATCCTAAATAGTTTATAATAACTTTCAAGGACTATAAATTTGCATTACATTATTAAATGAGCTGTATAGGTACAATACCTTGAACAAAAACAGCAATGTTTTTATACAGTATGTTCTAACTAAAGTAACCTCAAATTTGTATCAATATACAAAAATCCATATCAATGTGAAATATTTAAGACTATTAGTTGTTTTTGGTTTAAAAGTAGATTCAATAACCTACCCTTTTATCCTATCATTTCTGTATCTCCCTTTTTCTAATCCTGATTCTAATTTCCTTTATTCATCCTTTTTCCTGGCCATTACCAATAACAACATGTAACCAATCCTCCTAAACAATGACAAATATCCATAACCCATTGAATGACCAAAAAATAACCCACCCCACCTCCTGGGAATGAGGGCATTGTGTTCTCAAAATTACTTCCTGATGTCTGTGGGTGATAGCATCTTTAGGGGACCCAGAAAAAATTAGGCTAATTGTCAAGTCTTGGGGAAGCTAGCTATATCATTTTTTGTTCTGTCTCTGTGTGATAGGAAATCTCAAGTCCTGACTAGAGTAGTCTTTGAGGCTGGATCATCTCAGCTAACCATCTTGAAATTTTTCAGGGCAGTTTGTAGTCCAAAGCCAATCTTTGGGTGCTGTTTGTGAGCTTAGTGGCATTATCATAGTCCTGGTGGAATTGTCATTGTGTGGCCCCTCCCCCTTTTGGAGACTTCCAAGGTTGCCATTTAGCATAGTCATGGTTCACTGCAGGAAACTTAAACATTTTAAATGTCAGATGCAACAGACCTCAAAGAGGTTAAAGAATCAATATTTGTTATGTACTTCCAAAGTACAGAAATTTAATTCCAAGTTACCTGATAGAGACTCAAACCTGAGATCAATACAGGAAGCTAGAAGTCTTTTACTGGAATTAATACTCTATATGACAATTAATACCATGACAGAAAGTTTAAAATATATACATATATGTTCATCTTATCAATTATGAGATAATATTAATACCTTTAGAAAAGTTTTAAAGAGTCAAAATAAAACCAAAGGATAATGAGATTAGTGGCAATAAAATAGTCCCTAAATTTTGGGTTTTCTTCTGTCCCATATCAGGTGTCTCCTCTGACATGCAACAGAGAGTTTGGATTTTACTTTAACAAGAATGCTTGAGTTTAGAGAAGAGAGGGTCACACTCTAACTCCAAAGCCAGTTTTAATTTTTAATTGAACTAGGACTACAAAAAGACCATTTGTATTATATGTCTATAGAGAACAGCAGAAATAAACATTTGGGAAGAGTTATGAAATTTTATCCTGTTGGAGATGTGATATATTAATAAGCCAATTTACATTTTTTTCTTGTGACTTTTTTTTGGATGATTTATCCTTTTTCTTCAGATGTCTCATTTGTCCAGTGGTCTTCAGTTTCCTCAACTGGACGCCCTCATTCTCCTGAAAGACAAAAACAAAACTCTGTCCCAACCCTAACTTTGGGGAATTTCCCTTTTGGTAATTTATATCTGATCAAATGAAAATCATTTGTTAGTTTTATAAGTTAGTTTAGATAGATTGGTCATGCTGTTTGATGAAATATTGTTTCTCCTAATCAAGAGGTCGCTCTTGTTCTGGCTTCTCCTGGAAATTTTTTTTTCAGGACAGGGTTTCTCTTCAGCTTTGGGGCCTGCCTGTCCTGGAACTCACTATGTAGACTAGGCTGGCCCTGAACTCACAAAGATCTGCCTGTCTCTCCCTCCCAAGTTTTGAGATTAAAGGCGTGTGCAACCACAGCCTGGCTTTGTCTTATCTTCTAAAACTGTTCTGTCATCCAAAGCAGTATGCTTTTCACAATAGGCATTAAGTTCTTTAATTTCTCTGGGAAGGAGTTTCCTCCATGGTGACAGGGAATGACTGAACTGAATTTGACATGGGCACCTTCGAGAGGCCCCTCAAGCATTTCCTGATGACAAAGGGTTACCTTTTCTGTCCCTTGTTGATCTATATTCATTAGTTCAATGTCTGCCTTTGCCTCACCTTCTGCATACTCCAGAAGGAAGAGGCATTCTGTTTGGATTATTCTTAGAAAAAACAAAAAAAACAAAAAAAAAACAAAAAACAAAAAAAAAAAAACATCGTTTCTAAGAACACCCTTGTTTACTGAAATTAAAACACCTGGCATTTTGATTTTTCTTCAAACCTCTTAAAATCAGCTCTTCTATCCATCATGGTCATGAGCTTCAATATAATTTGTATCTCAGGTCCATTCCTCCAAAGGTGCTAACCCTGCCTTTGAAGGCCTAATAATTACCCCCTTTGCATTGTGAATTAGCATTTTCAAAAGCCAGAGATTCAATTATTTGTCAACTTCTGAATTTGGTATCATTCAATTTACTGCTGAAGTCAATCTTTGTGTAAAAAAAAAAAAAAAAAAAAAAAAAAAAAACAAATCAGTGAACATTTCTTTTGGACCATGTATAACTTTAGTAGATAACTCACTTCTCTTTCTGACTTCTTCAATTCTGTCCCAAGCATTCAAGGCTGTTGCACAGCATACAGCCAAGGTGTGGTCATCATATGGAGACTTGTCTTTGTACATTAGCATAATCACCCTCTCCAAGAAGTTGGTCTTAGGAGATTTTAATGCCTCTAGCCCTACTTTGTTGTAGGTCCTCCACTGTAACTGAGGACCAGGCTCCAATACTGCTGTGATCAAGTCTCTCCAGTCTTGTGGGATAAACCTGTTACAAGCTGACCATGAACTGAACATCTGCTTCACAAAGGGTGAATGCATGCCATATGAGACTGTCGCTTCCTTAAATCTCCTCAAATCTAGCATTCCCACAGCTGTCCATTCAGCTCCTACATAGCCTTGACAATACCTGTCATTTGGCAGTTCCTGTAAGATGACTGTATACATTAAGATGGGTTGTTTGAACCTGTGGCCGTTCCTCTCTAACCTTATAATTCAATGCTGAGATTGGTTCTTTAAATTCCTCTGTCTGGGTCTGAATATCTCTATGATCTGTTTCAATAAGTTTTTCTAAAGCTTGTATCTCGGAATTCATATTAATCAACTTTTTAGAAATAAAACAAGAATAATAAAACTGATAGTTTATAATTCCCACCTTTTAACATGGGAAAAACTCTCTCTTTTTTAGCTAATTCCCCCCTTTTTAAGTCCCCAGTTGTCTCACCAAATCTGATGATGATGACATTGAAGATGATGGTGAAGTCTGAGGCTGACTGCTGTTGTGTAGAACAGTAGAAGCCTGAGTGGGTTTTCAAGGTAGCTACCTAGATTGGCAGCAGCCGAGGAGCAGGTCCATGTAAAACTCACAACCCACTGGGAGAGGGAGCCCACTGTCTGAAGAATGGACACAGGGGCTTGTGGATAAGAAGCACATGTGGCAGAAGCTGACTAGTGGTGGTGAGGGGCTGACTCCAGTAGCATTTGGAGCTCGAGTGCCTTCGGAGTTTGTGGCAGAGAGGCTGCAACAGAAGAATCCTGGACTTGTGTGGTGATATATTATTTATGATTTATTAAAGCTTGCCTGAAGATTCAAAAAGCAAAGTCAGCCACATGCCAAAGAAGCCAGGCACACACCTTTAATCCCAGGACTCAGGATTAAGAGGTAGACCCAACTCTGTTAGTTCAAGGCCACACTGAGCTACAAGAAATATATCCAGTCCTAAAGGGAAACAGCTCACACAAAGATGATCTCAGTACTTGGGATCACAAGCCTTTAATCCCAGGACTCATGAGAGGTACTTAAGACAGTAACAGGGTCTCAGAGGTGGCATTCATTCTCCAGACACATTGAGGATGGGGGCAGCATTCTGAGATTAGTCTCTACCCATGTTGAGGAAAACATAGCAGTCTGAGTGACTCTGAGGAGCAGTGAAGGTGGGAGCAGTTTGAAGACTGCCCCTTTGATCTGAACTGAGGTAGAGGTAAGAGTGGCTAGCTGCTTTACTTTTCTGATCTTCATCTTGAAGCTTGAACTCCAATATCTGTCTCTGGGATACTTCCCTTCAAGTTGTTGGTCAAGAGTATCCCAGAGACCCCCAGATAATACAGGCTAACACTGTTGCTTTTTTACCTACCAGAACTTGATGGTAAAAGCCAATTGCAGAAGACACCACAAACTTTGGTCACGGACATGGTAAATCAAGATGGTTCTGGTCTGGAAGTTCCCTTCCTGCGGCTTGCTTTCATAGTGCCAAAAGGTGTTATGGAGTCTGCTGTGAAGAAAATACACCAAGGGTTTTACTCCCCAGCCCCACCACGAACACTGCAAGCTACAATTATGGCCAGCCTGGCAAAATATACCCATTGGTGCAAAAGTAACTAGTGGAGGTAACAAATAGTTGTATGATGGATGTAAAATCCACTTCACAGGAGGGAACACATGCCTGTTACTATTTACTTGTCCCCAAACCCATGGTTGAGTGGACCATATGCTCTAGGGAAGAAAGTGTAGCTGTGACTCTGCTAATGGACATAGCATCAAACTGCCTTCTAAACACTTATGCTTACGCCTTTAGATTGGTGAGCTCTTATTCATCATCAGACAAGTTTCTTGTTGCATCAGATGGACATTGACATACAGATTCACAATGAGTCAAAGTGCAGAGAATTGGTGGTTGTGCAATGCTTGAACCCACTAAGTCTTCTTCTCCCCTCAAGGTTCAGAGAATCCCGAAGAAGAAAGTGTGAGGTAGACTGTCAGAGACAGAAGTCAAGGATGGTTGAATGAAATAGTGCCTTCTGGACATGGCAGGCCGTTGCATTCATGAACTCAGCAGCAGCTGTGGCTGCCTGGAGAATACCAAGCCAGTCAGTCAACATTCCAGCCTGGATGGGGAAAGGGCTCGCTCACGAGGAGGCCTCGCCCTTAGCTGATAGCTATTGTCAGTTGATGGCTGCTGGGGGCAGGAGAGTCAGTTTTCTTCATGGGTGTGGCTCCTCCCTGGTAGCCTGGCCATGCTCCAGTGGATGGCCCTACACACCCATGTGCAAACAGGCAGCTCCGGTTAGACTAAGTGGGATATAAAGAAAAAGGAGGAGGACAGGGAGGAGATGGAGGGAAAAGGAGGAGGGGAGGAGGGGGAGGGGGAGGAGGGGAAGGAGGGGAAGGAGGATATTGAGTTGAGAGGAAGAGGTAAGGATGGCAGCATCTATGTCAGAAGACGGAGGGGGAATGTGATTGATCTTAATGCATTGAGCGCGTCTATAAAATTCTCAATAAATAAGTAAATTTAAATTTTAAATTCCGAGCTGGGGAAATGATGACTCAGTGAGTAAAGTGTCTGCTGGACAGGTCAGTGATGTGGTGCAAGTCTGTACCCCAGAGACAGGCAAATTTATCCTGAGGTCTCACTGTCCAGTCACTCTAGCCAAAATGGTAAGTTCTGCATTTCTGTCCCAAAATATAAAGTGGAGAATGATGGAAGACACTATATGACATCACTCTCTGTCATCCATACGTACCTGTAGGAGCAAAAGCATCTGTATACAACTTCCCCCCCCAAAACACACACACACTCCAAAATGAGAAGAATTACTATTAAAGGGCTGGACATAGCTCAGTATTAGAGTAATTACTTGTATGCACCAAGTCTTGTGTTCGCTCCTCAGTACCATAAAAGAAGCAGAGAGAGAGAGAAGGGGGTGGGCATGTGGTTGGTGACTCACATCTTCAGTAATGGCACTTGGGAAGCTGGGGATTGCAGAAAGTTGACCATCATCCTAGGGGACACAGACACAGTGAGTTCAAGGCCAGCCTGAGCTACACAGCATGACACTATATTAAAAAAAAAAGAGAGAGAGAGAGAGGAAAAAGAAGAGGAGGAAGGAAGGAAGGAAGGAAGGAAGGAAGGAAGGAAGCAGGGAAAGAAGGAAGGAATGGAGGGAGGGAGGGAGGGAGGGAGGGAAGGAAGGAAGGAAATCGAATTAAATATTTTCAAGAGCAAGCACTAACAGACCACTTGCAGTAATTAGTTTAACATGCTGATGAGAATCGGGGCAGGGGAACACTCAATTTGAGAAGAAAAGGAACTTCTTTTCCTCTCTTTCCTTTTCTCTTTGGAGACAGGGTCTCATGTGGCCCAGGCTGGCCTTGAACTGGCTGTGTTATTGAGTAGCACCTTGAACTTACCATCTGTTGGTCTCCACTCCTCAACACTGAGATTATAAGCACACACCACCAGCCCTGACCTCAAAAGGAACAATGTTAAGGAGAAAAAAAAAAAAATAAGAAGAAACATACTATTTGTCTTCTGCAGAGTTTCCCAGAATTATCAGGCATATCAAAAGATTTAAGGCATTGTATCTTCTTGACAGAAGTTGATGTTAGGTATTCCATAAGGTCTTCATGAAATTTAATTCCCACAGAAATAAGGACGTGAAGATATGAAGTATGTATTCATGAAGTAATTAAGACGATTACATAATAAGAAAAGCAGATTTTAAAAAAGGAAAGGAGAAATATAAGTGCAGAAATATAAAGGCAGAGGAGAGCTTTTTCTGGAAAGGGATATATTTTATTCCTTGTTTCAGAGTGTTCCAAGATGCTCTAAGGAAAATTGCACGCAGCTGTTTGGTTTCCTCTCCAGAGGTCCTAATTGGAACGATCTGCTCTTCTTCAGTAGCCAGCAAGCTTCAGGACCCTGCAGACAGCTCTGAGTATTTGCAGGTTCTTTCCATTGGGGGAAAAGGGGAGACTCAGACACTGGGTCCTTCTTTGTCCCTCTAAAACGAATAGTGTTGACATGGGTATCAGACATGCTTCCTGCCTCTTCCTCTTTAATTGGTTCTTCTGAAATTGCACCAATGTGCTAATACAAATCTATCTAAATGGCTTAGGGGTTAAAAAGAGAGAGAGAGAGAGAGAACAATGCTAGAAGCTGTAACTTTGTTGTAAAATTGACATATGCAAAGGCAACCCTTTTTTACCTTTTTTTTTTTTTTATAGAAATGTGCTTTTGGCATTTCTCAGTAGCTGCTTCCTCTTCCTTTCTGTAATAGTCTCTGACCTAGAAATACAACACTTTCTGAATACTAAAACCCTGTTTCCCACGGGGTTGTCACGTTAGCCTTTGTCTTTATTACTAGTTTTTCTCCTCCTTTTAGATTTTTTCTTTTTCTTTTTTTTTGGGGGGGGGGGATGGTTTTTTGAGACAGGGTTTCTCTGTGGCTTTGGAGGCTGTCCTGGAACTCGCTCTGTATACTAGGCTGGTCTCGAACTCACAGAGATCTGCCTGTCTCTGCCTCCCGAGTGCTGAGACTAAAGGCATGTGCCACCAATATTTCTTTTTTAAAAGATTTATTTTATTTACTTTACTTTTAACTATGCATCTGTGTGCTGGGGCGGGGAGTGGAATATGTGCGCATGAATATAGGTGGAAGCCAGAAGAGGGCATTGGATCTCCTGGAGCTGGAGTTACACGTGTCTGTGGACCGTCTGATCTAGGTGCTGGGAACTGGACTAGGGTCCTCTGCAAGAGCAGTATTTGTAGTTCAACTTTCTTTGGACTACCAGCTTCCAAATAATGACATGGAAACCTCTTTTTAATTATTAAAGCTTGGCCTAAGCTTAGGTTTGTTTCAAAGTAGTTCGTAAAACTTACAATATTAATCTATGTTCTGTCATGTGGCTGGATTCCTCTTTCCCAAGTCTTGCAGACAAATCTCTACCTCTCGGACTCTTCCCTGAGTTCCTCTCTTCCCCCAGAATTCCCACCCATCCTTCCCTGCCTAGCTATTGGCTATTCAGCTCTTTTTAAAAACCAATCAGAAGTTGCCTTAGACAGGTGGGGTGAAACAGAGATATCTTCACACAGTGTGATCAAATATCCCTCAAAAAGTATTTACTTTTATTCTTGGAGCGATGTCTCCAGGCACTTTTGGGTTTTGAGACTGAGTTTCAGGTTACTCGTGTAAGCATTGAACCTGCTATGTAGTCAGTAATGACCTTGAGTTCTCCAAACTTCTGTCTTCACTTCCCAAAGTATGTGCCACTACAGTTGGCTAACTTTCAGTCTCTTTCCTTCCTTTCTTTCTTCATTTTCTTTCTTTTTTTTTTTTTTTGAGATAGGTCTCATTATGTAGCTCTAGCTAGCCTAGAACTCACCTGTCTGTCTTTGCCTCTCAAGTGCCAAGATTAAAGGCAGTGCCACCACACCTGGCTAATTTTGGATCTTTTTGACATAGGATGTAACTATGTAGCTCTAGCTAGAACTGGCTGTATAGACCAGACTGGCTTCAAAGTTGCAGCAATCTCACATAGACAGCACTAGAATTACAGCTTGTACCATGCCCAATTTCTCTTAGTTCTTTTATAAAAAATGAAAGGACACCAACTGTATATATATATATATATATATATATATATATATATATATATATATATATATATGTTCAGCCAATATGCCAACATCATTAAAGTTAAGGAGAGTCCATATCTACAAAGGCAAGGGTGCTGAGTGGTGGATATTATAAGTTAACATATTTATACACCCTAGGATATATCAATAACACAACTGTATGATTATCATGTTAACCTTTTGTTGTTACTGTTTATTAATGCTGTTATTATTATAACATAAACATATGTAGCGTTCAGCTGACCTGGAACTGGATGTACAGACCAAGCTAGTTGCTCTTGAACTTGCCTCTGCCTTTAGAGTGCTAGGATTTGAGGGATATATTACCACACCCAGTAAATCTTTGGATATTATGTGATATTAAGGAAGTTCAAGGCAGTCTGACAGGTAGCATTGTCTTAATGGGTCACTGATGGCTGATGGGTAGTTCAGAGCTCATGTCTTAGCACAAGAAACTCCAGGAAAATCATTCCGCGCTTCTACTTGTCTGGAAGACTTGTGCTACTCACTATGGTGACCATTGGCTGCACTAAACATTTTGAATGTCATGAATCCAAAGTAAAATGTTCAGTAAGTGTAACATCCAAACCAAGATTCGAAAGTACTAGCCCAAATTATTTCAAGTATCATTTAATGAAAATGGAGCATCTGGGAGATGGCTCCCTAAGAAAGAGATTGTCACAGAAGCCTGACAATCTGAACTCAACCCCTGGAATCTGTATAAAGTTTCAAGGACAGAAACAAAAGTTGTCCTCTGACTTCTACCTGTGAACCATGACACACTGGTGCACACACACACACACACACACACACACACACACAGCTAATATATAAAAAGGTTTTGAAATATCAGTCACTTTTATCTTGACTCAATGTGAAAATCGCACACATATATAATTATATATATAGTGTTGGAGCAATAGGTGAGAGCTACATGTAGACATACACTGTTGAAAACTCAAAGCCCACACCCTGGGACACACTTTATTCAACAAGGCCATGCCTCCTAATCATTTTCATCCTTTCAAAGAGTTCCACTCCCTGGCGAGAGGACAGCCTGCCATGTGGTTTAGGCGGATGGACCTCAGGCTTAATGGCAGATAGATGCCTTTACCTGCTGAGCCACCTTTCCAAACCTCCTGTGTTTATTTGTGTTTTTCCTTAAAGCAGAGTTAGGGTTTAATAAAGATATTTTTATAGGCTTAATCACAAGAATTAAGGCAAAGAGCCGTACTCATAATAAAGTAACAACTAAGAATATAGGATGGGCTTTTCAGAAGAGTCCCAGAAACTAATACATATCCAAGGTAGGCACAGGGTCCTCCCAGAAGATTTATCTTTTCTTATTGTTGTGACTTACTAAATTTAAAGCAGGATGTTGTGGCTCATGGCTGTTATTCCAGAACTTTGGGAGCTGAGGCAGGAGAATCATTATGAGTCTATGTTGGAGGTCAGCCTGGCTACCTGGTGAGCTTTATACCAGCCTAGGCTCTAGAATGAAACCCTGTCTCCCCAAACTGAACTAGGAGTGGGATTTAGATACACATTGTGGTTGTTTGAATAAGAATGCTTCTCCCCACCATAGGCTGATATATATATGAATGCCATGTTTGAAAAGATGAGAAGGATTGGGAGCTGTGGCCTTGTTACAGGAAGTGTCACTCTAGGAGTGTGTTTTGAGGATTTCGAAAGCCCATGCCAGGCCCTCTCTCTGTCTCACTGTGTCTCTCTATCTCCTCTCCCCACCCCCTCGCTCTCTGTGTGCCCGTGGATCAGGATGTAGCCCTTTCAGCTACTGCTCCAGAGTCAGCCTACACAATAATGGACTAAACCTCAGAAACTGTAAGCAAGTCCCCAATGAAATGCTTTATCTAATAAGAGTTGCCTTGGTCATAGCGTCTCTTCACAGCAACTGAACAATGACCAAGACACACATACACACACAATTATAAGTATATACTATATATAATACATACTCATATATTATTTATGTAATATATGTGTATTATATATATGACACATATGTATGTAACATGTACATTGTGTGTGAGACATGTGTATGCATTATATGTTATACACACATACACACACACGCACACATGCATGCACGCACACACACACACCTATATGTAGTATTTTAGGGCTCCAAATACATTTCATTTGGGGCAGTGCTAATCTAACTATCATGTCCTCAAATAGGGAACCATCCTTATTTCCTTCTATGGGGCATCTTTAGCACCTAATGAGACCAATCGAGATCTATGCTGAAAGCAATGTTAGCAAAAGTGAATGGAATGGAAAAATCTGGGCCGGCCTCCTCTCAACACTGCTAGGGACACTGTAAAAATGTTTACTTTCTATTTCTACCATAGGATGCTAACCTGATTCCCTTTTAATTTTAGCTGACTGGTTTTAGCTCAGTTAGTCAGGTTTACATCTCCCTGTTTTCCTGATGTAATTACTGGAATGTAGATTCTTCTTTAAACCATATGTAATCACTACAGGCAATTAGGACCTTTTGTTTCTTCCTTGGGGTGATTTGCTGCATAGACTCCTGTCAACTCAACCTCATCCTGAGCCTCTTCAAAGGCAGGAACTACACTTCCCAGAATCCCTTTCTCTTTTACAGACTTCCAGGTGGGAATCTCTCAGCAAAAGGTTTAGAAAGCAAAAGAGGAGGAAACTATTGTTCCCCAAAGCCAGTTCCAGGAAGATGCCTGAGCAAGCAGAGGTTTCAAGATGCTACCATAAGTTCTTGAGAAGCTGCCCGCACTGAGAGAGCTGGTGCAGGTGTGGTTCTGTGAAGAGAATGAACTTCAGGACTCCTGTCTTTTGAGGATTTTTAGAAGACTCTAGAATGGCCTTAGCAAATTTGGTCTCAGAACTTGTATTAGTTACTTTTCTATTGCTATGATAAAACATCCTGACTTATGGTTCCAGAGGGGTAAGTCCACTGTGGCAGGGAATCTTGGCACCAGGCAGCAGACATAGTGGCAGGAACAACCAAGAGCTCATATCTCAAATAGCAACTAGGAGCACAGAGCACACTCGCAATGGTCAGAGACTTTTAAACCTCAAAGTGACACACTTCCTCCCACAAAGTCACACCCAAAAGCTTCCCAAACAGTGCCACCAAATGGGTGCTGATCTCAAATGCCACCACCTCCAAGTTCTCAAATGCCAGAGCTCACCGGGGAACATTCTCTTCAAACGACCAAGTAACTATAATTAAAATAAAACTATGTATTTTTCTTTGAGTACAGAGCACATGCTCAAGCATGAAGGTCGGCGGATAATCGGTGAGGGTAGTTTCTCTCCTTCCATCATGTCTGCCTGAGGGATTGACTTTCAGTTACCAGTGTGGTGGCAAACCCCTTCACCATCTTGCAGCCCTTTATTTATTTTTAAGAAAGAGCTCTAAATTGTATTGGCTTTAAGTATCATAAAACCTAGATACAGCTGTGAAGGGCTAAGAGCTCCCCAGGGACAGAATGACCCTAGAGGGATTCCAAAGATCATTGAGAATGCTGTTCTGATTCTCTCCTCTGCCTCTGCAACCCTCATGGATGCTCTGACTTCCTTCTTATGAGAACAGAGTAGCATTTGTTCTCAGGACCAAGGTAGCCAGTGCTTTAAAGTGATGGCTGTCTGCAATTAGATTTGCATCCACGTTATCTCACATTTTAGAAACAGCAATGACAGGCTTATAGGAGAAACAGAGAGAGCCTGAGACAGCAGGACTTTGATGAGCTCCAGGCCAGCCTGCATCCCATTGGTCACACTGGGAGATCTGGTCTCAAAGCAGTGTAAAAAGTTTGAAAAAGATAAGGAAAACACTTGACTATCACATAAAGATCTCAGAGGGAGCAATCTCGAGCAGCATCTGGTCTTTATAGTGCAGTATTGTGTCCAGCACACAGGAGTGCTTCGTGAATGAGTGCACACACGAGTGGAGGAGTGGGTGTCTTTATGCTCATTTGTATGGAAGGTGGTTCTGAGTTAAGACTATTAAGATGATGTAAAAGTCGTGTTTATTTTCCCTCATTCTCTCTGGGTTTATCCATTTCAGGATCAAGAATCCACAGCTGCTTTTATTGGATAAAATGATGAGTAGTTGGGGAACTATTCCAACTCAAATTCTAGGAAGTCTCAATAAGAACATCTACAGTTCCTTTTTGGTCTTCCAGAGGTTAGGAGTTATTCTCTCACAGTGAATATGGTTTCCTTACTGCCAGATGTGGCAAATCCAGAAATGTTATTCATATTTTCATTTGATTTCAATATGGAGCATGCAGTGAGACTGTTTAAACACTGAGGATTTCATTCTAAGATAATTAAACTATGTTTTTAATTTTAAGGATTATTTATTTGACACTTCCCAAACCCTGCCTAGAACTTATCTTTATTTACTTTTTAAGATTTTAATTATTTTTATTTGTGTGTGTGTGTGTGTGTGTGTGTGTGTGTGTGTGCGCGCGCGCGTGCGCGCACCCGCGCGTGTGTGCGTGTGTAGTAGGTGACATGCTTGCCACAGCACAGGTTTGGAAATCAGAGAACTGCTTCCTGTAGTTGCTTCTTCCCTCTACCATTTGGGTTCTGAGATTTGAACTCAGGTTATCACATGTGGCAACAAGTACCTTTACCAGCTGAACTATCTCACCTGCCCAACTACTAGTTTTTTGTTTGTTTGGGGTTTTTTGTTCTGTTTTGCTTTGTTTTCAAAGAATGGTTTCTCTGTTAGACAGCCTGGCTGTCCTGGAACTTGCTTTGCAGGCTGGCCTCAAACTCACAGAGACCTGCCTGCCTCGGCTTCCCTGGTGCAGTGGTTAAAAGCATGGGCCACCACATCATAGTTTAGCTATTTTTTTAAAATTGTGTTTGTCACAGATGGACTCTATTAATAATGACTACACTGGCAAGTGTATGAGTTTTTGTTGTTTTCATTTTGCAAACATTTACTGTGTGCAAGGTGTAGGCTGTGGACCGTGCTAACCAGTGCAAGTGTGAAGAGGAGCTGGGTTGCATTTGAGAGCTACCATCCTGATGGGAGATCGTGACTCTCAAATTCCAGGGGGAAAAGGAGGGTAAATACTTGGGGAAAGAGGGACATTTAAAAGAAAACTTTCATTGGTCCAGACACTGAAAACATGATAACTCTTCCACTTGTCACAGTACCTTTGCAAAACTCCCATAAGGGTTAGCAACTCCAGGGCACTGAGGAGTTGGCCCATAATTATTTGGTTACTAAGGGGAGGCACCATTTTGAGCTATAGGGCCAAATGACCCTGTATTTCAGATAGTCCTCAGTACAGGTCTCAGTATTTTGGTCATGTGTTCAGCATCACTCTGTAAAGGGTAACACATGCTCGTGGGCTAGGAATGCTTATGGTTGAGCTGCTTCTTGTATTTCTCATCCTAGAGGCCAGGATGACTCTTGTTGTTTTTTGTTTTTGTTTTCCTTAAACACTGTTTTTTAAGCTGGGCATGGTGGTACATGCCCTCATTCTCAGCACTGGGGAGGCAGTATAGGGGATCTCTCAGACAATAGGCTGACCTTCAGAGGGGCTCAAAGACAGCCAGGGATAACACAGAGAAACCTTGTCTCAAACAAACAACAGCAACAAACCAATGTTTGTTTGTTTGTTTGTTTTTCTTCCATGTATGGGGGACAGGGTAGCATGCTGTTGCCACAACACGGGTGTGGAGGTTAGGACAACTTGATGGAGTTCATTTTTCTCCTTCCCCCAGGTGGGTACTGAGATAGAACTCAGGTGGTCAGACTTGGAGACAAGCCTTTACCTAAGCCATCTTGCAGGCCCTGGTTTCAATTGCTCAAGCTTTCACCAGTTTAGAGCTAATTACAGCCAACTGGAACAAAAGGCATGGCGTGGATTTATTCCACTGTTTCAAAGTAGGTTATTACACATTAACAGCTATTATTATCTGTTGCTTACAACTGGTGTAAACCCTGCATTTGCAGCAATTCTATAAGGTCTAGATTTTGATTTTCTCACAAGTGGAGTCGCTAAATAGGGCCTTAAGATTTCCTTGAAGTTTTGTTCTGTTGCACCTGCTAGGAGAGTGTCAAGTAGCCCTCAAACTTCTTTTGCAAATGATGACCTTGAACTTATCCACGCCTAGACCCAGGGCTCCGTACGTGCTAGACAAGCAGTGGATCCCCTAAGCGACATCTCCAACCCTTGTTTCTGTGTTAATTCTTGGGAGAAGGGGTAGTTGAGACACAGTCTCATTAGCCCATGCCAGGCTCGAACTCACAGTGATGTTCTTGTCTCAACCGCTTAAGTAAGTACTAGCATTCCCGGCGCCAGCCAGCCTCGGCGCCCGGGTTATTCTAGTTCCAAATCGCAGCACCCAGAATAGTTTCTGGTGTCTGCAGGATACTCAAATGTAAAGGATTTGGGCGTTTTCTTTTTTCGTTTTTCTGAAGACGGTGTGTGGCTGCCCCACTCCACCTCTCCAGGAAGCAGCCTCCGGTGAAAGATGTCTTGTGGAAGGGAGTCCCCCTCTGCTATGAAGCGACCCAGTCGGGGAGCCCAAGTCCCCGGGATCGCCAGCCCGGGGATACCTTGCTTCTCCGGGAACCGCAGGCGCCTTTAAATGCTAATGAGCAGCCGCGCCGGCTTTCCCCACCCTCTTCCCCGCCCCGCGCTCGCCCGCCCGCCCCGCCCGCCGCCGCCGCCCGCCCGCGAGCACTTGCGCGGGGCCATCTTCGGGGCCGGGAGACCCAGCGAGACGCGAGCGCGCGCGCGCCCCGAGCCGCCGCCGCCGCGCGCCGCGCGATCCGCACCGGCCCCCGAGAGCGAGCCGGCCGCCGCGACTGCCACCGCGCTAACCGCCGCCAACGCGCCACCGAGGTGCCCGAGAGAGCGGAGAGGCGGCATGAGCGAGGCGGGCGAGGCCACCACCGCGGCACCACGCTCCGCAGGCCGCGGCGACGCGCCCCGCGGCGCCCCCGGACCCCGCGCCAAGAGCCCGGCGGCCGGCGGCGCGCCCCAGGCCCCGGCGCCCGCCGCGCTGCTCGCGGGGAGCCCCGGCGGAGACGCGGCCCCCGGACCCGCCCCGGCCTCGTCAGCCCCCGCGGGCAGCGAGGACGCGGAGAAGAAAGTTCTCGGTGAGTCCTCGGGTGCAGCCCCGGAGACGCGGCGGCGAGGATGGACGCGGATGCAGGGCGGGCTGGGGACACGTGGGCCGGGACTTGGAGTCTCTGCCGGAGGTCCGGAAAGCAGCGCGTTTCCTTGGGAGGGGAGATGGGATTCGGGGGAGGGATGGGCGGGGTGAGTTGGGAAGACTTTATTGCTTTTTTTGGGGTTTTATTTATTTATTTATTTGTATTTTTTTTTCCTGGCCTGGGAGAGTCAGGTGTCTGTCCCCGACGCCCTTCCCTCGTGGGTTTGGGACAGCCGCCATGCTCCTGCCCGCCACATGCCGGCACAGGGATGTTGCAACGCCTCGGGAAACTTGGGGCGGGCGCCCTCCCCACCCCTGGCCGTGGCACACTTGCAAAAGAGCCTCCCAGTGCCCACCAATTGCTGCACATGTCACTCTCCCCGCACGCCGGGGACGCACGTGGTGTGGCGGCTGCGGAAAAACTTGGTCGGTCGGAAGTGGAGCAGGACGTGCGTCCAAAACATGGTTTGCCCTGGGACTTGTAACTGGAAGGGAAACGGGAAGGTGGAGACTGGAGATTTTTAGGGGGCAGAGGTTTTGCAGCAGTGGCTGTTGGTCTTGTCCTGTGTTTCGGTGTCCTCGTCTTCCTTAAGGAACGCCGGGTGTGAGGCCCTCCACGGGCTTGCCGAGCAGGTGGGTGGCGAATAAGCTCGCTGAAGAGTGGTGTGCGCGGCGCATGTGGTTCGCTCTCTGAAACAGGAAAGTTAACAGATGGCGTGGGATGCCTCCGAAATGTTCACTGTTTCTGGGTGGGGCCGACTGGGCTCGCCTGCCCTCCGAGCCTCCTCCCCATTTAAGCAAGAAAGCTGAAGGGATAATGTGGCGTTCTCGACGGTCCTTAGGTTCTTGTTTTTTTTCCAAGGCTTTGAAAACTCAGTGCCTGCCAAATTACGTGCGCCCCCCCCCCATCTGCACTAAAAAGTTCCTTAAAAAGTCTTGTGAGTGTTGCATTGTGGTACATTGCACCAGAAGCTGCTTGGACCACATCCACACAAAATGAAAGATAGATGGGAACCCTGTGTTGCCAATCAAAGCAGGTTCTTTAATGATACCTTACTGAGGGGCAGATGCAATCCTACAGGTTTTCACTTGATCCTTGCACTTGTGGTAGATAATGTCTTTGGAGATGGAGGAAGCTGATAAATGAAGGTTAACTTCCGCAGTTTCCAACAGTTAATTCTGTTTCTGCCAGATAGATACCTGGTGACGAGCCTGATGTCTTTCATCCTACCACTCCAAAGTACAGACTCTCAAAATGAAAGACAAGCCTTCCACCTGACACTTGAGCACTGTTTGTCTTTGTCCAGTGTGGTCTGCCATCTCCTGTGCCAAGCAGACACATGGATACCCAAAATGTTCTGGACCCGGTGCTGACTGAAATGGATATCTGTTCTTGGATGCTCTCATTCTGGTCCTTGCAAAGGAGCCTCGACTTTGGTTTATACCATGTAGTCCTTTAGAGAAAACAGTTGACATGAGTAAAAAGAACTGGATAGGAGAACTCCACCAATTCCTTGTTGTGTGCTTGGATATGTTTGTAGTATTAATACAAAGTGTGAGGGAATTTGTTTGGTTATATTAAGTCCTTGGAAATATTTGGAGGATTAGTTTTTGTTTGTTTTCCTTTGAGACAATCTCACTGTGTAGACCAGGTTGTTCTCCAACTTGGAGAGACTCACCTGCCTCTTACTCCCAAGTGCTGGGATTAAAGGCTCCACCACCCAGCCAAAAAGTATTTTTAAAACTACTTTGAGAAGTTAAAAAAAAAAAAACAACCCACCTCCAGCCTTGGGAATAGACTTGAGACTCTTTCTCATCATCCCCCTGTGGTATTATCATTGCCTTTGCCCCTTAACCTTCCTTCTGCGTGTCCTCTGGTTTTGTGCTTCTGTTTCATTTTTTTCCAGGCTGGTCTCATGAAGTAGCCCGGGCTGGCCTTGACCTCACTCACTTTGTAACAGAGGAGGACTTTTAACTCCTTATGGTTCTGCCTCCACCTCTCAAGGGCTGGCATTACCGGTGTGCACCACCGCACTCTGCTAACTCAGGGTTTCCCTGCTGTCAGTTTGTTTCAGAACTGTTGAGTGTATCTACAGGGCCAGAGGTTTTGAAAGAAGCACAAGGTCCTCCTCGCATGTAGAAAGAATCCTGACATAGAGGTCATACTGTTTGTCCAAACCTGACCCCTTCTGGGTGTTTTCTGAAATGTCAGTTTTTCCCCCCTTGCTCTGCATTCAGATTAGGTTGGTTTTAAGCGAAAGGCTCAATAGCTTTTCAAAGAAAGCGAAGATGCTTGTGCAAGCCTGGGCTTGCTTGTGTCACACGCAGAGCAGCATGGTCTCCCCGAGAGGGAGGCAGCCTGGATCTGCACTGTTCCCTCCTGAACGGTCCCTTTTTAAGTGCATCTTGTCAGCCTTTCCATTTGATTGAGTCTTGATGATTGTCTTGTGATTTCCTGGTTTTAGACCAATCTGTTTCCCAGAGATACTAAATTTGACATTCGTCGTTGATTCCAGCAGTCATATTTGAAATGCTTTAATGTTTATCTACAAAATTTAGATTTTTTTTTCTTCTTAATGAATCCTCAAGTGAGGCATTGTAGAGAAATTATCCTGCCTGTGACAGAATAGAGACAGTAATCAGGTTGACTTTAGAGAGTGCCAGGGTCCCCTTCTCAGCTGTTGAAGGCAGCAGGTAGAGTTGTTGGTGTGCAAAGGGCCTGTTGTGCCATGGGTGGTAAGTACAGAACTGGGGTGAGGCAGCATTGGTTCTAGTATTACTCTGGACTGGTGAGCAGCCCTCACTTGGCCACCAGACAAGTCTCTTTACATATTTGTAGGTTGATTACTAAGAAGGAGCTACTGTGCTGCTTATTAAAGTTTGCCTGTCTTTCAAAGTATGAAAATGATAAGATGGCCTAGCTATCGGCACATCCTCTGTGGCTCTCCCCTTGCATATAGGAAATGTCTATGAATAACTGGAATGTTTCTTTTTGGTCTTTGCTAGTTGTTGATGTGGTTGTTTACTGAGGGCCACACCTGTTGCCTCTGGAATGTTAGGTGCTCTATCACCAAGCTTCCTGGGGCTTTTTTTTAAGGATGGTTTTATTTAGCCCACATTGGCTTCAGACTACTGATCTTCCTGCTTTCACCTCCCAAGTCCTGGGTTTACAGGCACATGCAGCTGCCTCTGCCTTAGAACCCAGTCTTAACTGGCTCATTCCCTCAAACATCTTTCTCAGTTTTAATTATCGAAGAATTCTCCAGGCACGTGACCGCCCCTTGAGGTCTTGGTAGAGATACTGAGATAATCACAACTCCACATTCCTCTCCATGTTTTTGGTGGTGGGGGGTGGGGGAATTAAGCCATTAATGGTTCACTCAAGGGTGTTTAGGCTTTGTGTAATGATATCAGGACCTTAGTGATATGAGCTTTATCTCTTTGTAGGTCAGGTGCTAACATATCTGCTTAATCCTGTTTTAGCCACCAAAGTCCTTGGCACTGTCAAATGGTTCAACGTCAGAAATGGATATGGATTTATAAATCGGTATGTGTCTGTGTGTTTTGTACCCACCTTGTAGCAACAGGGTTACAAATCCATTGTCCTGCTTTATTAATAGGCTGTATGTATACATCTTGAGATTCCTAAGCCCGGTAAATATCCTCATCCCTGCTGTTGATCATTAATTATATGAAGACATTTAAAAGCATTCATATACTCTAGCATTTGGAAGAGGACAGAGATGAAAACTACAGTCAAATGGGAAGGACTTTAGTCCTTCTCCATAATTTCACAGATGGAGAAGAGAGAGCCTGTTTAAGCGGCTTTCCTTAAGGTCACACACTGGCGAGTAACTCAGCTGGGGCCGTAAGCCCAGCTCTGGTTTGGTCCCAAGTCCTGTGAGGAAACCAGTGTTTAAACCATGGTGCCTTGTGACCATCCGGGAATGAAGGTAACCACAGGCTGCTGGGAGACATGGGGATGTTTTGCAGGGTGTTGGAGGTTTTCTTTTTCCTTACTTTTTAAAACCAATTCCTCCATTTTCTTCCTTATCTGTCTTGGTGGGGTGGAGGTTCGGGTGGGGTGGTGGGAGGAGGGCTGTTTTAAGTTTCAGTGTAAGGAGAGCCTAGTTCACAGCTGTGCCCTGTCCTTTTGACTGACTGTCTTGCTTTTGCTGGGAGGAAAATTTAGGTCTCTGATTACATAGCATGTGATTGAGAAAGACATGAGAGCAAAGGGGTGTTTCTGTGTGGAGTCCAGTGCTTGGATCTCTGCGTTGCAATGTGGAGCAGTGCAGGGACATCTGGGAGAGATGAGGATTATGGGAATTGGTTCTAGGCGTCTGTTTGAAAAGACAGACTATTTAAAAGGTTGATGTTTTTAGGTCTTGAGATCTCAGCTCAGTACATTTGTTCTTTGAAGCTTCTCTGAGTGGTCAGAACCTTTAATTGTGAGTTTGTTTGTTTGTTTTTTTTTTTTCTGCCTCCCAACAGAAATGACACCAAAGAAGATGTGTTTGTACACCAGGTAAGAGGGATTCTAGCAATGATAACTTACATTGGCTGTGTGAGTTCTGCAAGTGATTGCAGTATCCTGAACTCCTTTGGTCTTTGTTTTTTTTTGTTTTTTTGTTTTTTTTTGTTTTCTTTTTGAATGGGAGTTCAGATCAACATTTCTAAGAGTAGTAGCAGGTAATCCTTCTTATCCCATCATATTAACTGTCTTCAAGCACTTGGGTTGTTTCTTCTCAAGTTTGTGTGAAGTCATACTTAGTTAAGCCACTTTCTGGTTTTTAGAGCCTGTGAGTCCTTAGCAAAACAACTGCTCCAGTGTCAGCTTCTTAACTGGCCTGATGGTGTGGTTCTCCTTGGTGCTTGGCCAGAGCCAACCTGGCTTTTGCCTGAGCTGGTGTTGGATAAAACTCCTTTGTCTTGTGAACAGTACCCAGAAGTAGAAAGTTAGATAGATGTGTGTGTCTCAGACATGAGAAAAAGTTTCCCATTCGTTAGACAGTTCTCCCTCCTGTTGAGTAAGACATCTCCAGCACGTGTCCAGGTCCAAGGACAACCACCCCTCCAGTTCCCTTCTGTTTGAAAGAGAATGGGCATCGTGGAATTCTGCTTCATATGTCTCAGTCCTCAGATGGCCTTTATTATCCTAGGTTGTTGGCTTTATAAAGTAGGTTAGGAGAAGTTACATCCATTCTTGCTGTTCCTTTTGTGTATCCAGTCTGAAAGAGGCATGCCATTTTTAGTGTCTTGAGGAGAAAGTGTGGCTGGAGTTTGGCAGTTGGAGATAGTCACTTATAAAAACCGTAGCTGTATTTTCTGTCCTTTATGTCTGTCCTGTGGGATACATTTCTGTTGTATGTAGATAGCTGGAGTGGATGGTTGATAAGCCCTAGGAGACTGCAAAGGAAGTGTTGATCTTAACATCTGGCCTTTGGGAGGAGCCCCCCCCCCCAATGACTGCTGGGAGAAAGGGGTTTCCATGCTGGTGGTGGCCTCCTAGAGCTAATGACCCGATTCTAGCCCAATGAGGTTGTATGGTGAGTCACCTCAGTGTGTTGGGGCCTGCCCAGTTTAACAGGAAAGAGGGAATGAGCCGCAGGGAGGGGCTGGTTTTTGGAATGGCTAAGTGTTGATGTTGTGTGTGCATACATCCTGTCCTGAGCTGCCGCCTCCTGGAGAGAGAGGGTGAGGTCTCTGCCCTATTGGCTCACTTTCCCCCTTCTCTCCCTCCCACTCAGTAGATAGAGGAAGGCTGGATTATACATGTCTAATCGCTTTATAAAATAAGGTTGACCTAGTTCCATAGAAACTCCCCAGTCCTTTAACTGTTTAGAGATGGCCTGCCAGGGAAGAGGAAATGTGTTGAGGATTCTTTTCTGTCTGTGTTTGAAAGAGGAAGGGCCTTTTCCTAAGCAGACAATGTAGTGCAAGTGTCTGGTGTAGAGTGGCATCTTCCTTAGTTTTCTGCTGACAGCTGGCATGTGAGGAGGGAAATGTTGAGAACCCACTGTTGTTGAGACCCCACAGATACAATGTAGGGTTGTGGATATGAGACTGGATTACACTTGCATGTTATCATTCCTGAAATAGCCTAGCCCATTGAGACCAGATTACACTTGCATGTTATCGTTCCTGAGATGATCTTGTTTATTCGTTATATTACAGTGTTTGTGGTCACAAATAATTATCTCATTGATATTTTATCCCTTTTTTAATCGCTCATTTTATTATTCATTTACCTTTGTGTGGAAATTTCTGACTCTGTGTCCACACTGGTCTTGACTTCCCTGTTGCCTCGGTTGACCTCAAGATCAATACCCTACCCCCTCTTCCCAAGTGTCCATAGTTTCAGACATTAGCCACTAAGCCTGTCTCTGTTTGAGAAAGAATCTAGTGTTGGAATCCTGATCCCATTTGAGAAAGAATCTAGTGTTGGAATCCTGATCCCACGGCTTCTGCCTCCCAGATGTTAGCATTATTGGCATGCATCACTCTCCAGCCACACATCACACATTTCTTTCAAATTCCTTTTTATTTAAGCTTTTATTTATTTGTGTGTGTGTGTGTGTGTGTGTGTGTGTGTTGGAGGGGGTTATGTGTACATGAGTGCAGTGCCTTTGGAGACCAGAAGAGTCGCCAGAGCCTCTGAGTGACAGGTCGTTATCTTCCACATACTGTAGGTGTGAGAGCCCAATTCAAGTCCTTGCAAGAGCAGTGTGTGCTCGTAATTACTAAGCCATTGCTCCAGCCTGCCACCCTGTTTCAAAAAGCTTTGGAGGCTAAAAGTTTCTCTTGTGAATAAAACCTCTATACCCAAACTGTGCTTATATGTGTATGTAGCTTCTCATGTAGGCATTTTTGCCCTTGTGGAAGGAGGAGTCATAGACAGAAAGAACCTCAGGAGGCTTTTGGCTTGGTGTAACTGACGTAAGAGTCTTGGCTGAGTGACAGCGGGCACAGTAGTGACTTACTCTTTAATCCACCAACTGGGATGCATTTTGAAGCATCCCAGAAACCAAGAAAGAAACGTGCACTGTGGTGTGGAATGTTGTTTGGAGATTGGGGTAGTGGAAGAATTCTTTTTTATTATTAGTAGTGGTAGTAAAATGCAGAAACAGAAACAGTATTTTGGCTAACGTGAAATTGATAAATAGATTGCAGTGTTGGAATATGTCTCCAAGGGAGTTCTGTGTTTTCCTTGACAGACTGCCATCAAGAAGAACAATCCACGCAAGTATCTGCGCAGTGTGGGAGATGGAGAGACTGTAGAGTTTGATGTGGTTGAAGGAGAAAAGGTGAGAAGCTGCTGTTGGGAGCGTGTGCCCGCACATAGCTTTATTGTGTGATAAGTGGCTTTGTCAGCCTCAGTGAAATAATACTGTGTAAGTATTTTATGATAGGAGGAAGTGGAGGCAGAAATATTTTTACTGGATGCCACTATAAATATTCAGTAGGCTATATATTTTAGTTTTCTTGTTTAATAAAGGAACTCTGGAATAAATGCTAGTTTATTAAAGTCTAAGATACGTTATATTTTGGACCCCAAACTGTCTTGGGCCAGGCATGTAACCCAGTTGGTAGAGTGCTTGTTTGGCAGGCATTCATGCAGCCCATGGTTCAATTCCCAGCACCACAGAAACCAGACATGGCGGTACCTCCCTGTGACCCTAGCACTAGAAAGACTGAGAGAGGAAGAATGCTGCGAACTTGTAAGGCCAGCTGGTGCTGTACATTAGCTCTGCCTCAGAAGCATTATCGCGCCCCCCCCCCCAGCAAGTTTTGACTGCAACCAATTAAGCCGACCAGTTTCCTCTCGTGGTGGACCCTGGTGTGCAATGGCTGCAGACAGCAACCTCCTGGGTAGTGTACGCAACCTATTCCTTGTATAGGTTGCTCTAAGGGACCTAGGAGACAAATCTTTCCAGTAGGTGTTCTTGTCTCTGATCTCATGCCGTCCAGAATTGAGGGTCCAGACAGGTATACGGGATGACTTTGGGAAACCCCGGGCTTGGTAGCCAGGGTTCACACTGGCCAGATCATTCTGTACCTCTGCACCTGGTTGCTTAGTAAAGAATAAGTGATTGAGGTCTCAGATGGGAGAGGTGGTAGTTTCCTGGTCCCTAGAATATCCTGTATCTCAAGCAAGTGGGGCTTTTCCATGCATGATTGTGAATTTGGTGGTGTGGCGGCTAGGGATATAGCTTAGTGTTAGAGCACTGTGCCTAGCATGCTTGTCCTTAGCTTCCGCCCCAGCACCTAGGGGTAGAAAAAAAACTCTTAAATCATTGTTAAGAATGTAACAGGAAGGCTGTGTGGAGTCTGTTCCTAAGTCAGGGCCTTTTCTTCCCTGTTTCTGAGAAGCTCGGAGATGTTTCCCACTAAGTAGTAACTCAGAGCTAGCTCATCAGAGCAGCTGGAGCCAACCTATCAGGATTCCAGTGGTCATCTCAGGGGACCACAGATTTCAGCACATGGTAGGTGGTAGGTTTCGTTGTATGTCAGCTGTCTTCCATAGAAGTGTGTTGAGTCAGTCGTGTTCTACAAAACATGCACTGCTCCTAAACTTGGCTGACCAGACAAGGGGGTGTGTAGTTCCAGAGGTCAGGCACTCTCATTGAGGTGGTAAAAACAGTGTTTTTAGAATCGCAGTAGGAGTTCTTAACACAGCAGCTGTCTGTTGCTGGAGGAAATTACTTGATTTCTTGGAAGATTGGAGACCCTCTGTGTTCTCTTCCCCAGGGCGCTGAAGCAGCTAATGTGACTGGGCCAGATGGAGTTCCTGTGGAAGGGAGCCGTTACGCTGCTGATCGGCGCCGCTACAGGCGCGGCTACTATGGCAGACGCCGTGGACCTCCCCGTAATGTATGTTGTCTGTCCCTAACCGATGGTTGCAAATAGTCGCATGTTTGAAACTGAATGACCGTAGGAACGGATAAGTACCGTATTTGAAGATGCCATGTCCTGGAGATGAAGAGACATGACTAGTTTTCGAAGGGGAATTTGTGTTGCCCAGATCTTATTCATAGCTACCTGTCTTACTGGAAAGTTGACACTCAGTTACATCCAAAGGCTTTCTCTTTGGCCAGACCCTCATTCTGTGGCATTCACTGGCACCAGGATTGGGGTTCCTATCACAGCTATGCAACCTGTTTCCTTCTGCCTTGGTGCTAAGTCAGCTGGCCTCTAAGAAAGCCTGCTTTCTGTTGGCAAGGAGGAGTAAGGGATGTCTGGGACTCACTGTGCATGCTGGCCGCAGAGGTGCTGAGCGACTCAGCGAGGGGGAAGCCGCTGGCTCTTATTTCAGAGGAAAGAAGAGGTGATTATTGATCTCTGGCCTTTACATTCATCTCAGTCCAGGGGAAAGGATTTTCAGGGGAATCTGCTGGAGCATTTGTAGGCAGAGTTTAAAGGTAAACATAATGAACCCCATTGCAACTGTGAGGACCTCGCTAGGCTTGAATTAAGAAGGTGTGCTAATATAATAGTCTACATTTTGATGTTTATGGAAGAAGAACCTGGCCAACACCACGCATGTATGTCAGGGTACTTTTGAGAGCACAGTGTGGAAGTTGCTTGTGCCATACAAAGAGAAAATTTAGAAAAATCTCAAAAGAACAAAATGTCTTCAGAGTAGCCAGGTACGATGGATGGTTCATGTCTTTAATCCCAACACATGGGGGGTCAGGGGTAGGCAGATGGTTTCTTGAATACCGTGCCAGCCAAGGCTATGTAGTAAGACCTCATCTAAAAAAAAAAAAAAAAAAAAAATGGAAAAGGGAAATCTTCAGATGAGAATACTTGGCTCCATTTTGATGGATGTACATCTTTTCCTAAGTGTCTCTGCTTTCCAAACTGTCCTGTGTTCCTGTCCCATGTCCCGTCTTGATCTTATTGCATTCTTTACATCTGTTTATATATTCTGTTTATATTTTTCTTACTCTTTTTGATTTTTAAAAAAGTCACTACAGCTGGGGAGAAAGTTCAGAGTGCCTGCCGTATAAATGTGAACACCTGAGCAGCACCTGCTGGGTGCTGAGGCAGAGACAAGTGGAACCCTGGAGCCCATCATCCGGCTAGCCTAGCTGAACTTATGAGCTCCAGGTTCAGTGACAGGCCCTGTCTCAACAAACACAGTGGAGAGCGATTGAGAAAGAGCCCCAGTATCAACTTGAGGCCCCCAGACTATACCATTTAAGCTTTGATGGATAGGCAGGGGTGGGCAGTTTACTTTATGGTGATGTTAAGTTTGTTCATGTCCCAGATCTCTAGCTGTGATCTGTTTGATGTCTAGGTCAATTCAGAAGTAAACATCATAGAAAATCTTAGGTAAAAATTTTTCCCCTCCAAGAACTGGAAAAGATATAGTTTTTTATCTATGTGGAGGTCTTAAATTTTCCTGACTATAGTCAGCAGTGGTGGTGCTATTCTGATTGCCTCACAAAGGTCTTTATGAAAGATTTAGCTGCATGAACTTAGGAGATGTGCCTTCAGAAATTGATGTGGTGAATATTTTCTATGTAAAATATATCTTTACATAACTATGCATCATTTATTCATACAGGTTTTATAAAGAGTAGAATGAGCCAGGCCTGGTGGCGCAGGTCTGTAATCCCAGCTACTCGGGAGGCTGAGGCAGGAGGATCGCAAGTTCAAGCCCAGTTTGGGCTACAGAGTGAGTTCAAGGCCAGCTTGAGTAACTTAGTGAAACCCTGTCTCAAAATGAAAAGTAAAAAGAGGGCTGGGTTATAGCTAAGTGGTAGAGCGCTCGCCTAACACGGATGGGCCTTTGAGTTACACCCCGGTACGCCAGAGAACAGTGTGCTGTTGCTTTGTGAAGTTAGAAAAAACCAGTTCTGTGGGGAGTTTAGTTGGGTGTGTGGGTTTGGTGTGGAGACTCTGAATCTTTAAACCCATCCTCTAAGAGAAACTGGTCATTAGCTTATTTTCATTCATGTTAAAGGAATTACAGGTATTTCTTGTAAGACTGGCTTAAGTGAGATTTGAGATAAATTCTTGAGGGGTGTTGTTAGTTTAATTAGTTAAAATAGAGAATAGGCAAAATAAGTAATTAATTCCCCTTTAAGTTCTATATTTAGAAATGGTTAGTGTTAAGATTTACTGCCATTAAAATATAGTTAAACCTTATTTCTAGATATTCAAAGGGAAGGGCATAATAGATCTTAGCCCTTGAGCTTTTTGATGTTTGAACCCACTTTTAGGCTTAGCTGGTGTTAAAAGATCCCAGAATTGTTGATGATATTGATACTGCTATTATTAGAAATTAAAATTAACATAAAATAACTTACTACATAGTGATCAAACATTTCAGTTGAAAATCCTGTGCAAATTGAGAGAGCAGACTGGCATCGCACTGCACCCTTGCGTGTCTGATGTATGGTTTATTAGAAGATAGTCGGATTCTTGGTCTGTTTTGTGTTTGGGCTTTTGAGAGACTGCATGCCATTGTATACTGGAAGATCCCACCATACGCTGGTGAGAGGTGAGCATCTTAGTGGAGTTTTGGGAGTGCTTTTCCTTTGTTGCCCTGGGAAGGCTTCCAGAGACCCAGATGCCCTAGGAAGCATACTGCCTAGGTCAAATCTACTGATGATATCATAAAGTTTTTTTTCTTGACAGTTCTTGACTTTCCCAGCTGGGTAAATTTGGGAGACACATGAACGGAGCCAAACAGTGTAACACTGCTGTTCTAATTCAGTGCCATTAGACTTGGTAATAGATTGATTGCTTTTGCTTTTCTGCTGCTCAGTATGTTATCTGCATAGATCTACTTGAATCTCCATGTAGTTTATCCCAGGCAATCACTTGGTCTGCATGCCTTGTGTCTGCACAGTGTCGTGTCTGCACAATGAACGGTCACTGCGCTGGGAGTTGTGGGTGTTTCCTGGTGATAGCCATCCTAAGTGGTATTCTTTGGTTCTTGCCTGGCTGTAACTTCTTCTGAAACTCTGTTTCTTTGCTTCGCTAGTACGCTGGGGAGGAGGAGGAGGAAGGGAGCGGCAGCAGTGAAGGATTTGAGCCCCCTGCCACAGATGGGCAGTTCTCTGGGGCCAGGAATCAGCTGCGCCGCCCCCAGTATCGCCCTCCGTACCGGCAGCGGCGTTTCCCGCCTTACCACGTGGGACAGACCTTTGACCGTCGCTCACGGGTCTTTCCCCATCCCAACAGAATGCAGGTAAAATGCACCTGGGACTCTTCCTCAGCAGTCCTCACCCTTCGTCCTTCTCTGCCTCCTCCTTCTCCTCCTCCTCCTCCTCCAACTCCAGCTACCGGAAGTAACACATTGCCTGCAGCTTCCTATCCTATCAAAGCTGAGCCAAGGCCCCCACTCTGCCTGTTGAGAACACCCATAGAAACATTTTTTGAAATGCATCATGAACATGCATATCATAGGAGACAATAGGATAGGGTGTCTAGTTTGTAGACTTGTTAAGAATACCAAGTCAGGTGATGCAGGAGGAGTCTGAGTTCAGGGCTAGCCTGTGTCTGCTACATACTGATACAGACGATACGTGTTAAGAACTTGGGACTCTGCTCTCAAAGGGTCTAAATTTTAATCCTGTTTCTGCTGCTGGTTATTTCAAATTTTGGGGGAAATCATTGTTCACCCGTGAAGTGGAGGCACTGAATGCCTTTACTAGAACGTTCCATAAAACATGAAGGTTCAACACAATGGAAAATGTGAAGTATCAAATTAGAGGAGAGAGCTGGTTTTCAGGCAAGCTGGATGGAGTGCTGGAAATGGGGAGAGCTGTTGTAAATCTGTAATGAACTTTACGCCACTGTTTGATCCCCAGGGAACTTGGGTCTTTATTTATTACCAGCTACAGCTCTTTTCTCCTTAGTGCATTTGGGCTCCACCCCCTGCCCTCCCCCAAATGTTTTGATGGAACATTGTGTTCAGTCTCTTTGCTGCACTCCTCCCATTTCCATCATGCATGACTGTTGTACTCTACAAGGCTTCTTGTTTTTCCCCTTCTAACTCTCCCAACAGCTGCCCCTGACAAATGTGCTAAAAATAACAAGTAGTTGTCAGATATATGGGAACACTGGGTACATGGGGCATAGTAGACGTCTTCCGGGTAACCCTGGGGCTTCTAGGAAATGAGGGCAAGAGCAGTCTCTGGGTTGTAACGTTGGTTATGATGCTTTAGCAGTGACTGCCTGGGGGTAACCACACTAGTTGGCATGTGTAAGCATACTTGTGAGACCATAGTGCTTCTATCCCATATCCTTAAAATTTAAAGTATAGTTCATACTGAAGACCAGAGCACAACGATTCCTTTGTGTCATGGAGTATCGTGTGACTTAATGCTGATTTTCTAGTAGCTTGCTTTACTCTCAGCAACACATAACTGCATGTGGTTGTTTGTAATGCATGCTGACCATAGCCATTCCGTGTTGAAAACAAAAACACATGTTGGTTGTCTGCATCGAGTCTTTCATGCATACTATTGCAGTGCTGGTACATAATTACTAAGTCTCCTTAAGTGGATCAACAGCCGAAATTGAAAACTTTGTAAGTGTAACTAGGCTTCTTTAACGTCATTGTTGTAAATTATTTTTTTTAAATAAATAAATTAATGAAGGTAGATCTCTAGGGTAGCTATAAACTACTAAAGTCCAGATAGAAAAGGCTTTGACACCTACCGCAGAGTGGAGTTTTGTGGAGTGGTGCCGTTTGTGTAATGCTAAAGGCCATTTATCAGTGACCAAATCGTCTGTTTTCAAGTGTAGTAGTGTGTATGCACTTGACAAATAGAGCCCCCTGAACTTAAGATTCATTGATGAGAAGAGGACGCACCACGGTGGCACCTTCCAGGTGGCAGATGTTTGAAATCCGTCCTCTAACCCGTGGCCTATGAACCGAGTAGTGTGGCTTCCATGTTTTTGTTGCTTTTCTTACAAATAGATTTGAATGTTCTTTTAAGATTAGCAACTTTGGTGATTCCAGTTATGGTTCTCCAATCAATCACTTGCCGTGCAAGCATGAAGATCCAGGCTCAGATCCTTAGAAGCCATGTAAGGCTGGTCGTAGCCTGGTGTGTCGTGCATGTTCTCCTACAGCAAGATTGGGGACATAGGAGAAATACAAGCTTGCAGTCCAGCTAGTCTGACTTCCACAGTAGCCAACAACAAAAGACCCTGTTTCAGATATGGTGGGATGCAGGGACCCACACCTCGGGTTGACCTCTGTCCTCTACAGGTATCCTGTCGTACTTTTGTACCCATACTGACATACCATATAGTCAGGCGTGTTGTCCCGTGGCTTTAATACAGCTTCTGAGTTGGAGGCCAGCCTGGTGTACAGGTGTACAGAGTTCTAAGAGCCAGGGCTACACAGAGAAACCCTGCTTTGAGAAACTAATTTAAAAAAAAAAAGGAAAGCAAGCAAATACATAACACCCCCACACAAAGATAATGACACAGTGACTCTGCCTGTCTTAGTTGTTATTGGAGTGTTGAGACTGTTAAGTGCAGGTGTGTGTGGTTGGGATGGTGAGTGCAGGTGAGGGGCTGAGATCTTGAGGAAGGCACGTCATTCTGCTAAAGCTGGGTAAGGACCTTTACCTTTGTCTTCCTGTAAACGTGATGAAGCCAAGAATAGGCATGATGACATTGTCTGCTCTTGATGACCAGACTGTAGGGGACAGTGATCAAATCACGGAGACGCACCACTGTGGACAGTGTCCATGTGAGTCACATACTGCCCTGGCAGAGCAAGTGAGGCTCCCTGGTATGTAGTGTGAGGAGTTTGCTACCTCTGTGGACTTCAGCAAAAATGTGAGACTAATAAAGAAAGGTTGAGTTTCAGGAGGAAGCTGAAACTGTTTTGAAAGTCTTTCTTTCCTCCACAGCAAGGTTGGCAGAAAAAGTAGTCAGCGGTCAAGAGTAGCTGAACGGAGGGAAGTTGAGGAGTTAGAGGAAATGAGGCCGCCATTGGTGGTTGGGTTTGATAACTTGGAGTGTTGTGGTGAGAAGCTGTAATGTGTCAGGAAGTGGGAAGAGAGGCAGTGTGCTCTTTGATGTTGACGGTTGCCGGTTGCCGGTTGCCGGTGATGGGGTTGGGTCCTCTGTAGCCAGTGTAGAATCATGAGAAAGTATTTTCTTGATTTGTTTTTTATGGTGCTGACTTTCCCCTGGTCCCACTTGCCCCTTATGTAACATGAAGAACTCACTGCCAAAGCTGCTAGGACTGTGAATGTATTGCTACTTAAAGACCCCAAAGCAAGGACACCCTAGGAGAGCTGAGCACGGCTCATCCCTACTTGGTTATTTCTGGGTTCAGTTCTTGGACAGAAAGAAGCCCCTTTCTAGAAATGTTTGCTTTTTCTGAGCTGGGTCTGGAAAGAACACTGCAAGCCTTTGAACATCCTGTGGCAAAAGGGCAGGAAGCATCTAAAGAATGTTGGAGACTTGTCAGCAGGCTGTGAGCCACAATGCAGGAGTTCCTATTGGCCAGTAATGAATGTAGCAGATTGTAGCTCGATCACCAAAATGGAAACCCTGGAGTCCATACATATGTGAACATGTGAAACCTTTGAGGGATTGGACATGGACAGGCTGTGAAGGGGCTGTTTTATGGAACATTCAGTGGAGACCTTTCCTATCAGAGGTACATGAATTAAATGTAACATAGCCCGAATTTAGGTGCTCAGATCAGGAAAGCCAAGAGAGATTAAACGTCCCAACCTAAAAGAAATATAAATAAGCTTAATTTAATACATGATTCTAAGTAGACCCTGCTGTAAGGAACATTGACACATGGTGAAACTCTAATGTGGTCTGAGGATTGTTCTGTATAACCATTTGTGGTTGTTTTACAGTGAAAGAGGTGGGTGTGGTTTCAAGAGGCGGACATGCCTTAATCAGTGATAGAGATGAATAGGCTTAGCCTATTTCACGTGTTGAGAACAGATGTGACCATGAAGCCCTCATGGGGTAAAAGTAGAAATTCATCACACGGAGGCTAGTGGGGGGCGTGCTGGTGAGTGACGGGAATGTTGATGCTGCTTTTATCCTAAAAGGGTGGAGGGTTGGTGGTTGGATCTGAGGAGGAGCCAAGTGTTTTGTTTTCGAGACAGGGTCTCATTGTATAGCCTAGGTTGACCTTGGATTTAAGGTAATGTCCCTGCCTCAGTCTTCGGAGTCCTGGGGTTACAGGTTTGTGCTCTCATGCCTGGCTGGGATGGGTTGTTGTTTTGTGAGTGTGAATGGATATGTGGAGGTCAGAGGTCAAAGACAGGCGCCCCCCCTCTGCTGATGTCTACATTACTATTCCTTGACTACTAATTTGTGTGTGTGTTGGGAGCAGTTTTGCCTTCGTGTTTGTCTGTTTTCCATGCATGCCTGGCACCACTGGAGGCCAGAACTGGACTTAGTGGTAGCTGTGGGTGGATGCAGCCACTGCGCTTAACCTCTGAGCAGTCTCTCCAGCCCCCTCTACCTTATTTTTGAGACAGGGGAATCTCATTGAGACTGGCAAGTGAGCTCCAGGGATCTGCCTGTCTCTGCCTCCCTAATTATGGGATTACAGATGCTTGCCTGGCTTTTTACATTAGTACTAGGATCCAAATTCAGGTCCTCCAGCTTGCAAGAAAAGCACTTTGCTGGCCGAGCACTCTTTCCATCATGTGGGTCCCTGGGTGCAAGGCCAGGTACCAGCATCCACTAAACTGTATCACTAAGCCTAGCCTAGGAATTTTTAAGCTGGGGTGGTGGCTGCACACTTGTAATTCTAGCACTTGGTAGACTGAGGCAGAAGATCCCATATTTCAGGCTAGCCAAGGCTGCATTGCAATGCCTTGTTCCCCTACCTCGTCCCCCAAATAAACAACACATACTGACAGGAGCAGATGGGAAAGTTACAAAGAAGAGCTATAGGTAAAGTTATGCTTGAGATTTGTTAGTACTGAGTTGAACCCAGACTTTAAATCCTACCAGGCATTTCAGTCCTACCCGCGGCTACTTCTGGCCATGGGTAACACAGACATGATCTTGTTACCACAGTGGCATGGGTGGGAAACCAGTGTAAGTTAATGGCTCAGCACATCTGAGTTTGAAGCCATTAAACATGTCCCATTGCTCAGAAATAGACTTGTTATTTCCGTTTATAAAATAAGTTGTTTGGTTTGGTTTTGGTCCTGAGAACGAACCAGTTCTTTGCACGTGCAAGGTGAGAGCCATGCCAGAGAGCCATGAGCGAGCCCCTGAAATAGTCCCTTGAGCATTGAAAGAGTCGGATTTCACCTTATCGGGGGAGGTGGGTGCTCTGTGCTAAGGAATAGGGGAAAGGCTTTTGCAGTAGGAATGAGTTTTCCTTGCTGTCATTCATAAAAATGACCAGTAAGTAGCGGGCTGCTGTTACTGGAGCATCGGGCCCGGTGACAAAGCTCTTGACTCTGATTTGCACGTGACTATGTGCTTTGACCCTTCTTGCCCTGTGTCCTGACTCATTTCCAGCTGTCGTTGCCCTCTCTAGGCTGGTGAGATTGGAGAGATGAAGGACGGAGTCCCTGAAGGAGCGCAGCTCCAGGTTCATCGGAATCCAACTTACCGCCCAAGGTTCCGCAGGTATGAGGGGCAGCAGAGTGGAGGAGGGTTACATTGGAAGATGGCTTTGGTTACAAGCCTGAAAGTTCCTTCCTTCCTTCCTTCCTTCCTTCCTTCCTTCCTTCCTTCCTTCCTTCCTTCCTTCCTTCCTTCCTTTTTTGGTATGGATGGAGCCCAGGGCTCCACACAATGTTAAGATGCTTTACCCGTGGCTTGCAAATTGAAGTCAGATAAATAACTTAATCTTTCCACTTTTGTTTGTTTTGACACAGGGTTATACTGCATAGCCAAGTCTTAACCTCATGTTCACTGTGTAGTCTAGGCTGGCTTCAAATTTGGCTCCTCATAGCCTTACCCCTTGACCTCCCAAGTCTGGAATTATAGGTGTCTGACACCATGTCTGGCTTTTAGTGCATAACTTTTACTAAGTTAAACAAAATGAGAGTTACCTGGTGGACAGTTTAATGTGCCAGCAGTGGAGGGAAATTGAGATGTTGAATATTTTAATCATCAAGGTAGTCTTCTGGGGCTTTTGAATCTGGCTGTGGAACACATTGCCCTTGAAGACTTGAAGAGCTCAGTAGTTGTATGTCCTTTGGCATGTTTCTGGACTCTGCTGTAGCCTTCAGATCTGTACATTGGACATTTTTTTTAAAAGGCCATTCAAGCTTGGAGGCAGAGATGTGTGGATCTCTTGAGTTCCAGACCAGTCAGGGCTTAACAGTGAGAGGCCCTGTTTCAAAATGTCAGAACGGGTGGAGTCATTCAGTGGTAAGAAGTTTAAATGAACAAATGGTCTGTGAAACTTAGATCCCAGTGTCAGTCCCACTGTCGTTACTGTTAGGGAAGGGCGGGCCATTTGAATGTGCCTTTTCTCTCCCGAAGCCTCATGTGGGCTGGGCTCCCTGAGATCCTTTGTGTGACTGTTTTGTTTGCTTTCATCCTTAAATAGTGTTTGCCTGTGTCCTCAGCACGTGTGAATAGGTCAGAGGGCAGATTTACCACAGGCTCCAGGATGGAAAGGAGGCCAGTGGTCATGCGTTTGGAGTGCAGGTGCTCTCCAAAAGCCATCTCACTGTGGAAGCTTCATAATAAGAGGCCTTTGTCAGTTCCTTCTCACCCTTGGGGTGAGGGGATCTAATGGGACTTCCTGGATGGTGTGTCTTACATGTTGCCCCTCCCCTATCTAAAACCTGGGTACCAGAGAACTGTTCCCACTTTCAGACTTAGGAACATTCTTGTGTGTTTCACTAGTTGAACATGCTAACTGGAAAATCCCCATTCAGAATGCTCCCAAGGTATTAGTAGGTATTCTAAATGTTATTTTGGCACTCAAAAATTTCAAATTCAGTGTTGTGAATTCGTGGATTAGGGATACTCAACCTGTACCTTCTAATTTATCAATAAGGATTTAGTCAAACAAAAGTAAAATACACTGGGGAAGGATTTGTACCAGGACCTTCCTTTACATGGTTAATTCAGTAAGAGTATTGGTCTTGGCTTGGGTCATCCTCTGTGGCGGATGGGCCACCCTTCTTTCTTCATTTCCCTGCCCTAGGTGTCTATCAGAGGGCCTTGTAGGACTCTGTATTTACTGTGTGCTTGTTTACTGCAAATGTGTGAACAAGGGAAGCGGCAGAATAATGGAGAAGTAAGGTTTTTCCCTCAAGACTTATTCCATCCGCATCTGCAGATCTGGTCTGTGGATGACTCATTGAGCGAGTTCTTGTTCGTCACTTACTCAATAGTGAAGCAACCCCGTGTCTTTGATCCCCACCCTCACCCCTACCCAGTTCACACATTGCCTGCATGCACACCGTATGAGTTCGCATGTAATGTCTATTCCCTGCTCTAGGGGACCTGCTCGCCCACGACCTGCCCCTGCTATTGGAGAGGCTGAAGATAAAGAGAATCAGCAAGCGGCCAATGGTCCAAACCAGCCGTCTGCTCGCCGTGGATTCCGACGCCCCTACAACTATCGACGCCGCCCCCGCCCCCTGAACACTGTTTCACAAGATGGCAAAGAGGTAAAGCCAGCAGCCAGGAGGGCCGAATCCAGATGATCTTAGTTGTGCCATCATCTTTATCATCCTAATGATGGTCTTGCTGTGTGTGAAACTGGACACGTAAAAGCACAGCATTGTGCTTAGGATCCATCTGTAGCAAATTGTCTGCCTATAGTGAGCTTGTTAACAGTCTCTGGAGGAAGAACACTAGTGTGATTGGGAACTCACAATGGGATGAAGGACAGCAGTTAGTAGAGGAGGAATCGATGGTGAGCCAGCACAGAGTGACAGTAATTATGCGCCACGTACTCTGGGGAGAGGGGTATTTATTGGCCAACTAGAAGCCACTTAATCTCTGACTTATACAAGAGAAGTGGAAATCTTGATTGTTGTTTTCTTCTTAGGTGAGAAAGTTGTATTGTGAGACCTGTACCCTTTACCACACAGTCCTGAAGGATTTTAATTCTGGTTGTGCTGTTTCAGACCAAGGCAGGTGAAGCACCAACTGAGAACCCCGCTCCAGCCGCTGAGCAGAGCAGTGCCGAGTGACCCTGGCCCCCGGGCACCTTCACCACCAGCAGGGTGAGCCTTGTTCTCTCGGTAGCACCTTTGATTCTACCGTGTCCATCTGTGGTCTCCATTGTGCCTCAGATGTGAGGGAGTGGGCGTGGTTGGCTGCACAGTATGTATATATATATGGGGGGGGCATTGACCCCATTTGAGT